>NW_005054303.1:10024903-10045392 GCF_000277835.1 Geospiza fortis | reverse complement strand
GGAGACAAGGGGAAATGAGATGGAAAAAGCCTCATGGGTCACGACAAAAGTTGTTAAATAAAGCAAAAGCAAAGCCATGCATGGAGGCAAAGGAAAACAAAGTATTTATTCCCTACTTCCCACCAGCAGGCAGGGTCCAGCCACTTCCTGGGATGGTGCAGGGTAAGGATGGAATGCCCTCCCTCTTTCTCCAGTCTCAGTTTTTATTGATGACCAGGCATCAAATGGTTTGAAACATCCCTTTGGTCACTTAGGGTCAGCTGTCCTGGCTGTGTCCTCTCCCAAATCCTTGTCCACCCTGATGAGGGGAGGATGCTGGAGAGGCAGCTTGATGCTGTGGAGTGCTGGGCAGCAGCAGCCAGAACAGCAGTGTGTTATTTATCAACACCTTCCCAGCCTCCAATACACAGCACAGCCCTGGGAGGGCTGATGTGGGCACGATTAACTCCATCCCAGCCAGAGCCAGCACAGTACAAAAAACATCTTCAGCCTTCCCATGGACTCTCACAGCCATTTCAGACCTGTCCTGGTTTCCCAGAATGATGATTTTAAAGGGATTGTCAGTGCCCTTAGGGCAGTAAATACAACTCTGCTAAAGTGTTGGAAAACACAAACAGAGCCACAGGAGAGATCCATGGGTTTTTCAAACTAAAGTGAAATGAAACAGACTTGGTTTATCATCTCTTCCTACATAATGCACAATGGCAGCAAGCACAGACAGGCTCCTGCACACACTTCATGCTGTATCCCAAGTGTGTGTGGTGTTAAGAGCTCCCAAAATGTCTAAAACCTACACAGGAACACAGCAGGGAAGTCAAGTGCCTGCAGCAGAGGACAGAAGGCAACAGCCCCTGTGTGCCCCGTGGTCTCTCATCTCACACCATCTCCTCCACATCACCCTCAGCTTTTCCTGTTCTCCCATCCAGCTCTTTAAGGACAAAACATGCAAAAGAAAACACCAAAAGGTTGCTTTAGTGCCACCCATGGTAAAAAGCCTCCATTCATCTTTATCTTGAGGCTGCAGAGGATCACAGCCTGGACTTTTCAGAGGGCAGAGTTTGGTAAAAATCTTTGCTCAGGGGAGAGGAGTTGGGCTAAGCACAAACTTCAGCTCCACTGCCCCCATTCCCAGGCCCAGCTCCTGCTGGACTGGCACAAGAGGTTCCCTGCCTGTCTTTGCCTTCCCCTCACTCTCATTAGCAAGGAAAACAGAGCTGGCAGCAATCCCAGCACTGCGTTTGCTAAATGGATCTATTAAAATGTAAACAGAGATCACGTTGCAGGGCATCATCATAAACCACCGTGGCTGACAGCTCAGCTGGTTCCCAAACCCTGCCTGGGCTGCACCGAGCTCCTCCTGCACATCCCAGTCCCAGCTCTCCTGACTCTTCCTCCTCTCTCCAAACATTTGCCCTCTGAGTTTTCTGAAGGCTCATCATTATCTGTCAGTGCCCTGCAGCTTCACACCAACAGGAGCACATTTCGTAGCCCCACAATGTCTCTGAGGCTTTCTGCTTTAGGAAAACAGAAATTACTCTAATAAGGGCTTCCTCAGAGGCCCCTTGCCATCCCTTCAGAAGCCCTTGAGTTTGCAGTTTAGCATTGATGGAGCACAGGACAGGCCACACGGGTTACACTCGTCCTACTCCTGCCTGATACACATCTAGGAGGAGTTTTATCACCTCTTTGTCTGACTTCCAAATGAACACTTTCCTGCTCTCTCCCCTGCTGCCCCTCCTCGCTCTCCCCAGGGGCTCTCAGGAAACCACCAAGCCATTGCTTTATTCTCTTTTAAGAATCCTTTAAAATCATGTGTTCATTCCCCTCCCTGCCAGCTAGTCTGCAAAACTTCACAGAAATGGAAAGGGGCTGGGGAAAGGTTGGGGGTTTGTGGTTTGATGACCCTGACTTGCATTGCTGCTGTTCTCATCTCCTTCCCCTTCCCTGAGTGGTTTATTCCCTCAGTACATCAGCTCTGTGCCCCTTGTCTCTCTGGGGTTCCAGACCCCAAGCTTCAAATCTTTAACAAAATAAATTACCCCTGGTGATGACTTTATAAACTCCACAAGAGGCCAAAGCAGCAGCAGCCTTGTGGAGCAGAGGGATGGAAGAGAGGCAGGAGTTCTTGGTTCTGATCAGCTCTGGCACAGATTTCTTACGTGCACCTGGGGAGGTTTTTGCCTCACTTTCTCTCTCTAAAATGAAACATACAACATCCACACCCAAAGGACAAGCTCTCTGGCAGGCCAATCCACTGTTTATCCACAAAACACCACAGGCAGCCTGTACAGAGCTGTTCATCCATGCAGGAAAACCTTGGGCCCTGCTGGTCACAATGAACACCACGAGCAGGTGGGAACACGTCAGAAAAAAGTTAGTGGCACTCAGAGAAGACTTTCCTAAGGAAGCTAGAGAGAGCTGCTGTTTTGTACCCATTTTCTAAAAGGTGATACAATATTTTTCAATGGGTTTCAAGACCATTCTGCTCATGAAATATATCATAATTAAACCCTCCTGATGGAACAAAATGTGTATTTTTTTATATTTAAAAAAATCTGTGCTTTTAGAAACCTAGATTCCATTTGGGTTCTAAAGTTTAGAGGTTTTAATTTCATTGCTTGAGAATAAATATGTAACATAACTTTAAAAATCATGCAGTTTATTTTAGTTATACTGGAGATAATGGGGGTGGGGGGTGAGACCCAGCTTAAATCCTGTCTAAAATCTGGGAAAAATAATCTTTGAGTGACAGAGGACCATTTTCTTCCAGGAGATTAGCAATAGTTTATTATTCCAAGTATATATTTAGACTATTCCACTTAACACAGTTGCTTTAATGTCAACCATGTTAAAACCTTTCTGATAGCTGTTGGCATTCACCAGTGATTCCAAGCTCCAAAAACTGGAGCAAAGTGCCTCTCAGACCAGCATCTGAGCAGGGCTGCTCACACCTGATCCCTCTGCACATTCCAGCAGGGAACAGGGCAGGTGGGCACAATGCCCTGCACTTCCCACTCCTCTTTCAATATCCTGCATGAAGCTCCACAGCCCAAAATGTCAGGGAGCACTCAGTAACATTGCAGTTTGGGATTAAAATGATTTCTTTTTAACAAACAGCATGTTTCCTGTGCCTTTGGTGTTGTCCCAGTGCTTGTGTGGCGAGCCAGGGAGGTGGAATTTTCCTGGTCATTGTCAGGTTCACCTTTGCCTAAAGGACAGAAGTGGTTTGAGATCAATCAGGAAGAGCAAGGCGGGGAACAGGAGGTTCTTAGAGATCACAGAACCACAGAATCATTGTGGCTGGAAGAGAGCTCTAAGATCATTGAGTCCAACCATCAACTCAGCATTGCCAAGGCCACCACTAAACCATGTCCCCAAGTGCCACATCCACACCTTTTAAATCCCTCGAGGGATGGTGACTCCCCCACTGCCCTGGACAACCTTTTCTGTGAAGAATTTTTTTCTTTTCCAATCTAAATCTCTCCAGGTCCAGTTTTAGGCCATTTCCTCTTATCCTGTTCCTTGTTCCCTGGGGGCAGAGTCCAATCCCCACCCAGCTCCACCCTCCTGTCAGGGACTGGCAGAGAGTGGCAGGTTCTCCAGGGTAAACACCCCCAGCTCCCCTATCTGCTCCTCATCTGACTTGAGCTCCAGCCCCTTCCCCAGCTCCATTCCCTTCTCCAGATCCACTCCAGCCCCTCTTGCAGTGAGGGGCCAGAACTGGACACGGGGTTTGAGGTGTGCCCTGACCAGTGCCAAGCACAGGGGGACAACCACTGCCCTGACAAAGCCCAGGTGCCATTGGCCTTCTTGGCTACCCGGACTCTGCTGTCTCAAGTGTCAGTTCAGCAACATTCTCTTTTGGTAATAAAATGACACCAGATTGGACAGGAAGTTAAAGAATATTAAAAAAAAAAATAGGGAATAGAATGGGAAGACACAAACACAGCAGCTCTTGCTGCTCTAAGAGGAGCAATAAATCCTGCTCCACACGTGCAGGATTTATTCTCCTGGACCTTGGATTCTGACCCAGCAGAACGCTGTGGTTTGCAGCCACATGAGCTGTGCAGAGCTCCCTGTGGCCTTTCTCCCCTGAGCTGCTGAGCATGGTCCAGGTGAAGCCCAGGATCCACAGGGAAAAGCTGAGCCGTGGCTGGACTCGCCCGGCGGGGTGGAAAACACGTTAAGGACTGGAGGGGGTTTGTACCTCGCAAACAAAAGGAAGTTCATTTCCTCTATTAGCTCACCATTGCACTATATGCAAAAACACGCCTGGAGCTCTTGAAATACCTTCACTTATTTCTGCACCTACCAAATTTATTTATAGAGCCATCTGGAAAACACTGGCTCTTCATTTACAAGATACTGTGGAGCTTTTTGGAATTGTTGCACCAACAAAAGTCTCTAAAAACACCCCCACCTACAGAAATTGTCAACTATAATCAAATCTCAGGATTTTTTTTTTTGTGTCTGTGTCTTTAAAGAGTACTGACCAGGCAGTTAAAACTGCTGTATTAATGCATAAAGAGGTAATTCTCCACGTGTTAATTTTGCCATGCTAGTAAATCTATTAAATGTGTCCAACAATAAATCAGCAAATGGGTCTAATACACACCCCTGTAAGAAACCACAAATACTTCAGCTATGTCTCGTTTAAATGCAGTCCTGAGGCATTCTAACAGTTTAGAAAATAAATGGGAGCAAATTTTTCTATGAAATAGAATAAACCTGCTGACTTAGAACATCTGAAACAAAAGCAAGGTGAAGCCTGGGAGACAGGAGAGTCCTGGCTGGCAGGTGGGGACAAGAGAGGGAAGAGCAGCTCTCACCCCCTGCACATGGCCCAGAGCTCACTCAGAACAGCTGAGTTACAGCTCACTCACTGTCTAGGCATCCTGGCAATAAACCACAACAGAAATGTTAAAATAATAACACTATTAAGAATAAATAAGGATTTGGGCTTATTTTAGCCAAAATGTTTTAACAAAGCTCCACTATTCATTCCTTGGCATGTGCTGGGATGCCTGTGTGCTCCTTTTACTACATTCCTGAATTGCCTTCATACTTTCTTCTGATTGCAACAGTTAGGACTCCAAAAGTTCAACCCAACAATAAGAATTAATTCCAACAATGATTTAATCTACCTGTGGTTTAGTACCACACATATCTAGAAAGCTACACAAGATCTTTATTACTGCCAGGTTGATGGGTTGCTATCTCAGGGTATCTTCTTGACCCACACAGCATTATTTGTCTTCATTTATCAAAACAAGATTGTTTTCTAAAATGCTCATTCCTTTCTAATAAACACTAGGTTGTCCAGTGCTGGCCTCAGCCAGTCTTTGGTTTTTGGGGGGTGAAGCACAACCACCATCCTAACTGATCCAAGGAACATCCCCTGTTTATCCTGATCCATGATGTATCAGTCCTAAACTGAGATAATTCACCCAGATCATTGCTAGAGTGAAGCCCTGAGCCTTCCTTCTTCAAATGATGCCCAAATTACTGTGTTTGAAAACACTGCACTCTACATTCTCTAAATGCCTGAGTGACAAACCTCTAAAGGGACCTTTGAGATCTCCATGTACCAGTAAGAGTTCCCAACAGAAAAGTGTGTCAGCCTCAGTTTCTTTAAGACATGTCAGTCTACCTTTCTGCCTTCATTTTTCATGTATCTGCATTTCTGAAATCAAAGACATAAATCAAAACCACTGTGCTGGGTTTATGGGCATTGCTCTCCAGAAGTCCCAGTAAAAGTTGAGGGAGCCACTTCCAGCTGTTTGGCCTGCTATTTATTAAAATAAATTCAATTTATTTTAATCTGGACCTGAAATACTGAGGGCTGGCATACATTGTACTTGCAGATATTCAATTCCTTTAAAAATCAAGAACTGCTGTATTAAAAACATCCAGAAAACTGGATTCTCAGTCTCTAAACCTGCTTCAGTTTCTATCTAATATACTCTCCAAATCAGTAATATCAAATATATTACCTGGGATGCAACAGTCCTTCAGTGCCCTACTGTGTGTTTTGAGTTATTAGACTGTCTTTTTTCCCACTTTCAGGACATTTCTCCAAATTATTATTTTAAATCACCACTGAGAACTCTCCTGAACTCCTCCCAGCATTTCTCACTGCCAGTTCTGAGTTCCTGCAGCCACAGGCTGCTCAGGTACCACCTTTATGGGGTTGGAGCTCCATCAAATCTAGTCAGAGCACGAGAGAGTAAGACTGAAATTGCTATTCAAAATGTAATCTATTCTCTCAAAAATATCAGTGCCAAGATTGCAGGAAGAGTATACAGAATAGTATTTTCTGACATTCTATTTCCAGAAAAGTAGATAACTTTCAAAATACAGATTTCAAAGTATCCAAAGGCAGGAGGAGGAAGGCTGGAAGAAACACACATGTAGAAATCCCAGCAGGACAGAAGAGCCTGTCAGGAAGCTGAGGCCACGCCTGCAGTGGCAGCAACTGCAAGTAACATCTCTCCCCTCAGCCAACACACCTGTGCCAGGTCAGAACTGGTGCAGAAGAAGAAAACAGAAAGCAAGAAGTTATCAAAGATCCTCAGAACTGGTTGATAGGTTATCAGGAAGTAACTCTGCTAAGGAAGCAGGGAGCCGTACAGTCACCAAGCTGCAGCAAGGTCACAGACTGAACTGCTGCCTTTGGCTGTCACCTCCACACCAACTCCTGCCCTCCTGTTTTCTCATGGCACTTGGAATCCCCAAATCCATTGGTTCCTGCAGAGCAGGGAGTGCAAGAGTGGCTCAACCAGTGGCTCTGCTCACAGCTCCTGGAAGTAAAGAACACCCTGCCCTGGTGAGCGAACAGCTTCTGCCTCTCACACGCTTCACTGCCAAATCACACAGACAATCTCACAGACAAACCCATCTCACAGACAAACAGGAACTGGCTTTTATGCTTAAAGGGTGTTTATGTCTTGTATAATTTATTTGAGGTCCTATCCTGCTAACATCATGCTCCAGAATAAGCTCTTACATGTATTTCAAAAGGTAGAGGGTCCAGCTCCTTATCAAGGAGCTTCCCTGGAGAGAAGCCCAGTCAGAGGCTCAGCTGGGGCCAACCTCCCCTTTTTCTTCTCTCCCTCTGCTTCCCACTCTCCATTTGGTGTGGTGTGGAAGTGCAGAGTCCAGCAGATCATGCACAGGGCAGGAGAGCTCCCAGAGGAAAGGAACAGGACTCAACTCTCCAGAAAAGCAGGTGCCAACACAACTTGCCACTACCCTGTCCAAAAAGAGACCAAGAAACCAAACAACAGAAGACTATTTTGAAGAGGTGAAAAAATTCCAAATCAACCACTGCAAATGATCTTTAGGAGATAGGCAAGTGTGTCAGCTCTTTCAGGAGTACAAAAGCTTTGCTGATGGACTGACAATGCAATTCACTGCATCCATACCCAACCCCTCCTGACAGATGGGAGCCTCTCCCCAAAACACAAATATTTAAGGGTGAGTACCAAGAGGATGGGACCAGGCTCTTTTCAGTGACAGGTTAAAGGGCAATGGGCAGAAACTGATGCACAGGAAGTTCCATCTGAATATGAGGAAACACTTGCTTATTGGGAGGGTGGCAGAGCACTGGAACAGCTGCCCAGAGAGGCTGTGGAGTCTCTTGGAGATATTCAAACCCTGCCTGAACACAATCCTGTGCAACCTGCTCCAGTGAACCTGCAAGAGCAGGGGGTTGGACCAGGTGATCTCCAGACGTCTCTTCCAACCCCAACCAGTCCAGGATCCTGTAAAGCACAAGATGCAGCTCCAGGAGTGTGCAGGGGCTGAATCAGCATTCCCATGACAAAATGCACTGCTTCACACAACACTCTGACCCACAGAGCCACAGCACAGCAGGAGCCAAGAGAAAGCTGTCATTGGGAACAGTGTAAAGCTTGCACTCATGTCTTTAAAATGTTTTACTGTATCAGCTTCTCTGCTAAGGGATATTTGAATGTAGATATGCAGTTTGAATACACAGGACATGTGCCATATACAATCTGACCACAGAATAGATTATGGCTGGGAACTGGCTAAATAAATTCCACCCAGAAATGAATTCACATCTTTAGATTTGTCAAATAATTTCCACCTCAAGTCCAAAGTGTGGGTAAAATCCTACACTCAAGTAATTGATGAAGTTACCCAGACTGTGGGATGTCATCCTGAACATCTTTTACTTGAAGAACAGTGATGAGCATGCAAGTACTGCACTTTAATTACAGGGACAAGAGAAAGAAATGAAGAGTACATTTCAGGACATGCCAAATGCAAGTAAGTTAATTTTCATAATTTTATGTTTACAGCAGGATACTCTGCTGCTCAGATATATCATAGAGCAGGTTTACTATGAACTCTGAATAAAAATGGACACTGTTTTTTGCATTCAAGAAGTCTATCTGGATTTGTGCTTTTCATTTACTGGAACAAACCTGATACTGCTTCCGGAATGAGAGCTTCCCCTGGGGTTAAACAATTCACACAGTGATGATTTCCTAAAGCCACTTGCACATAACTTCAATGACGTAAGGTTTATAAAGGTCACAGCTGGACTCCTGCAAGGCCTTTGACACAGTCCCCTCCTGCATCCTTCTGAACTGGAGAGAGATGGGTTTGATGATGGGCTGTTGGGTGGATGAGGAATTGGTTGGATGGTCACATCCAGAGGGTACTGGCCAACAGCTCAATGTCCAGACAGAGGTCAGGGGTCTGTACTGGGGCCAGCACTGTTTAATTACTGGCACAGACAGTGGGATCCAGTGCAGCCTCAGCAAATCAGCAGGTGACACCAAGCCCAGAGGGGCTGCTGACACTCCTGAAGGATGAGATGCCATCCAGAGGGACCTGCACAAGCTCAAGAAGCAGGACCACAGGGATCTCATGAGGCTGAACAAGACCAAGTGCTGGTGCTGCAGCTGGGTCAGGGCAGCCCTCAGTATCAATCCAGGCTGGGGATGAAGGGATCAGAGCAGCCCTGCCAAGAAGGACTCAGTGCTGCTGCTGGAGAGGCTGGCCAGGAGCTGGCAGAACAGCCCAGAAAGCAAATCCCATCCTGGGCTGCACCCCCAGCAGCGTGGGCAGCAGGGCCAGGGAGGGCATTCTGCTCCTCTGCCCCTCTGCTGAGAGCCACCTGCAGTGCTGCACCCAGCTCTGGGACCCCCAGCACGGGAGAGATGGCTCAAAAAAGATGCTCACAGGGCTGGAGCACCTCTGCTGTGAACACAGGCTGAGAGCTGGGGGTGTGCAGCCTGGAGAAGAGAAGGCTCTGGACAGACCTTATTGCAATCCTTCAATCCTTCAATACCTGAAGGGGGCCTATGGAAAAGATGAGGACAAATGTTTTAGCAGACCCTGTTGGGATGGGAAAAGGGGTAAAAGTTTTGCCTGAGAGGGTAGATTCAGGTAATACATAAGGAAGACTTCTTTTACAATGAGGGTAGTAAAACACTGGCACAGGTTGCCCAGAGAGGTGGTGGATGCTCCATCCCTGGAAACACTCATGGTCAGATTGGATGGGACTCTAAGCAACCTGGTTGAATTGAAGTCGTCCCTTCTCCTTGCAGGGGGGTTGGACTAAATGACCTTTAAAGGTCCCTTCCAACCCAAACCATTCTGTGATTCCATGACTCAGAGTTTCTTACCAATGCTGAAGCCAACTTGGAGATGTCAAAATTACCCTAAGAGATTAAGTACTGTTGGACACATTAACCTGATTTTGAGTCTGTTATTATTTATGTGATCACACGTGGATTCTGCTCTGTGGTCTGTGAAACAGTGTCTGCAGCCTACAGAAGCAAGCAGCGCTAATTACTTGTTCACATGTGGTTTCCATCTATGCTTATTTTGTGGGTATTAACCTGAAATTAAGTCAACACAAAAGAAAAAGAGGAACAACAAAACTGAGTATTTTCAGAGGCAACACAAGCCTCAGTCTCGTGACAGCTGCTGTGCCTTTGCAGAATTTTAAGATACAGACACACATTTTTTCCCTTCTGCTGCTATTTCTGTTATGCACGTAAAAGGGAGAAATCAGCTTCCCAGAGAAAATAATGGCTTCAGCTGTGACTGATACAGAACAAATCAATATCCACCTCATCCAGGAACAAGACAACAGGCACAGGTTGCATACTGCAAACTCTTCAGTCCCAGACTCCCACCTCTGCTGCTTTAATTCAGAGGCAGCTGGCACAGCACACTGGAATTTCACTCAGCAGACACTTGAAAGCAAGTGGGGCAACCACAAGCTCCCTCTCTGTGCATTTCTCTACGTGCACACAAACCTGTCTTCAAGAAATCAAGCATGAGACAGACCCAACGACTCCACTCCAATGAATGTGTCAAAATACCAGAGAAAGAGCGGATAAACATCTAAAAAACAAGTTATACACTGGGTACCTGCAATGAAATAAGTCTCAGAATCATCCTTCAGTCCCCCGCCCTCAATTTGGCACTGAACCAAGTCAGGCCCATGAGGGCTTTACCGTGAATTCAGAGTCTGAAGCTCTTGGTCCCCTCACACAACAGGCAAAAAACCTGGGATAATAAATCTTGAGAGGGCACATGATCCAGGTGCATCATAGCCCTGACACTCAGTGCCCACCTCGTCTAAAAACAGCACAATGTAATCTGGAAAGCAACAGATAAGGATGGTGGGGACAACATGAATTTAACACAAGTGACAAAAAAAAGGTGTAGAGAACTGTGATTTTCAAATTGAAGCTGCACTTTTAAATAACCAGCAGTAACAAAACCAAGTGAATCATCTTACTTATCACCAAAAGGCAAACCCAAACCAACAATGGAGTCACAGTTGTGGCTAAAGGGTATTAACTGTTTGTGAAAAATCAAGTGGAAACTCAATACTTGTGGTTGAAAAAGATTCAGTTCCAGAGATGATTCAGGCATCTTCAGTACAGCTGTAACCACACACTAGAATATGTTCTGTACCTCAGAAACTGTCTCTAAACTCCAGAATAATCTTCTAAACCTGATGTTCAGGAGTTGTTCTGAAAGAATTGCCCGTCCAGCCTCAAGGGAAAAAAATAAACCCAACCCCTCTTAAATCCTTTGCCAGCTGATCTATAAGAGAGCAATTTTTAAATACTCTGCTGCTGGTTTCAGTTGTAGTGCACATGTGTAACTACAGCCTAAACACCAACACCATTTGCCTGCAGTGCTCCTGGGAAGGCTGGAGATGAGTGTGTGCAGAGCCAGGAGCACAGGTTGGAGTCTGCCAGCAAAGCAGAATAAACATGAAGTCTCACCCATTTTACAAGTACAGGGCTGGTTTTGCACCACTCAGTGGGTATTTGGTGGAATAATAAAACAAAACTCTCCTGGGGAGATGTCCAAGCATAAACCTCTCTGCTGAGAGAAACTTTTCTTAAAGGACCCAGCCAACCTCTAAAAGTGTTTGGTGAAGTCTCCTCATATCAGTCTGTTCCTCCATAACTCTGAAGGCAGTGTTCATTTTTGGGTTTCAACATCATCACTCAGCATGTGATACCAGTTTCTTTCAAATCAGTGTTTGGGATTTTAAGCACCACTGGTGTAATTAGACCCATCAATTTCTCCAACCCACCAAAGATCTCCCCAGTCTTCCAGCTGCACTTAGGAGGAGAGAATGAAGCTGCTTGCAAAATTCTTGGGTATTTTCATTCAGGAAATAATGCCAGTTGAACAGTTCTCATACTCATACAAATTAGCTGCTGTTTGGTTGAATACATTCATATCTGCTATGAAAAAGATGGCTCTATCAGCTGCTTCTTTATGAGCTTGTTCTAAACCAGTGATGTGACAGTGCAAAACTACTTATTTTCTGTTTCATCAAGAAGTAATTCCTTCAGGCATTAAGATGTGACATAAAATCTTTTACTAAACTGAACAATTTCATTAAGTTTTCTGTGAAGAAAGCAGAATACAGCATGGAATACAAAAGCTGTTAAAATGTGCCAGGGGAATATCACTGGGAAGGTAACAAACTTTGCAAGCCATAGGCCTGTATTACACATTTAAAACATTGTCTGAGACATTAAATAACCACAGAAACAGTTTTATATAATATGATTTAGCATCTGTTGCTCAAGAACTCAGGAGCAAACATTTACTCTTGTCTGATTAATATTAGCAACTTAAAAAAAAATAAAAGGCATTCTTCTGATGACTGAAATACATTCCCAGGGGGAATTTAAGCACCACAGTTTTTTTCCACAGAAAACCTCCAAATAAAACAAGGCCAAGTATTGCCTAGAGAGATTAAACACCAGGAAAGCTCTACACAGCAGAGATTCTCACTTCAGGCAATTCACTTTTTCCTGCTTTTGAGGGAGGTGTTGTGAACTCTCACTCTCTTCTGCACAGAAGAAGAGATCTTCAGAGATGCTTTCTTTGTGAGGGACCTTTCCACAGCCCCAGGTTTCCATAGCAACAGCTGAGCATCCTCTCCACCCGTCAGCAGAGACTCATCCGTGGGGCTCCAGCAGAAGGAGCGGACAGTGGCCGAGTGTCCCCCACACAGGGTCCCCACCAGGCTCAGGCCATCAGCCCTGCAGCTGATCAGGTGGATGTCTCCTGTGGAGGTTCCCCCAATCAGGAAGAGTTTCCCTGCCTTCTCGTGGTAGAAGCCTCCCACCAGGTAATGCAGGCCGTGGTTTTCAGCACACACTGACTCTCTGACATCCAGAACGTGCAGCAGGGTTATTGGCTCCTCGGTGTCCAGCTGAGCCATGTCCCACCAGCAGAACCCCTCATCGTGTGTCATGCAATAGACCTGCTTGTAGTCTTCTCCAGACCAGCCAAGAGAACTCACTGAGGAATCTGAATTGCAAGTGGATATCAAAGCATCATCTTCATTGTCCTTGTTGATGTCAAACACATTCACCAAGCCATCGGTCGACCCAGACACAACCAAATTGGGTTCGACAGGATGAAAACAGATTTTGGTGATGTCATCATTGTGACTTTCAGAATAGACTCCCAAGGGCTCTTTGGTGGCACTGGCACAGTCTGTAACGCCTCTTGCATCCCAAAACACCAGAAACGAGTCCTTTTCAACCTTCTCCGTTCCGGCACAAACGATGAGGTCGCTGCAGCTGACGTCGAAGCTGATGAAGACGTTGGAGGGATAACCACTGAACACCTGCACTGGTTTCTGTGTGGCTGAGCGAACGTCCCAGCACTTCACCGTGCCCTGGCTGCAGGCTGAGAACACCAGGCTGTCACAGGTGTGTGCAAACCTGACCCCGGCCAGGACCCCGCCGCGGCCGCCGTACTCGCGCAGGAGGCGCAGCGTGTCCCTGTCGTACACCCTGAGGGACTCATTGGAGCAGGACACGGCCACCAAGGGGCTGCCCCCGGGCTGGGCAGCTCTGGAGGTGTGGATGTCCAGCAGGTAGGTGGGTTCCTCGCTGGGCACACAGCGCCTGGCAATGCGCAGCCCCGCCAGCTGCTGCTCCACCTTCTCCACTGTCGTCATCTCGCCAGCAACCTGCAACAAATAAAAGCCAAGGAGAGCTTTAATTACAACATTCTTCAACAGTGTTAGCTTTAAAAACTCGTACGAGGAAGCATCTTGTGCAGAGGTGATGCAAGGGGATAAAATTCAATTATCACCATGTCCTCCCCTGCACAACTTCATTCACAGGAGCACAGGACAGGAAAGGGCTCCCTGATTCAAGGAGTTCAGTCTCTTGTGTCTGTAAGCACCACACCAGATAATCCCCTTAACAGATTAAACAGTCTATCTGGGAAAATCACTCAGCTAAATTTGCTTTATTATTTTTATAAAGTAACATGATGTTCTCCACAAGTGGAAACAAAATGAAGTCACTCCCTCTACCTGAGGAGAAATAAGTTTTGTTCTAGGAAGCACAGCCCACAAACAGCTGCATCAGTACAGCTGCAGGAGACTTCTTCAGTGAACCTCTGTGCTGAGGGACGTGCACAGGGCAGGCAGAGAACAGGACCAAAATGACACAGCACTACAGCCTGAAATGGCCTGGTGAGGTAATTTTACAAGTATTTAGGTGCCCAATGATGCACAGAAACACCTGCCAGCATATCAGGGACCACCTAAACAGGCAATGTCACCTGTGGAATTCACTGCAATTAAGCACCTCAGTGTTCTCTGAGCCTCCTGTAAAACCACAGAACACTGGCTTTTAGTGCAGCTGATAAAAATCTTCCCTTCAGAGGCAATTCCTCTCTGGCTCTACTGAACCCTCCTAGAAACCCAAACTATTTCAGCAATGCACCCAAATGCAAACTTTACCTAGCAAAACCAAAGTTAAACAAAATTCTCTTGGATTCTCTCACAGATTCATTTTGAAAATATGCCCTAAAAAAAAAGGAAAAACATACTTTTCCTTTCTTTAACACAACAGAAAATTCTATTCTGTAATTGCAGTAAAGACTCCATCAGTTCAGAGTCAGGAAAAGCACAGCAGCATTTACATTTTAAAGAGATATTTGCAATAGTTTTAGTGGTTCACAAACTACAACCATTTTTTAAAAGAAGATGTAGGTATGTTATTACAGTCATCCACTTCTGTCAAAAACACAGGTTCAATGAGACCACAATTCTGTGTTTAAAAAGAATCAAACCCTAAACATTGAGGGAATCACAGGAGGTTTTAAGGGGTCAACACTCCAGTGATTTCTCACTGGTACAGATATCTCCTTAAGATCTGGACCAGCAACCAATCCCAGGTACCATATGCATGAAATGACCCTTTAAAAAAATCCAAAGAGAAATGGAATAAAAAAATCAGGCAGACACAGAATGTGAGAAAATATTCTCATGCCTTCCCAGCTGTTCTATCATCAATTTTTCTGCAAATTCTCCAGGCTGGATTTTTAGGGGTGGAATGTGCAAGTTTCCATGTATTACTTGCTTTAGTTGCAATTATTTTAATAGCCCATGAGAGACCAAAAACAAAGGAGAAGTTGCTATGACAAAGCTGCATTCTGCCTTTTTTTCCCCCTTCTTGGCATTGTTTGTGGTTTCAGGGGTTTGCTTTCCCTCCTCTGGTTTGGTGTACACAAATATTCACGACACCATGTGACAAACCAGCAAATTCTTAAAAAACAGCTTAAGCAGGCACACATAAAAAATTAATTCCCAAGTCACAAATAATCTCACTAAGCGATTTGCCTCAGTAATATCCTGACAATGAGGTCCCCAGGTTAATCTTCTACATCAAAGCAACCTTTCAGAGCACATCTACCAGTCATTTTTGCCATAAAATGCAGACATCCTGTGGAAACTCCTTCCCCCTCCAAAGCAAAGAAGTTGAACGTGTTTTCTGGCATTACCCTGTGCACAACCTACCCACAGAACTTGTTCCTTCCTTACTTTTCTGGGTATGTCCTCAAATGAAACAAGCTTTTACTAGAACTATTACATAAAGCCAACTGCTCCCAAACGCTGTTTGCTACGCTGCTTAAACACAAAACTGTTAAACAGCCATGCAAATTAATAATATTAACTGAAGAAATAAAATATTTTTAACATTATTAATTAGGAAAACTGCTTAATTCAATTTACTGAATAATTACAATAAAAGCTTCTATTTAAATAGAGTTTCAAACACACATGCTTGAGGGTGGAGAAAGGAGTTTTCGTAAACCAGCTCTCCTGCAGTGCTATGGTTACTAAAAAAATCTGGTTCTCTCTGTGAATTTCTTGTAAGAAAAATATAGTTTTCCAAGCTGACCTGAATTTTAAGCTCTAAATATTCAGACTTAGTCTGCTCAAAAGGCCAAGCAAACTCAAACAGACATGTTCCTGACAAATGTCATCCATTTGGAAGGCAAGCTGCAGTTGTTTAAATATTACTGACTATGATAGAGAGTATCTTTCAATAAGCAGTTTCTACAACACTCATGTCAGAGCTTTTACTGCTGGGGAAGGTGAGGGAACTCTGCAAATATCCAGAAGTTGTAAAAAGCCAGAGTCTGCAAAAGGAGCTTCATTCAGTTTTAATAATATTTTCTGGGAAATAAAATTAGCTCAACACAACTCCTAAGCTTTTGCCCAGAATGACTTAACTACAGCTATTCTGAAACACCATAAAATGATGTTCATGTTTTCAGACAGAAATGCAATTTCTACCATCAGGAAGGTGAAGGTTCAATTCTATTTCCACTGCAACAACTCAGACTTGTGTTCGATGGCAGCCAGGTTTTTGCTAAAAACTCAGTAAAATGTCTGCTTTAGCAAGAAAGTCTTCAGACTATTATGAAATTGTGATTGAAGGTTATATAAACAATTCATGCTCAAACTTCAGGGTGTAGCTGCCAGCCCTTCCTTTTCAGAAGGGGAAGTCACTGTTGTATTTTGATGGGAAAGTTTAAATGGCAGGAATAGGATCTGTGTTAAATTTATGAGACAAATAGGAAACAATGGTCTTCCAAACACAATAGAAGATAACTAAGCACTGGACTGCAGCCACCTACAGAGCACATGGTCCTCTGCACCGAAGCACTTTCAGTTCCTTAAGTTCAACAACGGAGGTATCTGTTTTCAAAAGAATCCTCTGGCAAAACCAGAGTCTTTGTAACGTTTTGGACATGGCACAACAGCCAGTTGTGATCAGAGAGGAGAACTGCTCGTGTTTGTATGCCAAACTCCCTGACACAAAGACTTGTACTAACAGCTTGCTCTTGGACTACTCCAGTCTCAGAAGAAATCACAGAGGGCACTGGCCAAAAGCTCTTCTTTCCCCGTGGATCCCCCTCTGCTCAGAATATGAGTTAATTCATTAAATTCAGGTTTTTCAGTTTCTCCAGCAAAGAAATTCATTAACTTCAGGTTTTTCAGTTTCTCCCACAGTCTGCATCTATAGTCTCAACACTGACAAAATGCAGGGGATGTCAAGGTGCCAGGAAACCCCCACCACCACTGGGCTGACACACCAGCACCTGCCTGAAGGTGTCAGGCTCTGGCCAGTCACTTGTGCTTGACACAGAGATGCAATCCCATCCTTAGGATCACCATTCCTTACCTGGAACAGCTGAATCCTTCAGCTGCATCCACACCTGCACCCTCCTAGCCAGGAAAAGCCACCTTTTACAAATTAAACCTGAAAATTCTATGTTAGCATATCCAGACTTGGAACTACACTCAGGTGATCTGTTCTATGAATTAAGTACACAGTTACATGCAACCCCTGCACATCTCCCAGATACCACAACTACCCGAAACAATAAGCTTCTGGAAGGACACTCAAAACTCATTACACCTTGGGAACTCAGAATAAATACCATTCTCTGAAATAACCTAAAATATTTTGACCTCCAGGGCATCCTACAAGGCTCCTTTAAAAAAGAAATAAACTCAGTGTTTAGAATAGAAGACACGAAGTGGAAGTGATGCCAAAGAAGCAGGACAGGATTTTCAGATGCCTTTGTTATGTGTTTTTCACTGGTGCATGTGGAAACAACCACACAAGACTAGAAGTAAACAGCTGTGCTAAAGGCAGCCCTTTCCAACGGTGGAGGAATGAAAAGCAAACACCTATCTGCACAAACTAAACTTAACATTGTCCCAGCACTTACTGCCGGGCTGTTTGTGCAGCATTCTAAACGCTGCAGCTTCAGTTCAAGCCAACAGGCTCATCAGTCCTCTTCAATCCAGAACGTTTTTCAAAAGATAAACCAGCAAATCATAAGTTATTTCCCTTTTCCTTTGAGTGGTGTACAGAAGATGCTGCCAAGTTCTCCTTTCCAAAAGGGAATGTTAGCTCAAAAATATATAGAAATACAAATTTTCCTTTGAAAAATACAGGGAAAAATGGCACATTCTCAAAGATTTAATCACTAACATAAGAGTAACTTATGAGTAGGAGGGCAGAAACACATAATAAAAATGAAAGAGACCTGTAGTTCTGGCAATCTTCTCTGCAGAGGTCAAATACCAAAAATAGCAAGGGATCTGAACAGCAGCAGATGAAATCTTGCACTGTTCTTCCCTACCATAAACAATACAAGCAGACCCTCCCTTTATTTTCACAATTATTACAAGTTCCAGAGCAAGCTGAGAACAAACCCAGAGCTCTGGGCAGCGGCAGGCAGCTCGTGCATGCACAGGACATGTGGTTTGCATTTGGGAGCAGAGCTGCCAAGGCAGGGAGAACAAACACATCAGAGCTGCACTGCCCCAGTGCAGGGAGAACACGTGAGTGCTGCATTTCTCCAATGAAGGGCAGAACAGATCAGAGCTGCATCCCTCCAGTGCAGGGAGAACACATCAGAGCTGCACTGCCCCAGTGCAGGGAGAACACATCAGTGCTGCATTTCTCCAATTAAGGATAGAACAGATTACTGCAGCACTGCCCCAGTGCAGGGAGAAAAATCACTGCTGCACTTTTCCAGTGCAGGACAGAACACATCAGTGCTGCACTGCCCCAGTACAGGGAGAACACATCAGTGCTGCACTGCCCCAGTGCAGGACAGAACACATCAGAGCTGCACTGCCCCAGCGCAGGACAGAACACATCAGAGCTGCACTGCCCCAGCGCAGGACAGAACACATCAGAGCTGCACTGCCCCAGCGCAGGACAGAACACATCAGAGCTGCACCTCCCCAGCTCAGCAGAGACCTCTCCTCACTGGCACCACTCCCCAGCAAATGAGCTGAGCACAGAGGGAAAGCACAAAACACCCTCCAGGAACCCTCAGTTTTTCCATCACGCACTCTCCCATAGCTGGGTTTGTTGTTTCCCCCAAGCAGAGGGAGAAGGGGTTTTTCCAGCGTTCCCATAAAGCCTGCTGAAGGCAAAGAGCATTTAGTCATCAGGCAGGAAGGGAATGAAATGCACGAGAGGCTACACTAAAGTGCAGAGACAAGATGTAACTGCCAAGAGAATTATTTCATCCTCTCCAATCAGCTACATCTCGCTTCCAAATGTAAGGCACAGTCACAAAGAAGCTCCATGTAATTCTTCATTTGCAGTACAGAGAAAATGGTATCAGTGGAATAGAAAGGAGGAAAAAGATAAAACACAAAGTCTATGGGAAGATCAAAAAAATTAGATCTAGCAAGCTACTTGCCTTTCATGAAATCAATTCCTGCCCTCCCACCAGGATTGAGCTTTGGGGTACAATCCTGCTGAGCAATGGAGAGAGGAGCTGTAGGTGGGAGAGAGAACCAAGGAAATGGCCTTAAACAGCACTGGCTGGAGGGAAAAAGTAAGAGTCAGAGGTAAGAAAGAATAAAGGGAAAAAGGCCCAGGTGCTCAGTGCCTTGGGATTCAATAATTAAAAAAAAAATTAAATGGAAACTATAACTGTTCTGAACTCATCTTTTGGGGACATAAGCAAGTGTTCATATCAATGCAGAAACAAAACCTTTTTTGAATATTATTCTAGACATCCATAGAGAGAGAATGCAAAAACAACTTCTAAACTGGATCAAGCATAGCTTTAAATGCACAGATCACAAAAACCATGCAGTGACTATTTTCATCAAAAGAAAACTTTCAGATTGGGGTCTTTTTTGTGTAAGATTCTGCATCCAAACTAGAAAGACCTATCCTGATTTTGCAACACTGGAAAATATGGTGGAGATCTAGAGAGATCTAGAACATTCAGGCATGCCGTCAGGTCCAAAGTGCAATGAATTAACATTCAAGCTTGAGTAATTGAAAGCCTATTGACAGAAATACATGAACCAAAGAGATGGTAAAGAGCTGCAAAAGATCAGATGACCAATTGAAAAAGTGTAGAATAATCCAATGTACAATTAAAAAACTCAAATAAATTAGAAAGTACTATACAAAACAATAAAAGTGCCAAATTACAAATTTTAGCTTCAAAATAAAGGCAAATTTAATAAAATATAATGCTCAGATTGCTAACCTACCTTCTCTAGAACAATTTAGAAGGCCCTGACATAAACATGGGAAACAGTTTCTAAATACTCTAAGAAACTGTGTAAAACAATAATTCAAACACATTTGAGAATATCCCTTTTTCAATCTTCTCTTTTCATCCAATTCCCTGCCTGTGACACAGGCCAACTAACAGAGGAGCCACAAAGGGAGCTGTCCCTGAAATCCCACTCTGCCATGAGCAGCTGGACCCAGCCAAGAACCTCCTGTGAGGAGGAGCTTTCCTTGCAGTGACCTCGCCACGCAGAGGATGTGGCTGCATCCAGGTGTGGGTGAGGTGGTCATCCAATAAAGGAGTAATAAGAGGATAAGAGATGCTCTATTTTGCTCTCCTGGCTATTCTCAGATCAAGCTGCAGCAGAAGCAATCCTATTTCATAAAGGCAGGCCTGAAAGAGTCCCAGGCAAAGGGTAAATTACAGAAAGAGATACTGCAATTGGGCTATTTGAATTCTAAATTCTATATATTATGTTTTCTTCTTCTTTTTTTCTGGCAAAGAATACTGTATTTAAAAACACTTTGAAAGCTCATCTATGCCTAGATTGCACTCTCAGAAGCTTTTGAACAGGTGAACAACAAATG
>NW_005054303.1:10017595-10024893 GCF_000277835.1 Geospiza fortis | reverse complement strand
CCCTAGTGCAGGGCTCTGGCTTCTGCACTGAGACAGGGGGGTCAAAGATGAGCCTTGTGCCTGCTGCCTGTAATGGAACCACAGCTATACTACCAGTCTGCTGCAAACCTTGAAGACAATCCAAGTCTCAGCCTTCAGCACTTGTGCTTATCTCATCAGACCACAGCCACCACAGAAAAGTCATTTCCTTTCTCCTGTGAGCACCTCCCACCGAACGCATCACACCGAGATGATTCTCGTAACCACAAACACGAGAAAGAGGATACAGGACGCATCAGCCTCCCAAATAACAGACAGCCACAGCTGCTGGCAATCAAACATGGAGCTACAATGGTCACCTGCATGTAGCATTAAGTTTTGATCCATTCACACTTCAGCACAGCAGCCACAAGCAGCTCAGAGGAGGTTCATGCTCACAAACAGCATTTTCCTTTCTGAAAGGGTCCAACAGCTTTGCTGTCTGACTTGGCACTAGAGCTGGGCACTGAGATGGTCATCTCAAATCAGACAGAAATAAAGTATTTATCTAAGTGGATTTGAACATGAGCCTGGCCTACAAACACTTCCCAGTCCTGACTGAGGCAGAATAACTTGCTGAGCAATTCCCAGCAAGGGCCAACATTCACTCCTCACTTTCCCAACCAGTGAAACAAGGACAGTGTTTGCCCAATTCACAATCCTTGTGCACACAAACATTAGTGAGTACAGCCAGCAGCACACTGTCACACAAGAAGCCTTGTTCTGAGTGTCTACACTACAAGATACAATGCAAAAGTCACTGTGACACCGTGGTGCACCTGCAAATTCCACAATCACAAAGTGCTCTGATGCCCTTTCAAGTTTGGGATTACAAGAAAGGACTCCAAGAGTGATGATTTTCAGGGCCATTTTAAGCTGAACAAAACACCACATGAACAGGCAACACCAATGATCCACCCTACAGAGAAAGGTGAAAGGAAAAAATTACTTACACAGCTGCATGAATAATTTAGTGACTCTGAAACAACACCATTCATTTCCTTCAATTTAGACACTGTCACTTACTACCAGCATCCTCATATAGAAGAAACCTGGAAATAAGTAAGAAGTCTTCCCAAAGATTAATAAAAACTTGCTAAAATTCTTCCAAATAATTTATTTCTACACCACAGGAAGCCTGGGGAATTTCAGCCTGAATTTAGCAGCAACCATAATAAAAGGATATAAAGAAACTGCTGTAATTGGAAAAAGAGCTTCTACTACCACACACTGGTGCCAAAATACCTACAATGACATAAAGTCAATGTTTTATTTACTGGAATACTTCAGAAATTCTTTCACAACAGTAATTTACCTTAAGTACACTTCATTATCCCAGCTCATTCTTCAAAACAGAAACTATTATGTTTTCAGGACTCTTTTCTTAACAACCCAAGCTTAAATCAGTCACTGCTGAACAGGTAAGAAGATTCCCCTGCAATGCAGATGTAGGGGAATACAAGACAAACAACATTTGTGTGCTTGGTAATCCTCAGCCCCACTCCAACATCACTGCCCAAGCAATTCTCTGCAGTTCCAGATGTGTTGCACAGGCACAAACATCTGCCAAGCCTAAGCAGGGAAGATGACTCTTCCTGATTTTCCTCATCTGCTTCCCCAGAACTTGCAGATCACTGAGATGTCTTTGCCAGTCAGATCCCACAACATATTTTTTTATATTTAGCTACTCCAGAACATCCCCACATCAAGGTAATTTGTCAGACCCTCTCCAGTTTCAAAGCAACAAGAGAAACCTGAGATCCCTGTGTGCCCGTGACAGTTAACAGACTATCAGTTTCCAAAACATGCTCCTTGTGCACAGTCTGACAGCTGGAGGCTCTGCTGAATCTTTATCAGGCCCTAAGCTCAATTTTCAGTGCTTTGTAGCAGACAAAAGGAAAAGATGTCATCTAAGTGACAACAGGATGATGGAAGAGGCTGAAATAAAGGGTTTCAGAGCTATGTTGCCTTCATCCTGATCAGGAGAATTTACTTTTGAGTCTCCACAAAAGACGCTAAGGCATCGAGGATGTGGACATTGAAGCCATGCAAGGCACTCTCTTCAGCTCTTTGTTTTCAGGAGCCTTTAGACAGTGAACCATACATGGAACTCCAGCAGCAGCTTCACCAATGCCATAAAAGATTTAAAAAAAAAACCAAAACAGCTTTTACTTTTCACGACACTCAAATGCACAGTGATTTTCCATACTCCAATGGAAGTTCACATTCAACTGTTTTTTCACTCTTTTAGTGGTTTAGGACTCAGTCACAAGAAAGAGAATCATGAAAGGGAAGGACAAAGGAGAAAGTGTGCAGGTATTGATACTCCAAATTTTCTGATCAAGAGATCTGCTGAATGCAGCAGCACAGACAATCCCTGCTGGCAAAACCAGAACTCCATGGTTTTGTTAGGACCCACAAACCCTGAAGACCTAGGTGGAAACTTAATTTTCTGAGATCCACAAACACCTTTCCAACATCTTCAGCAGCCTGCTGCCCCAGAATAATGCAGGGATAAAAAGCAAAGTCAAGAGCTTTTTGCATTTTAATAACCTTGCTCTCAAGCCATGTTTATTCTTAATGCTTAAGTAAAGCCACATTTCACAGGGTCATAGGAGGCTCCCAGCAGTGCCCTTTGCTGAGGCCAATAATCAAGGGCAGAGAAGGAAGGGTGAGATGCTGCAGGTAATGGACTGTTTATTTCACAAGCAGTAGCTGCATGCTTTGCCTTGTGTAGCTTGGCAAAGACAGAGACTGAAGGGGATACAATTACTATCTACAAATACATCAAAGGAATAAATGCTGGGGAGGGAGGGGAGCTACTCAAGAACAATACTGGCACAAGAGTTTAAAAGTATAAACTGACCATAAATAAAATATGGAGCAGAAATCATAAAGTTTATCTTACAAAATACTTCCCAGTTATAACAGTGGGGGTAAAAACTTTAACTGCCTTCATCTGCTTTTATAACCCCGCCAGCCTGGCACCCACCACTGTCCTTGCACAGCAAAGAACCCAAATAGGAAGGCAGACTGAGAAACAAGCAACTCTGAGATAAGCTGGCTCATTATTCCCTTCTGGAAGATACCACACTGCCAGGCAGACAACAGCAAGACACATTTCTTGCTCAGCCCATCGTTTCAAAAGCAGCATTAGGAATTTAGTAAGAGAGCATGTGTGTGCGCAGAGGTCCCAGATTAATGTGGCCTTCTCTCCACGCTGCTGGAGCTGTGGGACAGCAGCACAAGGAGCTGAGCGTGCCCTCCACACAGCCACACCTAAACCCAGGGTTTGGGTGGAAAAGCCCAAAAATCGGGGACAGAGCGCCGGGGCTGTCATTCCGCTCTCGGCCACCGGGTGTCGCCAGTGACCGCCCCAGAGCGGGATCGCGATTTACCGATCCAATAATAATTAACCCGGGCGTTAATAAAGCACCAGGACTTCTTTCTTCCTTTTAAAAGCCCCCGTTCCTCAAATCAGACCGTCAATCAAAAATCACAGCCTTCGCTTAGAACTGCCTAGCACGAAAAACGGAAGGAAAAAAAAACCCAACCAAATTCAACTGCACCACGACTTTTCTTTCTGAACCATCAGAGGTGAAAAATATACACGTTCATTATTAAAGTCTCATTTGGATTTGGATCATTCAGACTTCATACCAATGCCAGATGCAGCTCATATGTCCATGCAAGGCACACATAAACACACAGGAATGACTGACCTGTGTGCATTTGTATTTGCTCTTGCAGCATCCAGCAAGCGCTGAGTCCAAACACCCATCACTCCCATTTCCTAGGGAAGAGGGATCAACAAAACAAACCCAGCAACTACAAAATCCTCTCTCAACCTCTTCCACTCATATCTATCTCCCACAAACATTCCTGAAGCAGGAGTGTCCAATACACATGCAAAGTAATAGTTGCCCAAGACATTAAACCACTAGAATTAAATTTTCTTTAAATCTGTTTTTCTCCCTTTCATGTATTTCCTTATATATCCTGGCAGACATTGAATAAAGTAAAATCAAATCCTCTTACCTCAAAAAACTCCTTCATGAACTGCATAAAAACTGAAGTCAGTTAGAATTGCTAGTAAGAGCTGTATGTTTCTAAACAAGAAATTTTGCTTTCACAGCTGCTTGTCCCTTCTGATTGCACAAAGGAGTAATAGCACTTAATTCCAGCTCTCCCACTCATTCCCATAGCAACAAAGATACACAAATTATTATTATGAAAAGATCCTCAAATTATTGAAAAGTGAACAATACCTGAAGCTTCCTATTAGAGATGCTGCCAGCATAGAACTCCAGTTTGCCAATTTTAACTAAATGCTGGGCTGTCTTCTCACCAATTGTACAGCACTTTTGTATCTTATTTTTAATGAGAACCTGAGCAACAGTTTTGCCTTGAAATAAGAGGCAGGGGAAAAAAGATCTCAGCATGGTGAGAGTATGAGCTCAGATGGTGAGCTGCAGAGAGGTACAAGTGAAAAGTTGTTAATCAGTTAAAAATACAAAAAAAATTAAGTTTTTGCTGAAGAAATAAAGCAATTGCAAGAAAGGTTATAAACAATACAGCAAAACAATAATTTTACTTAATTTTGGAAATAAGAGAGGGAAATGCACCAGCAAGAATTTATGTAACTCTTTGTGTTTAACTCCTCTGTTGAAGGAAAGGGGACAGTTGCAGGGACATGAGAGGGGAAAGAGCTGAGGGAGAAGTGGGTGGTGGGTCAGGGTGGAGGTCCCTGGGGAGGGCAGAGGCATGTTTGAGGTTCAATTTCCTAACCCCACAAGGGATTGGGCAATATCCTCTTTTCCTGCTTTTCTTACATCCTCCATTGCCCATCTTGCACCTGAACTGCTCCAGAGTGCAAAAGCACACTCCAAAACCTTGTCAAGACCATGATTCACAATTCTCAATGCTTCTTTTTAATGTCTGGTGTGAAAGCCACTAATGGGCTTGTCCTCACACAGGAGAAGCTGAGACCCATAAAAACCATCTTTTCATTCACCAAATAAACCCAAGTTTCAGACTGTCTGCAGAGGCAGCTTGGTATCAACAAAGATCAACACAGCTGAGCAGCATGGTAGTGCTGATTTCCTTCTGTTTTGCTCTTTTGTTTTTTTGGGTTTTTTTTCCCCAGAAAAGTATGGAAATATCATTATTTTTTATACTTCCGGTAAAAAGCACAACTAAGCTGGAAAATGCTGCCAGCAACCATCTGGTCTCTCAGGAGACCTCCCACTCAGCCAGGTACAGACCAGACCCCAGGGCTGCCCTGCAAAAATGATGCAGTGAAAGAAAAAAACATGAAAAAAAATTATCTTGAAAGGTTGAGAGGATTGGGATTGTTCAACCTGGAAAACAGAAGGATTTGGGGTGACATAATTGCAGCCTTCCAGTACCTGAAGGGAGCCTGCAAGAAAGATGGAGAGAGTATTTACCCCAGAGCCTGGAGCGACAGGACAAGGGGCAATTGATTTAAACTGACAGAGGGCAGGAAAAAATTCTTCCCTGTAAGAATGGTGAGAGCCTGGCACAGGCTGCCCAGAGAAGCTGTGGCTGCCCCATCCCTGGGGATGTTCAAGGCCAGGCTGGATGGGGCTTGGAGTAACCTGGTGGAAGGTGTCCCTGCCCATGGCAGGGGGTTGGAATGAGGTGATTTAAGGTCCCTTTCAATCCAAACCATTCTATGATTCTATGCTCTTTTTTAAAAAATATTTTAAGCCACCTGAACATCATCAATCCATGCACAGAAGAACTCTTACGTGGAAAAAAATTAATATAGTTAATTCCAAAAGGTCTGAGACTGCAAAAGAAACAGGCAGGGCCCAGCTCATGCCAATACATGCAGAGGCTGCCCAGGAATTCCAGGTCCAGCTTTCTCTACAGGGCTGATCCTTGACCCCATAAAAAGATATTTGGAGGAAAACACAAACAGCTACACCAATCATGAAACAAACAGAAACCAACATGCAAACTTTAAACTTTTAGTGCTGTAAAATCAGCACCTAGAAACCATGGGATTCACATGAACACAAACCTGTTTAATTATTCTGCTGACAGGAACAATTATCTTCAGGAGCTGCTCTGCACACACACTTCACTGAATCTGATCATTCTCTCAAACAGGAAACCCACTGAAAAATATGAGGAAATAAAAGGCATTAACATAACTTAGTTCTGAGAACAAAGTTCTTACAGACCTAAAAACCAGCATACTAAGAAATGAGCTTGTGTTTCTATAATCTTTCAAATATGTAACACATATCTAGGAAAAATTAATCTAGAATTATAGGATTATAATCAATATGAGCCAGTTACATAACACAGAATTGACAATTCCACTCCCTGTATCTTGTATGAAAAGTAAATTCTGCAACACAGCATACTGAAGGATATCTGTTCATTATATAAAACAGAAGTTTAGGATATGCATATCACAGCTTTGGCAGTAATTTCTGTAACTACTTTTATATTCAAAACCTTAGAAAAGTTTGTTTTCCTTTTTCCCCCAAAGGAGTAAAACTGCCAAACAAAAAACCCCAAACTGTAACTTTCATTTCTTCTTCTGATCTTTTCCAGATTTGTCTGGGTGTGGGTTTTTTTGTTGTTTCAGACTATCACTACCATTAATAAAGGTTCCCATCTGCACCAAACCTGGGTGAGGTCAGCTGGTGCTTACAGCACAACTTCCTAATCCATATATTTCATTAAATCACAAATCATTAGGGCTGAAGAAGACATTTATGATCCAGTCTGGACATTAACCCAGCACTGCCAAGGCCACCACCAAACCGTGTCCCCAAGCACCGCATCCAGGTGGTTCTGGACACTTCCAGGGGACGGTGATTCCACCACTGCCCTGGGCAGCCTGTCCCTGCCGGTGTTCCTTACCGGGATCCTTACCCTTATCCCTGTTCCTGCCGGTGTTCCTTATCACAATCCTTTATCCCTGTCCCTGCCGGTGTTCCTCACCGGATCATTATCCCTGTCCCTGCAGGTATTCCTTATCCCGGCCGTATCCCGGTCCCTGCCGGTGTTTCGTATCCCGATCCTTATCCCTGTCCCGGCCGGTGTTCCTTATCCCTGCCGTTATTTCTTATCTCGACCCTTATCCCGGCCGTATCACGGGTCCCTTTCCCTGCCGGTGCTCCTCACCCGATCCTTATCCCGGCCGTGTCCCGGTCCCTGTCCCTGCCGGTATTCCTTACCGGATCCTTATCCCTGTCCCTGCCGGTGTTCCTTACCGGATCCCTATCCCGGCCGCTCCCTGG
>NW_005054303.1:9997684-10017382 GCF_000277835.1 Geospiza fortis | reverse complement strand
TGGAGCGCCCCGCCAGGGAACGGGCACGGGAAACGGGAATGGCTCCGGGGTGACAGAGGGAGCTGCCCCCTCCAGGAGAGCAGGAACACGGAGGATTATTTCCTAGGAGGGACCCAAATGCGAAAAAGGACAAGAAGGTTCATTAGATTTTCCCAGATCCGTTTTATTTTTTTTTCCATTTTAACTTCCAGACAGTATTGTTTCTCCTTTTCTTATTTACCAGTTACAAGGCTAACACATCCAGGCTATGAAAAGCAGGATGGCATAACTAAACATTTGCTTCTTTTAATGTTTTATTTATATTGCCCCAAGTTTTGTAATTCAAAATTCCTTGTTCTACTCTGAATTTACTGTTCAGCGCTGATGACTAGCATTAATCCATAACCTTGGATGGATGTTATTCAGTGTGGAAAATAATTTGTACCTTTATTTTCATAGTAGTTAAAATCACATATAAGGTATTTTCTGATAAATTATGTAATATTACCGATATGATGGACAAATAAATAATTTCAAGACGTTTTTTAAACATAGAAATATTTTCATTAGCTTAGTTTGCACTTCCATTTTTAAAAATGCAAATCTAGGAATCTGAGCTATGTATTGTTCTAGCAAGATAAAAAAGGCTTTAGCTAAACCCTATGACATGGTCAAGTTACATGGCCAATGACCATAGAACAGTATAAAAACACACCTTGTAGTTCAGTCTAATGACACCTTAAAGCAGAGAGTCAATCAAAAGACTTCAAAATACTGACAATTTCATTTGTCTGTCACTAGCTGTGTGCAGTATTTTAATTCTACTCACTCCAGTATAACTGTTATTTTTACTGTTTCTACTTATAAATAATGCACATATTTATGTTCTACCAGTGCAATTATCTGTCTGTGAGCAGAGATTACCCTCTTCTGTTGATAACTCTGCCATATTTTGAGTAGTTTATTAGAACTTGCATTCCTGAGGAGTCACAGATGCACAGCTCACCAAACTGCCATGAAAAGGTGCCCCTTTATTATTTTTGCTCCTTAACAGTTATTTGGTTGACATTTTTACAGTGCACTGAACATAAAAAAATATCTAGATACATCAAAGCACATGAATGACACACTCATGTTTTCCTAGTAAATACCTTTCCCTCATTCTGAAGCCTCGTCCTGCCAGAACTGTCACCCAGAACTAAAGCCTGCTCACACTGGTGAGATTAGTTCTGAAGATTTCCAAACAGGAGGCAGATGATTTCACTGAGAACACAATATGCATTATAAGACTGTATTGCAAATGTCAGTGTTACAATAATATTTTCAGCTGGTAGTTTTTCGTCTGAGTTTCCCGGGGCAGTTGCCACAAATTCATCAAATACCTTCTGTTCATTGTTCACGTGGTAAAAACAGCTGCAGGATCGACTGGGAAGCCACAGTTTATAGCCACGGGTGTGGTGCCCAGCACTCCCAGACAAGTGCAGCTGGATTAACAGAAAATACCATTTTTTATGATAGCACACCAATGCTGCTGAGTCACAGGGTACCATGGGTAAGTTTACCACAGGAATTGCAGGGCAGATGCTCCAGACATCACTTGTAACTTTTGACAGTTACTTTACAGACATAAAAGATATTTTGAGAAAGGAATCTTTAAGATCCCCCTCTTAAAAGATACTGAAGTCTAAACAAATCTGAGTTTCAGCATCATGCACTCTAGTTCTAGAGGTCCAGAACTCAAACAGCAAATTGTCTGGAATAAGAAATTTTTAAATTTTTTTTTTGCTGTGTGTTTGCATCTACCTAATACGCCAAGGTTATTTTTGTGGCAGTGTAGTTTGGCTTGCAACTTTTTTGGTGTAACGATTTGTAATTAGCTCGTGTGTGCATGGAGACAAAGTGTTACATTCCAGGGATCAGTGAACACAACTCCATCAGCAGATTCCTGCAGCTGAAGTAGCAGAAGTTAATGTGGATTGCTGGAGAAAGGGGTTTATTTTTAACATCTTTAAAAGGTACAGCTCATTGGTTTTGCTTGTCAGTTCTCCTCTGTTGGGGATAAGGGGGAGGGAGGAGCTCGCAAACCTCTCTCTGGCATTTTTTTGGCAGTCCTATCTGCAGAACTTGACAAAATGTACAAGAGAGGCAAATTTATTATGACTGATGATAATCAGGTTTTGGGATTCACTGAAGGCACATCAATGCTTAATTGCCACTCAGTGCTGAATAAGCATTTAATAAACCAAAATCAAGGGCTGATTAAATTATATACTCTAATTACATAGTACAATAAAAGGAAGTTTTGATTGCAAAGTCAAGTTTGTTGGGTAAGGACACCATTTTTAGAGGTCAGCTCAGAGTTAGCAGTGCCTGACTTCACATAACCTAAGCTAACTTCCTTCATTCTGCAGTAACAGAGATGTATCTTTCATCTCTTTGCTACAGGAATTTTTTAATATTTTAATAATGCTGCTGTTGGTAACAGTGCTCACAGCTTCTCATACCTGCACAGGGTGCCAAGTTAGGATTTTATATTGGATCCTGTTGAAAGCAAAAACCTGGGCCCTGCACTGAGGGCTCTTCCTCAGCCTCCCTGTTTCCTGTAGCTGTTCCCAAGAAGCTGAGTGGATGTTCTAGGCACATTCAGATAGAAAAACAGATTGCAGACATGTATTTCTGTTTTCCTGGTCATCCTCACTACCTGAACAGGCCTGCTAGAGGTGTACAGACTGAAATTTGATTTTTTCATTGGCAGTTTTGTTAGTGGCAAGAATTCCAGATTGCTCCCTGAAGCTGAAAGATCAGGCTGGGCACCAAAGCAGGAGCCTTCCTCCCACCTGAGGGGTACCAGAGGGCACCTGAAGGACACAGTTCACCAAATGCATGCTCAGTTTTTTCTGTACTTGTACAGAGGCAAAACAGTGGAGCCAAGCTTGAGCCATTGCCTTCTTTTCCCAAGAACCTCAGCCAACCCTCCCACGTGTGAGATTCCTGAATGCAAAAGGCATGCATTATAAAGCAGCTCAGATCTGCTGCTTACTGCCTTTTGGGAGGGGCAATTCCTTGAGAAGGAACATTTGTCAGATTGCACAGGCTGTACAGGTTTTTGCTGGGAGGGTACCATCTTGATTTTTGCTTCAGCATCTGATCTCCTTACCCTAACTGAGTACAGGTTGGGGTGACACCAAGATCCCTTACAGAGGGCTGGTCCCCAAAAGCCCAAGCTCAGCACTAGGCCACTGTATCAGATGTATATTCCAGAACTCTTGATCCTAGAACATGGTGCTTGCGTAACTGCTGAAGTGTCTTGTATATAAATTCTAAAATAGTCATTTATCTACATTGACAAGAAAAAACCTGGCAACCAGAGGTTTAAAGAAGGTGCCCAAACAGGCCACTAAGTGTAAAGAGCCAACCTGGCCCAAAGCATTTATTATTTCTCTCTCAACTGTACATTAGTGAGGTTAGTCAGCCTGAAGTCTAGACACAATACCAACACTGACACCCAGCCAGTGCATCAGGAAAGAACTGAACTGCTGCTGCAAGGCAAGCACAGTGCAGTGCTAATTACCATCGCTGGGAAATCACTCTGAGTGCCAGAGCTGTTGATTCTGTGCTTTTACCACTGTCTTAAAGAGATTAGCAACTTTTCCACCCTCAAACTTTATTAAAAATGATCAGAGAAAGCATTATGTCCTATAAACATCACATCAGATAAAATATTCTCACTCTTAAAGCTGAAAGGGTCAATTTGAGTAAAGGCTTTATTTAATTTAGAGTTTTAGCATCTGCAGCTGATGTACTGCAGTCCACAGCAATAACCACTAAGCAATCAGGAGCCATTACAGCATGAATAATGCTGCAAACACTAAATCACCAAAACCAAATTAATAAAGTACCTGCTGCATACAGTGAAGCATGGGAAACAGCATCCCTGAATTTCCAGTTCAAAAATCTTTGCAAGTTAGTAGAAATCTGGGTCATCGTGTTCTGAAATTTAATCATTCCATAGGTGGCAAACATGATTACAATCCCTTTGCCTAACAGCATGAGGTAAGCAATTGCAAAGGAATTCTTCATTACAGGCATTATTTTGGCAATCTTCCCAAGGCAGCTGCAGATTTGATTAGCCACCAGGACTGAACTCTCTACAGCGGGAATTCCCACCCACATATGGCTACTAGCATACCAGGAGAGATGAGAAAGCAGGCTGGGTTAAATATTCCAAGGTAATTTTTTAAGTGACACGGAAGCAGAATGTATTTTCTGCTTATGTTTGCTAAGCTACTGCATCAAATCAGCCTTACACATATGTTGACGGTTGTCACAAGGGTTTTTGGGGTGAAGGAAGAGACGAGATGGGCTCTATGATCAGAAGGCTTGATTTATTACGTTATGATATAAACATCTATTTAAACTGTACTAAAAAGAAAAAGAAAAGGAGAGTTTCTAGAAGCTGCTAGCTACTTAACAATAGAAAGTAAAGAATTAATAACAAACTAGCTCTCTCGGACTGTGTCTGAGAGATTTCAGTTTTGGATTGGTCACTAACTCTAAACATCTAAAGTGAGCTAATCTAGGCAGACTTGTTACATTCTACAGCAGCAGATAACTTATTGTTTATGTCTGGTTGCTGAACTTCTCAGCTTCAGCAGGGAAATCTTAAGAGAAGATTTTTCATAAAAGAAATGTCTGTGACACACATGTAAGGGGAAAAGAACTTTCAGAAAACAAACTTTGGAGTTTGAATCCATCCACAAACTCAAATCTTGTCCCTGAGCACTGGAAGGAATAAAGACAGTAACACAACTGAATCCAACAGGAGTTTATTACCCACACATTGCAGGTGAAGTTAGACACTTCAGTTACCAGTCAATATAAGCTAAATTGACAACTCAGGAAGTGTACAATGAGTACAAAATCATTAATAAGAGTAAAACAAAGTGCTGATGTATTAATTTTTAAAACATCAGTTGTACACTATTATACAGCAAACATTATATGATCCTCAGCTTAGGGCTCGCATCTCAATTGTTTGGGTTTTATTTTAAATCAAGTTCCAAGAGGTTGAAAGACTGGGCTACAACTGCATTATTTCCCAAAAGGCTACTAACATACAGCCTTACCTTTCAGACAATGCTGGTTTGTATTTTATCAACTTCCTTTTATCAGGGAATGCAGTAAACAGAAAAAAAAAGAATCTATACATTAAAAAAATTAAGATCCAATACACAATATTTTTAATATATATATCTATATGGTACTACAGATTTCATATAAATCAAGTGTAGGCCAAATTTTGGCATAATTTTTAAGTGCATTAAGTTTAATACAAAATCCCCCTCAGACTCTACTCTTACTGTTCCCATTACTTGCTCCTGAACTGATCTTTTTCAGTTTTGATACTTCAGTCATCTAGAATTGTCTTAAGAGCTAATTTCCATTTCAGTAATATCACTCTTATCTTTCATTACACTTTCTAACAAAAATAAACTTGTGGGCAAACTTAGTGACTAATTTAGTCAAAGTTCAGTGACTCATAAAATTCTCCAACCTGATGGGAATTATTTACATTTACTAGTCAGTATCTTTAAGGTACTGTTATCCCAGGTACCCTCTCTTCTCCTCTGATCCTACAGGAACAGTTACTGATCATACACTGCAAGCACCCCCTGCTTTTCTTTCTTTCCTTACAAGGCCTCTCACCAACATGCAAATAATTTCTGGTACAGAATGGAGTGCAAAGAAATTTTTCTAATGCATGGCTAAATTTGCTTCAAAACCAGCATGTGATACTTGCTTTTTAGAGAACACCTAAAGTGCTTTGTCCTCTCTGCCACACACTATCACATTTTGTTTCCAAATTCAGCTTTCATTGCCTTTGTTCAGTATTGCAAGAACAAGGATGTTAGTGACCCAGTTAATCTATCAATTTGACAAATATATCATTTGCAGTAAATTTTATAACAGGCTCATATATTTTTTTCTGAAACAAAAGGCCACTTTATCTTTCCTGCAGAATGAGGTCTGGCAAGAAGTCATTCAACTTCCTCCCACAAAAAAGTTAAGTTTCCTCAAAGCTGTTTGTAGAACACAGAAATAAATTGTATAACCAACAAACATTCTACTTTAGACCAAAGAACCACTCAAGAACCAATTACAGTAAGTTGAGTCACAATACCTCAAGAAATCAATTCTCCTCTCATTTTATCTACTGACTTTATTCTGGGGTCTCTTCATTCACAGAATTATGGTACAGAGGGGGAAATGTTAGAAATGTGCAGCCAGTTCCACCTACAGAGAATGGACTTCCAAGATGACCCCTTTAGCAATCTCACAAAAACAGGGCTAAGTGTGATTTTAACAAGGAAAATCACCCAAAAGCAAGGCTATCACATTTAGAGCTGAGTCACTTCACACTCACTGAGCCTGCTCACAGGTCAGCACAGCCTTGCCCTTCAGGCTTCATTCTCAGTGTCCTGTGGAAGGAACCAAGTGCAGAACTCCCAGTAAAATTAGCAGGAGTTTGACAGCAATGCCCCTTCATACCATTGAATTATTAAATATCTTCTGTAATGTCTGTGAAAACTGGATTTTTTTTATTGAGAAAGCAAATACTGAAACCGAAACAACTTTTAGCACAACAGATGTATTTACTTACAGCATGCAAAGATTTGTTTTTATATATTTTTGCAGCTAACAACCCTTAATTATTTACAAGTTCAAAATTACAATCTTCACATAAGTAGCAATTGCTGACAGAAGTTCTGGACACTCTCTCAGAAATAAGCAAAAAATGGAGTAAAAAATACTGAGAGCAGTAATTAAAAAAACAAAAAACAACCCCCCCCCCCCAAAAAAAACAGAAAACATATTAGCTTCTAATATCCAGACAATTTAACACTGTTCTGGTAAGAAAAATAATTAACAACACAAAAGCCACATATCACATTTGGAGATGCCATTTTAAAAGAAATGCATCTTTCTGTTTGGTTTTTCTTTCCAGCAGAAATGCTGTACATAACCTTAAAAAAGTCCAAATAAATAAAGAAAACCCAACTCCCTTTGGTTTGCCAATTTACCTGCAAGTCACTCCTCTACCTCCTGCTCAGACCCAACAGCTTCAGAGGTGATCACACAGGAGAAAGCAAAAGCAATGCTTTTTTATCAACATGAAACATTTTTCCAAAATAACAGATTCTAAAACTCACCCAAGATGCACATGTCAGTTCTGAGTGAGGGCCAGGCCAGAAAAAATCCTGCTCCTATGTTTAAGGCAGTCTCAGACTAATTTGCATCTCTTCGGCCTCTTGGAAAACAGAATTTTGAGTCAAACTGCTCTCTACCTGCCTGTTGGTTTAAAGGTTTATTTCACACAATAATTAAAAAAGGCAAATTTAGCCTGCAGCTTTTTGTAGCAAGTGTGCATTTATACCTGGTTCTATGAAGTATATTTCTCTCTGGGACTGAGGGAGTTCACCAGCAGGATGTTTTTGCACCACGTCATAAAGGTTTTCAAGCATTTTTCCTGCTGGAAAGACATTTGACTACCTCTTAAAGCTATGTTAACTTTATTTATAAAGAATTTGGTACCAGCTGGTGCTCACACTAGAAATACTTTTTATGTTTAAGAATAGATTAGGGCAAAGAAAGTGCTCCAGTTTTACCTGCTGTTTGTTATGCCCAATTCCAAGGAACCTTAGCTTATCAGTAAACAAAATTATACTACAATACAAATACTTTACTTGGATTTTTGAGCATTTGCATGTCTGTAATTCTTTATCCTCTAAAGGTACTCACATGACATTTTGTGCTAACTGCCTTCTCAAGCCTAACCCCTTATAAAACATGAAAACAGAACAGTAGAACTTTTTCTCATGTAAACATCAGTGAAGTAGTTGCTGAAGGTGCTGTATAGACATTCTGATGGACATTTCCTGGGCAGTGGAAAATGGAACATGACATTTTGAACTTAATGTCCTGTATAAAAATATAAAAAATAAATTTATGACAGTAGAATAAGCTACAGTACAATTTTCCTTAGCCTGTTGAAAGCTCTGTGTGATCTTTTCACCCCTTCCAGATCCAGATTCCACAGTACATCTCATGTTCCATCAATACTACAAGAGAGCAAGCTAGAAAATACAACTTTAATTATGCTCTTTATGATGTAAACTTGGTTTCTACAAGTCCAATATGTACCTTAAAAAAATAGTTTTACTGACTTACCTTTTCTGTGCTAGAATTTAAACATTTTTCCTATAAATTGTAAAGCTAGGATATTTAAGGAGAATATGCTCTAAATTTCAGAGAAAGTTATCCTATTATTTTTAACAGTCCTCAGACTAATTAAATATAATTGAAACTACACCACTTGCTTAGGGCTTTAAGCATAAGGCATTTTGTGTACATTCCCCCAGCTATGTATTTAATGGCTATCTTGGTGTGTGAAGCCAGATCAGTGGAAATCCCACTCTCAAAACCCCAGAAACCAATTTTACCTTTTACTGCACATTCTGCATTGAACTGCAAAAGAAGAATGGACACAAAAATCAAATCCAGAAATACACACTGAAACAAGCTAACCATTTTCTACTGGGTAAGGTCTTTTCAGCTGAGGATGTTGTTGAACACTCTCCGTTTTGGATACCTCAGTTTGAATACATTCATAGCAGTGCATTCAGGATGCACAGCAGAAATGCACCAGAAAAGTGGAGTTTTTCATATCATCCAGTGCCAGCGTACCATAAACCTCGTCTGCTTCAAAGAAAGTGAAGTTAATTTTGTCAATCTCCATATTAACAGCTTGGAGAGATCTCCAACACAAAAAACCTTCTAAAACCAAATACTGCTTACAAGAAATGTAGGCTTTGTATTCTATCTAATCACCATATTTGCCAACCAAATGATGCTTTTCCTGCAAAACAAGTACAATACAAAATTAACTAATTTGTGTCTGCTCAGACACTAAGACAGCGCTTCCTGCAGTGTTCCTGACATGGAAAGAACAGATCAGGCAACACATGAACAAGACAAAATGAAACAGAAAAAAGGCACATGAAATTACACTTGAAGGGAAAAGGATCATGAAAAGCTCAAAAGCACATAATAAAATCCTGCCAAATTTAGACATCACAAACCGTTCATGCGTTGACCATACTGCCTTGACTCCTCACAATCTGTCAATCAGAATGATTACAAGTTTACTTTAATTGTTACATTGTCTTATAACTATCTAAATCGGGTAAAAGTGATCATCACATTTAAATATAGTATGTTAATGCATAAAAATACAAATTTTTCTAGAATAATATTTTCTAACCAAATACCTAAAAGCAGTGGTCCTTCTAGATTAGTTTGGAATAATAAGTGAAGCCCATTTCTTTGCAGAATGGGGTGCTTTTATTGTTTATATGTTTAAATAATTAATTTTGAATATCCATCCACTGTATAAACAATCTCCAGAAAAATATATCCTCTTGCAGTAACTTACAATACACATTAAAAATACTTACAAAAGGGACTATTGTTCATTTACAATATCTTGAGCTCAAGGACACAATTCCTGGGTCATTTCATTTATGCAATTCTGATCAGTAAAAACTGGACATTCTGGTTAACTTGGACCATGTCAGCAACATGGACAATTAACATTTTTTAATATCTGCCTAATTACGTAGGATTTTCCATAAAATTAGGCGTTTTTGCATCACAGTATATATGGCATTTCTTAATTTAGCAACAGAAAGGCACAGTTATTAAACCATAAAATACAGTACCTGAATTATATATACTCTAGTGATATCTACCAATGCTAATACAGACATTTTTCTCTGCAAAGGGGGCTAAAGAAAAAGGCTTTTGCTTGTTTATTTAGAAAAATTCACCCTCATTACGAGTTTGGTCCGTTAAAAATCCCTATTAATTGAAATACCTTGAAGCAGGACTTCAGGAAAGAACAGAAGAAAGCAAATGTAACAGTTTATGGTCCAACAACTTGAATTAATTACCATGAAATGGCAAACAGATCATGAATGGAGCCTTCTGATCAGCTGTCAGACACACCTGCTGAAGTGTCAGTGTACACAGGTACAGCCTGGCAGCCATCCCAGATACATTCACTGCATCACACACACACACACAGACTTGGTTACAGCAATAAGTCCAAAAAACAGCATTTACAGAGGTCAGCACTTCTCCTGGACTGATGCTTGACTGCTGGCCCTAAACCATCCCCAGAGATGTGCAAAGCCCTTTAAATGCTTTGCTTGCTTTGTATTGCTGTTAATAGGAAGGCCCTGCTAAATCCAAGCTGGCTGGCCTTCCCTTAGCAAACTAGTGACCTCTTCAAAAAGCAATTAGCTCAGTTCTCCCTACCCAAAGTGATCAGACTGCATCAGGAAAGACCAATGAAATGGAAGAGGCAAGGGACAATAAACATGAGGGAGAAGCCCACCATTCCATAGGTAATGTAGCGATAGGGCAGCTCCACCTCCATGCGCTGCCGGGCTTTCCGCACGTCGCCCTGCGGGATGCGGAATATTTTACACGCCAGAGGAATCGTGGCTTTCTTCATGGCCACTTTTGTTAGCAACAGAACGATGACCCCGATCAACAAGCGCAGTATGGCCTTTCCAAACACAGTCACGGTGAGGGAGGACAGGGACAAGGGCAGGGTGTGGGGAGGAGGGTCCAGCTGCAGACCCAGGATGTAGTTGACGTGAGAGCCACAGGCCACGCCGGCACCGCAGCCCAGGATCTGAGCTGTGTCTCCTCGTGACGTGCTCCACGTGTCCAGGGTGAAAGAGAAGATGCCCAGCGCCAAGTGGAGACTGATGATAATTAAGGGTGCATATTTGTAAGTTAAGTTGAAGTTGTCAATCAGGTCCACAACTGGATGGAAGATAACCAGGATAAGAATAGCGTACAGAAATCCAGCAATAACGTCCTGTTGAAGAGAAAGATAAGCTTTCAGTTAAATAACTATTTTTAAAAAAGCCCTCAAGTTACATTAACAAGAATTCAAGCCTAGCTGCTGTGGTGTTAAAAGCAACTTGTGGATTCCCATCTTTTACCTTTTAAAGGATGAAATCTTTCTTATGTTAAACATAAGGGAAGGAATTGCATTTGTTCACTTATTAACAAATCACCTGCATCCTGATCAGATTAAAGGATCCTTCACTGAAGTTGCAGTCTGGACTTTCTAGTAAGGCCTGTTGCAACAGGGCAAGGGGTGATGGTTTTAAACTAAAAAAGGGGAGATTCAGACGGGATATAAGGAAGATTTTTTTTTTTCCAATGAGCATGATGAGGCACTGGTACAGGTTGTTCAGAGAGGTGGTGGATGCCCTGTCTCTGCAAACATACAAGGTCAGGTTGGACAAGGCTCTGAGCAGCCTGTTCTGGTTGAAGATGTCCCCGCTTGATGCAGGCGGCTAGGACTAGATAATCTTTAAAGGTCTCTTGAAGCCATAACTATTCTGTGATTCTTCTATGATTTTTCTGCTGGCAACACTGATCCCTGCCCAGGGCCAGGGCATTCCAACCTACAGTCAGCACAAATCCAGCTCAGCTAAATATGTTCTGCCAACTTAAGTTTGCTGAAACAGCTCAACAGTGGCTCTGAGGGCCTGGGTCCCAACCAACACCCAACACTGGCGGCAGCAGCAGCTGGTGCAGCAGTCATGGACCACTGCAGTCAGGCACTAGAGCAGCTTCAACTTTCACTCCAGCTTCAGAATTAACAATGCTGGAAGGATAGGAACTGTTTCCAAATATTAAAGGAGAGGAAGAGATAACTTCTGTGGCTTCCTAACTGATTTTCAGTTTTTAAAGGTCTTTTCTTAATGAATAGGTTACCCAATGATTTTTTATTTCAGCATTAAATTTCAGTTAACTGATCACTCAGTTGCATGGAACTCTCAGCTACTTTTGTCACCTTTGATTGTTAAAGAAGAATTTGTGCAATCCAAGCACTACAAAGTAGCCTGCCTTCATTTTCATGCTTATCAGCTCTTCCACATGAGCCAGGAGGTGGGACTTCAATCAGCAGAGTTTGTATTGCTCCAGCTTCAATGAATCATTTTTATTTGCTTCCACTAATTGAAAGCTTGATAAAAGCTCTACTAAAATTGACTGATATAAACATCAGACTTGCTCATTTCAGAAGCAACAAAAAAAACCCTTTCTGCTCTATTTGCTACCTACTCCCCCCAAACTCAGGCACTGTGGTTGATGTACATTGCAGGCACCACATGGTGAACTGTATTCCCTCAAACTCTGCAGAGGATTCAGACGTGAAACTGCAAAATGGCTCTGTCTGCTCAGTCTCTATTTTGGCATGACTTTGTTCTATGACATTTTGTGTCAACTGAACTATCAGTCCATCACATCATCCTTGACAGAGTGGTTTTAGATTGGAAACTCCTAACTACTGATGCAAAAATGTAATTTAGTTTTTCTGAGCTGCATTATTTTCCCATGCTCCTTTTCCACTGTGCTCATCTACCAGCTTTTCTACTCCCTAGCAGACTTACCCTTTTCTGTCTGTTAGCTTTTCTTCTAGCATGTGATCCTAACAAACACCTTTAGCAACCCTTATAAGCAGTCTTGCATTGTGATTACCACTTGTAGTGTTCTTGTTTTGTCATTTCTACGTTGCCTATACTTGTGTTTCAGTTTGGGGAGTTTTAATCCTGTTTAATAAATGAGTTTGCTTTTCAAAGATGACAACTTTGTTACCTGTATTTAAAAACTCTGGTAAATGAAACTAGCATGCAGAGTGGCACTCCAAAATGCACATGCTTTGAGCAGCTGACGTGGAATGAACTTTAACAGCCACTTTCTCATTCTGCAAAATGATTTCTACTCTGTAGAGGAAAATTTACTCTACACTTTAGAGCAGTCATCAGTTTCTGCACTAAAAAATGACATTAAACACCTGTTAAGTTTCAACCATGGACTGAGTTTATAAAAGACAAGTATAAGTTTAGCGTGAGAGACACTTTTAGCTGTTTTGTCAATTTCTGTGCTGAAGAAATGTAATTCCTCTGTTTCTGTATTGTAGGACATTACAAAAAATACATCTGTATATAATTATTGCACTGTAAAACCTTCAATGTCATAGAAGTTTATTAAATCAGAACAGGATTAAACCAGAAATTCAGCAGTAGATTAGATTACTTTCTTACCAAAATTGAATGCATTCCCATATAAATTCGACTACAGCAAACCAAAGAACACCAGCAGAATGCCAGGATCAGTCCAAACATAAGGGGATACTGGTAGGGAAGAAAAATGCAGAAACCATATTAGAATTTGAAAACAAAAAATTATAAAGAAAAAAACACTCTATGAATATTCTATAATCAATTCCAGTTAAAGTCGTTGATGTTTACCCTTTTCCTTGCCCTAGCCTCCACAGGCCTAGCAGAGCAGCTTTTCATAAATTCTTAAGTCAAAGTTTCAATCTTCCCCATTTTCTTTGCATTCAGGATATATGAATTTCAGTGCTTTGATCACTTTTTCAAAGCAGTAAGAAATGTCTCAATCTCTGTAGCAGTTGTCTTGCCATGCTCTGATATCCCAAACTGACCGCATGGGCAGAGACAAGTGTGTTAAACTGCAACAGTTTTACACTGGGTGAATCAGCTCCATCACATATTTGTATTGTTAGCAATTACCCTGGCAGAATCGAGGCTTCACTTTTTTTCCTGAAAAAAAGGAACTTGTAACAAAATTACAAAGAAATTCAATTCCTTCCTCAATTCTTTGTTTTAGGGCTTCTGCAGTTGTTGACTCAATATCTGGGCATCAGCATGAAACTCCTAAAACAGTAATCTTTTTTGTTCTTTCCAAACCCACATAAATTTCCTCCTACAAGCCACATTTGTTAAACAAAAATCATAATAATTACTTCCAATTATTTTTGCCTTCTTACTTTTTTTTAATTAATAAGGACTCTTTACCAGGAAGAAATAAAATACTTTGCTTTAATAAGCACATATCATGTATAGAAACATAGTTTCTTAACTTTCTCATGTTTTGGATAAAACTATGCTAATTTACATATTACAGCACAGTAAGAAATACTTTCCCCACTATTGCAAAATGTCGTACAAGACAGGATACAGCTTCCTTTTTTGCCACTATTCTATAAAAGACTCAGTCACAAGATAAAATGGCAAGTTTCCAAAATTGCTTCTCTTCCTACAATAAACATGTTCAATATAAACAGGCAGCTGAGATATGCTCAAACCTAGGAACAAAATCTACAGGCAGTTTTCTTGCCCTTTCCCTTGTTCCTTTCATAGGCAACCTGAAGGGTAGAACATCCAGCAAATTCAATAAAATATCTTTAAAATTACTGGAGCACATTCTGTGTCCTCTGTGAAGGCCACTGAAGTTCCAAAATCAATCTTTCTGTAAAAGGTTTGAGATAGGATTATCACTCTTCTGTATTTTTCCAACCATCACTGAATTCCCAACTCCAGGACCATGTTGGCATAACAAAACTAAAATAAATAACATTCTTGAACTAAGAGAAAATCAGGAAGCTTATGTTTCACATAAGAAGCAGATTTCACATTAAAATAAATACTAAACACAAACATAACAAATACTAAACAGCTCTTAGTTGTGTTCCATCTAGACTAAACTATTTCCTGTAGCAACATTTGTCTTTGCTTCTATCACATTCATCTACAAACTGGATCTAAACAGAACTGTATATTTGTGACTCACTTCTGACTGCAATGATGAAGGAGCAAACTCAGTTTCCTGCCTTTCAGAACTCCACTAATCCTTGGCAATGCCTCAGTAACTCTCACACTCACACAGGACGGCAGAGTTATCAGATACCAACATTGCTACAGCAGCCACAAAAGCAGCTCTTTTGGAACCTTACAAGTGCAGCCACATCCTTCTGCCTCTTTGTGCTTCTCCCTTTGCCACTGGTCTCAGGGTAGGAGGAAGGCTGCCTGCACAGCCACACACCCTCCCTGCACTCTCACAGGACTCCCCCAGCAGAAGTGCTGCATGTGCAGGGACAGCTGTACCCTGGGGCCTCTGAAGCAAGAGCAGCTTCGAGGTTCAAACTGTTTTGCCATCACTTGATACCCTATGTCCATCCTTGTCTCCTGACACATATCTTTTGTGCTTTCAGAGCCCAATTAGGGGTAAGGCTTTTCCTTAATAAAGACTTGTCCTGTTTCTGCAGTATCTGACAGAAAGAGAGGCTGGAGCTTTAGCAGGAAGATGAATGAAGTGCCAGGCTCAGCAGGGCTCAGCAGCTGCTCATGACACTGTGGGTAAGAGGCTGGGATTGGGGCAGGGAAGAGGTTAGAGCAGCTAAACAGCAAAATCCTGAGAACAAGGAGTATGAAGGAAATAGTTAGGTGAGAAGTCTGGTTTTAAGAGTCCTGAGCAGGTGACTGTAAAGAGGAGGCAGACTACAATAATTCTGAAAATGACAGAAGAGATGCTTGCTGTCAGGGAACTCACAGGGGAGGGGTGTTTGAGTAAGAAAGAAACAGCAACTCCAGCTCTGAAGAATGTTTTGGAAAGATTATTTGGCTCTGTCATATCTCACTCTAATTCTGAATAAATACCCCTTAAAGCATCTGAGAACATGGGCTAGTTTAGTTTCTCTGTAGCAAAACATAGTAGAATAGCTTCAACACCCTCAACTAGAACAGGTTGCTCAGAGCCCCACCCAACCAGGCCCTGAATGCTTCCAGGAATGGGGCATCCACCTCCTCTCTGGGCAACCTGTGCCAGTGTTTCACCAGAAGTACAAAACTTCCTCCCTGCATCTGATCTAAATTTACCCTCATTCAGTTTAGAACCATCACCCCCTCTCTTATCAAAAGAGGCCCACAGGAGCTGGCTCCCATTTTTCTTACAGGCATCTTTTAAGTACTGATCACAAACGCAGCACAACACCCTGGGTCCTCCTCAGCCTGTTTTAACTCCTACCTTTTAAAGCAGCCACTGGGTTTGAGAATTCCCAGAACACCAAACTGGTAGCACCTGCTTCAAAATCTGCCCTGAGGTGGTGAGACAAGCATGTGTTTGGTCCTCACACACAGGGCTAAGTGCACAAGGTGACTAAAGGAGAATATCAGCACTCCCACACACCTCTGAGCTCAGCAGCTTGCCGAGTCACACCATCAACAGGGACATCACCTGGATCCTTGTAAAAAAAGCTGATGCCATAAACTCACTTCCAAATTGTTGCCTGCAAGGCTGAGGTACCAGCAAGCCTTATAATAATACTGTTTTATGAGAATGGATTTCAAAAATCTCCTCTCCAAATCATAAATGAATATTCAAAGAAAAAAACCAGCTTTTACTAGGTTTTCTACTTAAAAACAGGCATATTTTATGAAAGACTGATGTGAAAATTTAAATATAAACTTATATCAAGTGTTCAAAAAAGAAAGTCAGAAGCACTTTTTATGGTGTTGACTTGGGTCTCTACTTTAATGAGAGATATTAAGCAAGACAGCTGAATTCCAGCAGTTTTAGTCCCATGGTTCCTGGCATGCCAGATCAGACCTACAGAAGCACAAATGACAGAAGATCACAAGTTTAATTCTACCCTCTTCCCTGATTCACTGCTGGTTTTGCTCATTTGGGCATCAGAAGGCAGACTGGCATCACATGTCCTTCCAGATGAGGATGTGGAAGCTTGTCAGAGATCACAGCTGGGAGAGGTAGACATAGAAACCAGGTTTCATTCTCTCAGCTTGCTCTTTTTGATAAAAGAATTGATGTATCATCAATCTTGATCAATCCTGGTATCACTTTCAGTCAGATACTCAGGAGCAGCCCATTTTGGACACAAACATCTCAAACCCTGTCTCCATGCCCTCATTTTGAGACCATCTCACGTATATCCTCAAATACTCCTTATGCCTCCCCACAGCCAACATACCACCTCAGCAATTCTGAGTGTGTTTTTTTTCTTTTTAACTACATACTGCTTTCTTTTTTATACATTTAAAAACCCCAAACCAATAAGCACACTATTTAAAAAAAAATTAAGAAGTTAATTGATTTCTTTACTTCTTTACTTACCTATTAAGGTAAAGCTAGGGATAAAACTGACTGAATAAACTACTCATTGTGTTTCAGACCCCAATTTTGCTCCCATATCCAGAATCTTGTTTTGATCGAAGAAATTGAATTAAATTCATATTTGTAAAACAGCAGTGAAAATACTCTCAGTAAGTCTTTGAGAACTTTATGTCCTATGTTTTTAAAAGAAAACTCCCATCCTATAGAAAATTCCACTACATCCTCCAAAACAGGCTTGCAAACTTCTGACTGGACCACACACAAAACCCTCCCCTATCCTCCTCCTGCTCCTTGATCTTTTTGCCAAGAGTCTTAATAACATAACCATTGTTTAAAAATGCCTATAAGGAAACAATCTGTCCTAAAAGCTTTGACCTAGGTCAAAAATTCCTTCTTTCATAAGGGAACACTATTAAAAAACACTAAATGCTCACTTCTTTACCTTTTTAAAGCCCAGGAGAAGTTTCCAGCACCCACAAAAGTAACTTCCTAATATTTTTTGTGTTCTACACAAAAATATTCAATGATCTTTTTTTAATCATATCATAACTCAGAAGTTCAACTTGAGTTTGAGACAATTATTTTGGGCTAAAGTTCACAGAAAGAATCCAAGCAGCACTTGCAGCACCAAGCTTTTAATAAGGTATCTGGGCCATGTACTGGTAATAGTCATATGAAAAACTATAATCAATGTTTATGGGAATGACTCCAGCACCCTGGCTGGACAGATGAGCTCCAAAAGCACAGCCTAAAAATGATTTTGTGAAGGGAGCAGAAGAAAAGGGAGAAGAGGATTGTTAGAAAAGAGAGACCACCATCAGTCATTTTAGGAAAAACAAACAAACTCTTTCAAATGGGCCAGGTGGTAAATACTACTGATTAAGCTACATTTATCAATGATTTTCCCCTTTCTTGCACTGACCAAAATTAATACCAAGAGATAAAAACCTCAATGTTACATGTCACTACAAGAACCTCTTTTTAAAATTCCAAGATAAACTTTTCAATGCCAGTCCTGAAGTAAGTTAAAACATTTAATTTTCTGCTACACCTAATCTGAAAAGAAATTGAGGAGTAACAATAGGAATTAGCTTGTTATTTCTTTTCATTGCAGTCATTAAAAAAATAATCCCTCTCTAAACACAGCTAGCAAGAATTACTTATGGCTTGCTCTGTTTATGCCCCAGTACCTAAAACTACATTTTTTCTGCAAAATAATGTTTTCTCAGTTTAATCAGCACACCCTATTTAAAGAACAAGGAGTGCTTTTACATGTGTACAACGCACCAAGAAAAAGAAACTGCTTGAGAAGTATTTCCTTTGAATACCTTTTCATCAAAATGTCTGTATCCAACCTTAGAGCATTTGTTTTCACATGCTTTCCCCCAAGACCCTTGACATTAATTAAAGATTTGCTTGGGCAAAACTGAAAAATACATTTAATGACAATCAACAAGAGTCTAATGAGACAGGCTGCTGTGTTCCTCTGGCAGAGATTCCCTAGTGACATTTGTCAGAACTGGCTGTGCTCTTTTTAAACTTTTAACACCTGCAAAAACCAACTTTTTTCAGTTTCCTTTACAAACAAACTACAGGCATTAATATGGCCCATGGAAGACCTTACATCTCACACACACAAGACAAGGCCAGTGCTGACCCTCCAAATTCCCATCTCTCTCTCTCTCTCAAATCATTGTGTGGGTAATTCTGTGTTTTCAGATCATCCCTTCAGCTGTGCTTCCCATGTCAGAAGAGTTTTTGTTTGACTGTTTAGGAAACATGTTCAAGAAGACCAATTAAGACAAGCATGCACACATCTCTTTGCCAGCATTTCTTCTCAACATTTTAGTATTTTAGCCAAAGGTCCATTTGGGCTTCTCTCAGGGGTGATGTGTCTCTCTCTGAAGGGACTGCACTTGCTCTGCACACAGACTTTGTATGTAAGAGATGGCTTTCTATGTGTAGCTTCCAGTTTATCACTACATCAATCTTACTGAAAATGCAAGCCTTTCACCAAGGACAGACATTTAAAACAAGGGTGTGCCCCTTTCTGCAAAATTCTCACTGTAGCACTATTGTGATTAGGCTGTTTATTCATCCCCAATAACCAATTATTCCCTATTTCCAGCGGGGATCAGAGAGTTTAGCCTTTTGAAATGAAAGAACAGGCAGACAATTCTAGAGGTAATCTTCAATAGGGGTCAGTCAGAACCACAGAGTGATGCAGACCTCCCTGAAATCCCAACACAGATCCTGTCAAACCCATCTCATTTAATTACATCCAGCAGCCTTGGCTGATAAAGTCACAGAGCAGATGAAAAGAATTCTGGAAGGGAGTTTCACGTGGTACCACATAAGAGTCTTACACAACTGGTACTACAGAGAGTCAAAAGAGCACTGAGTAAATGAAAACTGGAAATGAAAAGTGCATCAGAGAAGCCATTGGAGAACAGATGCAGCAGGTTCAGCATTGGTGTTTATCCAGGTCACCATTAGCAGCAGCAGGGTGGAAAGGCAGTCACTGATGACAGGCTTTGCATATCAAACACTGCCAGACAGGTACCCAGGGAGGACAAGGCTGTCATATTCAGCACCACGAGCTGCTTCAGAAGGTAAATCAGCGTTGTTAAAACAGTTAAA
>NW_005054303.1:9994659-9997620 GCF_000277835.1 Geospiza fortis | reverse complement strand
GTGGCTACAGTGAGAGTCAGCAGTTCCTCACTGAGCTCATTAATGCAGAGCTCAGGAAGGAGTGCAAACCCATCATTTCCTAATGCAGACAGCCACTGCTACAGCCAGGCTGCATCCTGGAGGAACTCTGGGAGAGAAGCAAATTTTCTGTATCCCCTGGCTGATATTTGTTTTTCTGTATTTTCTGATATTTATTTTTCTGAATTTTCTGTATCCCTGGGCTGATATTTTTTTTTCCTCCTCAAAATAAGCCATCAGAGTTATGACACATTCAGGTACCATCCCAAATCAAGGACCATTTATAATAAAATACATCTTGGTGTCTATTTGAAATCAGCAGTTCAACATAATTAAATAAAATACAAAAAAACCTTTTTCCAGTAGTCTCAGCCTGAGCCTTTGGAGATTTTGTGGATAATTAGCAGTCCACACTATCTCATCCTCACCTCATCTGGGACATGATATAAGCCAGCCTGGCTCAAACTGTCATGACTTCAAAGAAAGGAAGCTTTCCCCAATTCTATAAAGGTTGCTTTTTCCTACATTGTATCAAGATCTATAGCTTCACTGTCTTTTAAATGTTTGCCCTCCTCTTTCAGGGAATCGGCACTTCAAAGATAGGGGTGGGAAAAAAAACTCAACATTTATAACACTCCCAAATTCTCATGAGTCTTTGACATGAGCTTTATATTTCATGGTTACTGAAGTGTTGTTGAAATAAATGGTTTTCCCTGCAGAAATGTAACATTAAATAAATGAACATGGATTATGCAAGTAGAATGAAAAGTTCCAGGCAAGCTCTCATAATACAAGAAGAAACTGAAAAATTTGGATACAATGGACAGAACAGTTAGCTACTATGAAAGTTATCCTAATATGGAACTCACTTCTGTCTTAAAGACATTTTCATTGAATATTCACTATGCCCAAAGTCTCTAATTGTGATAATTTCCCAAAACCATCTTTAAAATACATTATCTCTGAAAATATTTTACTTGAACAATAGAACTATTGCATTTTTAGAAAGTATTTTCGTTTTACAGTCAAAAATCCTTTTGAATACTATATAAAATAATTGTAACAGAATTGCTTAAAGGCATTGAAAAATTGAAAAGCAAAGTCAACAGGCTAAGAAAAAATCCTACTGGAATCCAAACATGTTTTTAAATCTGGGCCACACCTAGAAAAATAGAAGCACATTTTCTCTGTTCTCTATTTTCTTCAAGAAAAAGACTGAAATAGATTGTCTTTGATAGAGAAGAACTATTACACAATAGTAGGAAGTCATAGATCACTGAAAGCAAACTGGAAATAAGCCACACAAGAAAGAGATTGCCTCCTCATTGGTGTAACATCTTTGAGAGCAAGAGGAGCTTTCTTTGGTTTAGTATAAACTTCGAAGGGACAAACTCAAAGCTGCTTGTATTCCAGAGTAAAAGTCCCTGCAGAGAGTTACACCTGTATCTGCCTCAATTCATCCTCAGCCTCGTTCCACTATGATCCCAACACTGTCTCACCACAACCAGGCTCCAATTTATTAAAATAAATTCTAAATGCCCAGCTCATAGTTGTGTCCTTTATACTAAATATATTCTTTATATTAAATATAAGTATATGTAAGTATTCTTTATATTAAATATATACAGAAAAAGGTTAAACCAACAGGTTTAAATCCAGCAACCTGCACCTACTAGTAAATTTGTAGAATTTAATAAAAATACTAAAAACCTCTTTATCTTTAATAGCTTTCCAAGAACTTCTGAGGTCAGTCAGAAGTTTAACACCATTTTCCATGACAAAAAGATGTCAAATAGGTTTTACTCCCTTTCAACAGAAGTAAAACAGGGAGAACAGAAGACGTGTCAGATGAAGGGTTAATGAAAAGACTCTTGACATGCCACTGGTTAATTATTGATTATTTTATGGAAATAATTTAAAAATCAGAAGTGATTTTTTTTACATTAGTATTTTGAAATGACAGAAGTTGGTTTCAGAGAGGTCTTTTATTCATACCCGTTTTGTAAGAAAAAGGAATTGAAATCAAGACTCAAACACTTTGCTTCTGCATTTCTTAAGCACGGTCCAACATGAATAACAAGGCTGAATGTTTATGATTTCTCACCATGCATTCATGGCAAATATGTTTAGTCAATTAGCAGAGTGTTTCACAGACTGCAGCGGCAGGGTTGGCAAACCACAGATCGAACTCGGTTCATTGGCAAAAAAACCATTTCACACCCTGTTTGCTGCTGGCCATCGAGACGGGCTCCCCTCCGCACACATGACATCGGTCTGTGCAAAGCTGATCGACTGGCACTGCTAAATGAGCTTTCCCACATGCAAAGAAGTACAAATCCAGTTTGTGCTTCCAACCGACACCAGCCCTACACATCTAACAAGTAATAATCAAATATATATAGATTTTGGTCATTTAGTAAAAACAACTTTGAGGATTAGGCATCTCAGTGGCAAAACTTCAAATATTTATTTCAAACACTCAAAAAATGACATTATTATTATATATATTTTTTTTTTTAATTATTATGACTGCATAGCTCCAGCAGATAGTACTTCACCTTTTCCTAGCAAATATGAATGCCTAAAAGCTTCCTTCTGGGCACATGCATTCACCTTGCAGAAACAGATAAATAATCTTTGGTTAGAGAGGCCAAATAAAATCTCTAACCCTTAATCATCTCATTCCTTTCAGTCACCCATTCTAGATGCTGAGATAGAGCCACAAAGTGTCAGGCAGCGCCAGCAGACAACTGGTGATTGCTACCAGTAACTGGGAAGACAAGAGTTAAGCCCCTGCACGAAGCTTAGGATCAGAGTTAGTTTTCTCTGCCGACATGACTAAATATCCACCTTAAACCAGGTATTACAGTAAGGATTAGTAAACACGAACAACTTAAGAGTCTAATTACTGCCTAACTTCTTAAAACACTGCACTGGACATTC
>NW_005054303.1:9993342-9994615 GCF_000277835.1 Geospiza fortis | reverse complement strand
GCTGGATGTGCTTTCCCTGGGGCTGCTGCTGTTGCCGTACTTCCAGCAGCCAGCGCCAAAGCACATGCCACTGCTTGCGTAAACCAGACGATCAACAGTGTTATTTTAACTTATCTACTGACCCCAAGTGCAACAGCCAGATTTTAGAGATTCTGCTGAATGAAGGTGATGAAAATATCATAGATTATCAGTTCCTGCTAATTATGAACACACTGATAGATTGTAGAACCTCCTGAAAGTATAAATACCAGGATCATTTCCAGGCTGTGGTTAATGAAAATAAAATCGTTAAAGAAAAGGCTAAAGCTACAACTCAGTGACGCTACAAAGTGACTCGAAGCAAAGAAGGATCAACAAGAAGCCCTTTAGTTACTGGCTCTCCACTAAATTCTCACTCTGTAAAACCAAATGCCTGTAAAAGCATTAGATGCTTATCCAAACTTTGCGCAAATGGACAAGCTAGGAAATAACCTTCATCGGAACAAAACGCAGATTGTTACCGCGAACTTTTCATGCGTGCTGAGCTAATCCCCAAAACCAGCACAACTTCCATTCACAAGACAGAATTACTAGAACACCTCTCGTTACCTGAGCACTCGCTTAAATAACAGAAAAAAAATTAAGAGTGAGGCAAGGAAAAAAGGTACGAATGTGACGTTTTCCCAACCAAACTCAGCCACCTCCCCTCCCGAGGAGGAATCAGGTCTGCCACATGGTTACACCTCGGGGCTGGCAAGCGCACGGATGAGGACACGGAGGTGTGAGCATTACCTGCCAGCGGCCGTAGCTGAGCAGCAGGAGCGCCAGGGGGATGGCGGTGCCCGACATGGCATGGGTGGAGGGCATGCTGTACTCGGAGTTGTAGAAGACCTCCAGCTTCACCACGGGCGGCGAGGCAGGACGCGGCCAGCGGATCACATCCTTGGTGCACTGCCCCAGGTACATCACCCACACCCAGATGATGATGAGCCTCCGGCCCAGCCAGGCGTCCAAATTCCAGATGCAGAAAGGGAAAAAGAGGATGTAGAAGAGCTCGTTGCCCAGCTCCGTGCCCAGGCTGAACAGATAGTAGAGGAAGTGGCTGCGAGTGGCGAACTCCTGGCTGCCGTCCTCCTCCTCCGTCAGCGAGTTTCGGCGCGGCCTCCTCCTCCAGCGCCGCGGGGTTCCCGCCGCGCCGGGCACGGCCCCGTTCCCGGTGGGATGCGCCTGCCCGCCCGCGGGGCCACCGTTCGCCACTGGCCCCCGTTGCTCCGCGCCGGCCCCGCCCGCGGGC
>NW_005054303.1:9958860-9992996 GCF_000277835.1 Geospiza fortis | reverse complement strand
AGGCGGTGCGCGGCGTGAGGCGGCCTCGAGCGTGAGGGGCAGAGGCGGCGGAGGGCGGCCCGTGGGGTGGGTCGGATCGGGGGCCCGTGGAGGAGCCTCCTTCTCCTCCTCCTTCTTCTCTTCCTTCTTCTTCGTTATAGAAACACCGAATCAGTTGCGGTGGATGAGACCTCAAAGATCATCGAGTCCAGCCTGTCACAGATCATCACCTTGTCCACTAGACCATGACACTGATTGCCCCATCCAGTCTTTCCTTAAATACCTCCAGGGACAGTTGACTCCACCAGCTCTCTGGGCAGCCCATTCCCAGTCCCCCTTTCTGTGAAGAAATTCTTCCTAATGTCCAACCTAAACCTCCTGTGGTGCTGCTTAAGATTTCCCGGAGCCTAAATCCGGTGGTGTAAACACGAGAGGGAAAGCAGTGTGGTCGCAGCCCCACGGTCAGGCCGGTTCAGCCATGGCGGCAGGCCGTGACCACGGAGCTGCGGAGCCGCTCAGGGAGGTTCTGCAGTGCCTGAGGCAAGCAGTCGTGTCTTATCCCGTCTCTGTAGTCGGGAGGAGACTCCACATCTCCTGAGAGAGAGAGATTGTGTGTGCGTGTGTGTGTGTGTGCAGGGCTGAGAGTTCAGGAGGACCAGGAGATTTGTGAGCGGGTACTTTGCAAGTCCACAGTTGCTGCGGTTTCCATCCTGGAAATGCTGTGAGAAATACTATCTCTGGTCTCCTCTGCTTTCTGTTGCTTCTGCCTGTACTACAGATGCTGCTCCTATGTTATTTGCATCTTGCCTTAAAATCAGGAGGTTAAAGAAGTGATAAACTGTTGCTTTGTGCCGTTTTTAAAAGAGCGAGCAATATGACCCAAGCAACTGGTTAGCTTAAATCCTAACTAAAATAGAAAATCTGATGTGAAATTCAAATAATAAAAAGTTGAAACAAAGGAATATGATGCAGATCTAGAATGTTTTGGTTAAAATAGCTATCAATACTGTTTTGAGGAGGTACTTGACTTGGTGCTACGTGATAGTCTCATTATACAGTGCCAACAAACCGTACAAATGGAATTTGCTGCCGTATCTCAAGAAGAAATTTGTATGACGACTTAGTTGAAAGAGATGGCATCTAAAAAGGTCCTAGTAGCAGGTTCCATGTCCTACTACATTTCTAGCAATGATCTGGAAGCAGATCCAAACCTGCTGCTGCAAAAATTCAGCTCCAGGATGAATGGAATTGTAAATAATGATGAGGGTGCTGATCAATACAGTTTGTACAAGCAGCTTGTTCAAACCTAGTGAATTTTCATTCATCAAACCATATAGCTGTCTATCTTAAAATCCAAGTGTGGAGACCATAACTGGAAAATAGAAGACTGTGAAGGTAATGACTTTGAGAAGGATTTTAGGGTCAGATAAGCAGGCAGTCAGATAAGGGCTCTCCTGTATGCTGCTATGGCAGAAAAGGATTAATCAATGTATAAACAAAGGAATTAAAAAGTGTTTGTTTTACCTCTCATGTTTGACCTCAATAATATCATCACAGGGTAGTGCATACAGTGCTGGTTTTCAGATTTTAAGAAGCACATTGGCAAATAAGAGAGAGCAAAAGAATGAAGCAAAATGTTCTGGTGGTTGGAGAAAATGCCTTATGCTGGGATGTTTTAAGAGCTCAGGCTGTTAAAGTTATCTGGAAGAGAATTGGGAGGTGACTTGATTGTAGTGTACAGGAACATTCCTGAGGGGAAATACAGGATATTAAAGGGTTCTTTAATCTATTGAAGAAAGGCATAATAAGAAGCAATGGCCAGAAGCAAAAGCCAGACAAAATCAAATAGGAAATAAGACACACATTTTTCCATGGTTAACCACCAGAACACATTCCCAAGAGAAGCTGAGGATTTGCCATCATTTTGTGTCTTCTGTTTCTAAAACTAATTTCTGAAAATTAGTTTTCAGCCGAGCAGAAGTTATGTTTTGTTTTATTGGATGAATGCAGGTTGAAATCTGATGGGCCATGATAAGCACAGCATCAAGTTGATCTACTGGGACCATTGTGTTTCAAATTCTAAGTGCCAGAAGCAGACATTTCATTTATTACCATGAGCATTAGAATAAATTCTTTTTTTGCCTTGAAATACCTACGCACCATAAAAAGCTGATCTGAATTAAGCCTTTGGCTGCAGAGTATATTTACTAAGAAAATATCTAAAGGTTTTGGCCTTTTCCCTCCTAAATTCACACTCTTGGGATTACTTGGGAAAATTTCTTTGCATTTTAATTTAAATCTCTGAAGGAGTAGATCCTTACAAGAAAATTAATTTAGTGCATTCTGGTTCTCTTGGCCTTGAGGCAATTTTACCTATTTGATGTTCACATTGTGAAATATTTCTTGTGGGATTATTATGCAGAGTGCTCAGGTAACTGCACCAAATGAATCCTGATAGATTTGCTATATTGTACATTACGTATATTTGTATGTGGCATATGTTTCCATCATACAGCCTTAACCTCACTTGAGGCATCATAATATGAACAATTAAATTGCCAACAGAGGAGCTGCTGTTACGGAAAGAAAGATGAATGAAATAAAAATAAGTTTTCAGATCAGTAGCTTGGCAGAGAAACATGAAAAAATCCACCCCCGAAATGGTACATGATCAATTTTTCTGTCTTGAGACTGGAAGGTGTGCTGTCATTTTTCTGTCTTCTGAGAAATGCTAATCCTGCAAGATACATGTGCCTCCTAATTTACATGCTTCCCTGGCTCTTGGGCAGAAAATGCAAAGACAGGAGCTGAAAAACAAGCTGCTGCCTCGTTTGTGCATTTTCCCAGAGTCAAGCCACAAACAATCTCCCTTAAACACAGAACAAACTGAAATCTGTTAATTAACCAGATGACAAGTTCTGGAATGAGATCTGAATAACTGTACAGGGGGGGAAAATCAGCGATTACAAAGCAAGACTTGTCTTCATGGAATGTGCTTGGTAACTTAAAAAAGCAGAAAGTGTTTGTGTGTGTGGCTGAAACTTGTTTACTTTGACTTTGAACTGTTAGTGTGAAAATGGCATGACATTAATACTGAGGGAGCTTTTAAATTACCTCTGTGCATTTTAAGGCAAGTAACGATTGCAGTGGGCACTCCAGGAGAGGGTGGGGTGTGCCCTGACACTGAACTTTGATAGAAATTGTGTTTCTTTGTAGTATCTGCAGAAGATGGCCCCAAGGCTGTTCTGGATCCGTTTCAGCTCAGCACACAAGGGCTGCCTGAGCTGACACCCATACCGTGCATTTCCAAGGATGCCTGGCAAAGCCATGCGCTCTCAACATGTTCTGCAGGCTGGCAGGATTTGACAAGACAGCTGTGGGAATCGATGGCAAGTGAGGTGCAGATCACATCCCACTTACAGCTGCTGCTGTCACAGCCCTGCCCCGGTGATAGGAACAGCACCAGGAGTTCCTTTTTGAAGCACAACATCTCGCTTGGCACCCACTTAGATGAGCACTGGTATTTAACACACCAGTTCTGCCTTGTAAAGCTTTTAACAATTGCAGACCAGTTTATTCCAGCCAGCAGAAGCCAGTTGATTTTCTGTCCTAATAAAACTGAAGGAGCAGGTGTCAGGATGTTCTCCAGGATTGGGGGACTCTTTTCTGTCATCACCAGAAATAGCTTGAATCCAGTCACCTTTTTGTGTCAAAGGCATGTAGGATAGCATTTTGTCAGGAGAATTAAGATTATTTCCCAGCATGAGGAAGGATGGAAAGGAGTATCCATAGAAGTCTGAAGGACTGCCTTGCTACTGAAACAATTACCCTAATGCTGCTAGGGTTGTTTTATATTATTAATGATGTCAAAGTGCCTAGAGTCAGAGGAAAGCTTCATTTTAGATGATTTTTGAATGTCAATGAATAAAATGTGCTAATCATATCGAGTTTATTATTAATTTTTAAAGAAATTGGTGAGATGAGTGCCCAGATTTGAGAAGGCAAGAATATATTTATTATAAGGTTTATTATAAGTCTTGAAAAATACATGAGAGTATAAGGGGAAATGGATTTTATTTCTAATTAATGCTTATTGCTCTAAGGAAAAAAAAAAAAAAAGCCTGGGAGGGTTTTGATTTGTTCTTGAGTGTGAGCTGTTGCAATAAGTCAGTGAAGCAGCTGGACAAGTGCTCATGTACCATTACAGCAGTGGGAGAAAGAACAGACTGAAGGGTTTTCAGCTCACTTTGGCTGTACTTGGTTGTTGCTGAGTCCTGAGCAGTACTTTTCTTTGTAAGCAATTTAAGATATTAAAATATTGCTTATCTCTGTAAAGTTTAGTGTTCATGAATCTCAGTGATGGCTTTTTCAGTGGAACTTCAAGGAATTTAGCTGTCTTTAGTAAAAATGTATGTAATGAGCCAATGTAGCACTTCTCTTAGATAAGGTGTAACAACTCTCTCATTCTACATGGGCAAAAAACCCCAAAAATCCTCAGTAGTTTGGAAAGAATAAGGTTTGTTTGTTATGGGTTTTTGGGGTTTTTGGTTTGGTTTTTTGGTGGTGTTCTAATTGCTATGCTGAAAATGTTACCATTGCAATAAAAAAACAATTCAATGACTTGCTGCAATCTTCTGATTTCAATTTAGCCTGGTCGTGCATTTATTTCTGCAGGGTAATGTTCTAAGTTCTGTATGCAAGAGAACCTTTTTTGTTGTTGGTGGTGTTTTATAGCACTTTGCCTATATTATTTACTTTGTTAATCTGTTAAATTGTGCACACGCAGGGCTTTGGCATTTGGGTACGATAGGGAAAGGTCATTGGGTACCTCAGAAATCTGATCCCTTGGCAGTGTGGAAAAATTGAAAGATGAAGGCCCAAATTACATTACCTTAGCAATAGGACCATGAGCACCAAAAGCAGAAAGCAAAGGCTTTGTTTTGATGGTGAATGTTTTGCTTCAGAGTTACGAGCTTGGATTTTGCAGGGAATGGAATCAGCTGGCTTTGGTGTGTTGCTATTTTAGCCCAGGGTGGCACAGCAGCACATGTCCTCATGTCACAAGATGCATTTCTCATTATACTGCTGCCTCATTTAGGTGAGAGCCAAGTGTGTCCATCATTCCAGAGTCTGCCCAGCTGCTTGGGTTGGTTTATCTTTTTTTTACCTCTGCATGTCTGTGTGAGCACATAATCTGAGAAAGGCACAGAATTTTAGTGACAGCATGGTTGTATGCAGATGCCAGGTGTGCAACGCTGTGATTCATTACGCCAAACAAGAATAAAAAAGTTGAAAATAAGTAATAAAAGGGACTGCAGTGATGGAGTCTCCTCTCTAAAGTTGTTCTAGGAATGCAGTTGTTATAGTCTTTTCATTCTTCTGTGAACTGAAATCCATGGATTTAACCCTGTCACATGCCATCTCAAACATAATTCAGATAAGGTGTCATTATTTAAGCAGTGTTTCTGTTGTGTTAAAAATGAGATTTATTCCATTTTCAACATTATCTTAAAATACATTTATCTCAGTGTCTTACAGTTCTTAATTGGCAGCGCATCAGAACAACTCTGTGAGGGAGTGGAACGTGTGATTACCACCCCCTTAATTTTACTACTGGGAAAAAGATACTGATTTGGTAACAGTTTCATTATACTTCCATTTCTTCCATTTTCCCATGTTCCTGTAATTTTAAATTTTTAATTCAGCGATGTGCCAACCGTGTGGTGAGAAAATGGAGATTGTTTTATTTTCCCCTGTGGTTTCTCAAAGAGACTAACAAATCCTAAAGCAACAATAACCCCTTGGTCTTTTTGCCTCCTCATACCAGGATTTGGAATTGAAAATAATTAAATCTGGGGAGGCAGGGGAGACATTGGTTGCTTTGTGGGTGGGCAGAGTGGGTTTGCTCTTTTTCAGAAGCACGAAATAATAAAAAAAAATTTAGAAAAAGAGGAGGAGGTTTAGGATCCTGCTTTTTCTAAAGTTTGAGCTAATAATACCTAGTTGTAGGTGTAAACTCTCATTTCTGCAAGTTGTTTCTTCACTCTGGCTGCCAGGGATTAAATTGTAGAATTGCTTGTTTTCACTTAGAATAACTGACTGTGCTTTCATTCCCATGCTTTCCTTTATGATCCACAACATTTTTCCATGGAAGAGGCAAGTTGCTAACTTGTGCCTGCACGTGTTTGGGTGCCATCACTGTGTTATTTTATAGCTGTGTTTTATTACTAGCAAGACAGCAGAGGAGGGGTAGAATTAAAAAACCCCAAACAACCAAAACTTGTGCACAGCCTGTCATCAACCTGGAGTCCAGAATTAGAGGGTTCCCTCTTCCACAACTCATCTGGTGGTTATACCATACTTTCAGCCTTTTTATCCCTGGAATTTCTGCAGGACCCACAGATACTTGTCCTTTAGAAAGGAGTGAGTTTTTCATGCTGACTCGCATCAATTGCAATTCCTGCACATTGGGCTGAGTTTTGTGCGCAGGAGTGGCAGCTACATCTGTGTCTGAAAGCCAACTGTGCTGCAGGGGAAAACAGCTGCTGAGAGCTCCTGGGAGCAGGAGGATTCTTGTTGGAGCATGCTGAGAGCAGCAGGGATCCCTCTCCTGGTTCCCCAGGAGCAGAACCCTCTCACTGATGGGACAGTTCAATTGTCCCCAGGCCAAGGATGAAAACAACCCTCTTCTTAGGGCATCACAGAGTTGGGAGGGCACCTAGGAAGGTGATAATATCCTAGGAATTACAGCTTTGTGGGGAAAAAAAACCTAAAAAAAGCTCCTTTTCAGGGAACTAGAGCCTTTCTGATTCTTCAGACTCATCAAAGGGATGCACACCACACCACAAGAATGGGAAGGAATTCATGGGCATCAGCCTGAAGAGCAGGAGCAGAAAGTTCACCACGTGGCATCCCATGACATGAAAGGGAGGAGCATGTTCAAATCTTCCCATCAGTCTCAAAAGTTCATGTGTAGGTAACTAGGCAAGGCTTAGATGTGCCAAATAAATCCCTAGGGAAGAGGGATTTGATATGCTGAGAGAATCAGGATGCAAAGTATAAGATGTACAGCTGAAGGGAATTTGCCTTTGCATGCAGAGATGTGTGTTTCAGTCAGTTCTGGACTCTTTTTTCTTGGAAGATTGCAAATTGCCAAGATTATGAAATGGAGCAGATTCATGTTCAAGGGTGTGTCAACTTAGTCATCCTTGAGTAGGAGGAGTGAAAGCTTCCCTAGGGTCCTTTCTGACAACATTTATTCATTTTCTATTCAGAGGGGGAAAAGAAGCCATAGTTTGGGAAATGTGTTCGTCATTCTTGGAATCATTCACTGGAAAAGGCAGATACCTTGACAGACAGACAGACCAGGAGATCTACAGGCAGATGAGAGAGTTGTTTGGAGTTCACTGATAACAAACCAAGTGTGGGGATGGCTCTGAAACTCCATCCCAGACCTCAGGCAGGACTAAAAGGGAGATATCTTGAATTCAATGCAATACAGGATCCACTGATGATAGTCAGTTGTGATTACTTTTATAAATAACTGGGTAGATGCCACTTTTTTAGAGGGTAGGATTCCCACTTTTGATATAAATGCCAAGTGGTCAGAGCTCTTGCCAGGGAAGGACATTTCTGAGCCCTTTTAACAATGTAATAGCCAATATTAATTCACTCTCATTGTGGTCCTGCTTGTCGCAGGTGACTTGAGAATATCCAACATTGCCAAGAGCCATTTTTTTTCAATCTGCTGAAAATGCCAGCAGTCCATCTCCATCAGTCTTGGAGTGTTACGTACTCCCAGTCCTGGGGAGGTTCTCAGGAAAAAGCCAGGTGTGCTCAGCACAGATGGTGATACTCAGAACAGCGTGCCTGCCTTACTGCTGCACCCTTTTTCAGGTAATGCAACCCGTGCATCCCAGGGCGATTCAGAACCTGTAGGACAAGTATTTGGGATGGAGCTGGTGGTTCTGCCAGCTCTCGTTCTCAGGGTAACATTCGCTGCTCTTTTTAATTACACAGAAAGTGCTCAGAATTATGTGTGTGTCTGTGATATTTCACAGAATCACAGAATATCCTGGGTTGGAAGGGATCCACAAGGATCATCAAAGTCCAGCTCCTGGCCCTGCACAGGACACCCCATACAAGGTACCCTAGAGTGTTGTTCAAATACTTCTTGAACCCCGGCAGGTTTGGTGCTGTAGCCATTTCCCTGGGGACCCTGAGCCATTTCCTCAAATGTAAATTAATCCTTAAAATATCATCATGAAGTAAGTAATTAGACGTTTGGGGTGGTGAGTTCAAATACATAGGGTTGTGTGACTTGCCCTCAAACGTCCAAGTCATTAAATAAATGCACTGTCATGATGGAGAGGTTCTACAATGTCTGCATTGTAGACACAGAGATGGGACTCAGGTGGATTCATCTGACCAGGTTCAAGACCACTACCTATCTTCTAGATACCTGTCAGGAAAACTATTTTCTGCTGTGGCAGCTGAGCCTAGATGTATGTAAAAATTCCTACCACCAACTGTCCTGGCAGTTCCCTAGGTGACTGAACTGGGCTGCCATGCCCGCACAGGTATCGGTGACCAGCAGGGCCAGGCCCTCAGCCTGATTCAGGGACACAGCAAAGGCATGACTGCTCCACCTGGATCCCTGGAGAAGCCCACTCTGCCGTGCACACTCAGAGCCTTGTAGCACTGAGCCAGTGCCATTCACAGAAAAACCACAGGCTTCTGTGAAAAGGGTAAAGGAAGAGAAGCAGCAGAGCTTCCTTCCATTTATCTTAATAAATGTAGTCAGCTAGGTAGTGGGAAATCTCAATTCAGTTTCATCTTGGCCTGATGGGATGCAGCCCACTCATGACTCAGAAGGCTGCTGTAGCCACCAGGTTATGGCATAATCCAGGGCACTGTGTCTTCCATCCCTCCTCCTGATTTTAAGACCTCTGTCAGAGGCATGGAAAGAGACCTAGCATTGCAAGTAGTGCTGTGATTGGGATGTTGGAGATCCACATTTGGCAGAGCTTCACTGCTTTGGCTGAGGAGTGAGCAGAGGCTCTTGATTAGGTGTTACCTCCCACAGGTACTGGGAGCTGCAATTGGAGGCCCCCAAAGTCCTGCCCTTGGAGTTCAGTGAAATTAGTCATGCAAACGAGTCATGAAGCTGTGGGTTTGGAGTCAGGATATGTAAATGGTAGAGTTTGGCCAGGAACACAAGACTGCTGATTCACAGAGCTGTGGAGCAACCATGCTTGAAGCATAACTTGAAGCAGCAGCTCTGTGTTTGTTTGCCTAGATGTCTTCTGATACTGCCCTTGTCATCTGCTGTGGCCCCTGAAAAGAAACCAATAAAAGATGATGTATAGTAGGAAAAGCATTTTTTAAAGAAGTTGCTAATTTTGGAGGCAGTAGGAGAGACTGCATAACTTTTTGATCACTGTATTTTAGGGGAAAAAAAAGGTGTTTATAACATGACTGGAGGAACTTGCAATGTAGGTTCATCAGTTAAGGACTTTAGCATTCTCAGGACTGTGTCGTTTTGCACATCTGTTGTGCTAGAAATGACATCCTGCTGATGAAGGGGCTTTTCAAACTAGCTTAGCTAGACAACAAAGGAAGATAAAACACTATTCATGAAGGGACTGGAGTTGTCACACTCACTTTGTCTTAAGATTTGCGGGTTCTCTGGCTAATCAGATGGTTTTATCCTATCTCTTCTAGGCTGGAAGTGCTCTTTTTTTGGAATCTGATTTTGCTTTATGACTGGGGCATTGTCCACTTCTGTATGATGTATATGTGTGCCCATACACCTTTTTTATTATGCCTTGTTCTCATTAGCTCTGTCTGCCCTCTCCCCTGCATTTGTTTGGTTGATACTTCACCCACATGTGCAGTCAGGAGAACTCTTCAAAGTCCCTTTGGCTTTTTGAACATCGGGTGTCTGGCAGAGCTTCTGCAGCCACAAGCTCTACAACCACTTCTGTCCTACTCTTTAATCCTACCAGCACCAGTGAAGTGCTCACACTTCTGGTCATATGGTAGTACCACGGTCATGTTTCATGGTTTTTTCACCCTTTAACTGCCAGCTGTAGAAAAGCACAGAGTCCTCCTGACAATGCCAATAACAAGAGCATAACTGGATTTGTTATGGAAAAAAAATAAACACCAGACAGAATCACTCTCTTAGTAGAGTAATTTTTTTCTTGGATATGGCTTGTAAGTCCTACATAGGACAGGACTTCCTCATTTTTCCTCAAGAACTTGGACTTCATTAAGAAACTGGAGACACAGGGTGACACAGTTGCTGGAGAACACATCATATATCCTTGGATGAGTAGACAATAATTATCCCATATCATTTACAAAACCAAATCATAAACAAAGCATGAGTAAAGTTAAAGCTTCCTAGATACAATCACAGGCTTCTGCATATTATCCAGTGTGTAAATAGAGCTTACCCTTCTGTCCTAGAGAAATTTCCAGCCTCTGAGTCTGCAAGATTTGGCATTCATGCCAACAGCAACATATCCAAAGAATAATGTGGAGAACAAGGCAAACATGCTGTAGCAATGACTAACAGACATATTTCAGGTGTAATAAGAACACCTTCTTTGCCTAACAAAATCACCACCCTCCAACAAAGCCCTCACTAAAATGGGACCAGGGCTTCCGTGTCTAGAAGGAAATCACATCTAAATGATGCAAGAGATTGGTCATCATCATCATGCTGCTGTTGCATGCCATGTCCAGTGAAATCCTGGCAAACAGGACTTCACTCAAGTGTCAGACCCCATTGTTTAACTGTAAGATCATTGCCTGCAAGACTTTTAATGAAGACATGGTAAAATTTTCTTTTGTAATTTAACAAGCTGGTTTCATTTTTGAAACAAATGCTTGGAAAAGCCACATGTGAGACCCTCAGTGTCTGTTGGGGCACAGCTTTGCAGCACCCCAGCAAGGTGAGCAGAGCAGCCCTGGTGACACAGCTGGAATCAGCTGCAGCCCAACCAAGGCTGTGCAAAGCCACAGCAGGGAGGAAGGGCAATGCCCAGGCCAGGAAGGTAAGTCAAGGAGGTCAGGGCAGGATCAGGCACAAGGCCAGGCAAATCCCAGCCTGGAGGAGACTTCTCACAGCTCTTTTCCCTTCAGTCTTGTCCCAGGTTACAGCTCTGGCCCCAAACACAGGCACCAAATCCCTTGGAGCAGGGTTGAAGGGTGAATTGATGCTCAAACACCCCTGATGCTGTAAAAACTAAAATGCAGTTGTATTTGTTAGGGCATGCAAAATACTTGCAAGAAACCTCAAACCAGCATAAATTACAAATCTGAAACTCAGATCAGGTTCTGTGTAAGCCTGTCTAAGTTTTATGAGCTGTCTCACTGAACCTGAGCCATGCCTTCAGCTAGTCTGGCTTGAGTTATATATTTTGGCTTAAAGGGTTTAAAAACTGAAGTTTAAAAGGTTTGTGTAAATAGCCATTTATAGCCTTCTGGTTTCAGCAGCTTTTTTGGCCACATACAGTTACGAATATAACTGCTCTTTTCACACAGAGGTGGAGGAGCCCTGCATGCAAGAACCTGAGTGGCACTTAAACAAAGACCTTAGAAAATGGCACCTTTTACTCTAGGAGCTATTTCTTACAAGGCAGTCTGTGTAGGTTTGCAGCATGAAGTGATCTCCAAATTAAAGGCAGTCACACTATTCTCCCAAGTGTGTCATTACAAAATAATACCTCTTTGTAATACCCCACCATGAAATGTTTAATTTCCAGTAAAGATGCTGACCAGTGCTGTGATTCTGCAAGGGATTATCTTTATGCATCGTGCTCACACATTCCTTTGAAGTCACAGGGAAGGCACTCAGTGCTGGAAGTTGAACATGTTTGAATCTTGACAAGGTCATAAAATGTTTGGAATTAATTTTGAGAAGCCAGTTGGCCTACTGCTAATAGAATTAAGATGCAGCTTCCTTTCTTAGTGTGGAAATACTCCCTGTAAAGATAATAAGTAGATTGAAATATAAAGAAATTATTTAGGTGAACATTGATAGTTTTTAATAGGTCTCTAAGGCTCTCTTAACTCCAAATAAAGTTGAGAGGAGCCAGAAGTCTTTAACTCCTCTGCAAGCAATCGTGTTGTTAGGAAGAATAAACCTTATCAAGTCCTTTTTCTCCCTGTGCTTCTGTACCAGTAACAGTGAAATAAGGACACTGATTTCCTTTGTAAATCAACTGGTGAAAAGTACCAAAAAAGTTGTTACCAATGCAATGAAAACCTGCTTTTGTGAACAATTTCCATGTACCATTTCAGATGCATGATCTTTGGCACTCATGTAGAAAAACATTATTACACTGAATCCACTGATGTTTCCTTACCACAAGCAATTAAAATATAAGGTATAAACTGCCCATACAGTCCTTGAAAAAATAAAATTGATACTTTGAAAGGGCTGTTTTCACATTCTTTCCTGTGTGATCTAACTATAGTCAAAAGAACTGAGAATATTGGATTACAGCAATATTTCTTTGTTGTGCTGGAAAATGGATGTCAAAGTATAGCAAAACAGTAAAAACAGTAGCAGCACAGCACACATGTCCCATGACTGGCAGAGAGCTAACAAAGGCTTAAAAACAAAGATGATGATCCTGACAATGATAAGAAGAAGACCTGACAGAAATTCCAGCCCTGTGGAAAGCATACCACATCCTCCCATGACCTGTGGGTTTGCAGTGGGTATTTCCAAGGACTGGAAGAAGGGCAGGGCCCTTGTGGGCAGGAGGTGGCCCTGGATGCTGGGCACAACTGGGAGAGGTGTCCAGCTGCCTCCCAGAGCAGCCCTGGGCTGTCACTGTGGTACCCCCACCTGGGTGGTGCCTCCTCTGCCAGGGCTTGTGCTCACTGAGAGCCACCCTGCTGAAACCCCTTTGTGCATCAGCAAACAGCTCTGGCACAGAGACCTCACCTCAGAAATTCATGGAGAGGAGTGTTTGAAAACAATGCAGAGCTGGGATCAGAGCTTGCTTCCACAAGGACTCTTAAGCCACATGAATAATCTCCATGAAGTGAGCAAAGAGAGCGTTTCACCTGAAAAATGTTCTGTATAAAGAGCAGAGTTGACAGAGGAGTGAAGAGTTTGATTAGAAAAAATAAAGTCACAGGACAAAATTTTACAGACTGTTGGCACAAGGATGGGAGGAGGCTGCAAAATGCTTAGCTGGACAAAGCTGAGGAAAAAACATGGAACTGTGGTTTAATTACTCTGTCTGGGGAAGATTATACAGAGATTAAGGGAAGTGCATGTTTGCAGAGATAATACAGCTTGAGGGACAGCCAGGAGATCAGAGGTTGTTCAGAGGTTTACCACTCATCCAGTGCCTTTCAGCAAGTGAAGCCACAAATTGAGGCACTCGCTGGCCAGGAAGCACTGGACAGCACTCACAGGTTCAAACTGTGCCAGGCCAGAGCAAAAGCACAGATTACAATGCATCTGTCTGAGCATGAAAAATCAACCCTTCATTTTGATTAGGATAATTCTAACCTAAAGATCAGCTTAGACATGCACCTACACTGAGATAACACAGATGGCTTTTGCCCATGCTCTGTGCCCATCAAAAGCTGTGTTCCTGCATCCATGTGGTGCCAAGCTCCAGCAAAGAAGCCCCTGGGAGCAGAGTATATTGACTTTGAATCAGCACCAGGCTACTGTGATAACACAGCTTTTAGTTGGAACATACCATGGACACTTATGCTGTATAAACATGGCTTGAAAGGTGCTTGTATAATGAAAAAAACATCACATATTCCCAATTGCTTTTATTTATTCAGTTATATTACTGCAGGATCACTGATTCATTTAGGGTATAAAAGACCTCTAATATCATTGAGCCCAACCTTTGGCCAAACTCTACTTTGTCAACTAAACCGTGGCTCCAAGTGCCACGTCCAGTTGTTTCTTGAACATCTCCAGGGATGGAAACTCCACCATTTCCTCAGGCAGCCCATTCCAATGCTTAACAGCCCTTTCTGAGGAGAAATTCCTCCTGATATCCAACTCAAACCTCCCCTGGTGCAGCTTTTACCAAGCATCAGTTTTCTCCAATAGATTTAACTACAATCTTCCTCTTCCCTCAGCAATCCAAGGCCTCTGGGAAAGCTTTGTATTGAAAACCAGCTGCTGTAAAAAGCTGGTAAAAAGCTCTGCTGCAGTCAGTGCAGAGACTTGGATCCAAGCAGCACAAATCAGGACCTGGTAACCAAGAGCACACCCTGCTGCAGCAGTGCAGAGCAGCTCCACGTGTGTTTTTCTCAACCTTTGCCCAGCTGTGTCCATCGTTGCTGAACATCTGGAGATAGGAGCCAGCTTTACACAGGAACTCCAAATTAGACTCTCTGCTGTTTTCTAAAGCAGGAGCCTTCTCCAGCCTTTTCATCAAGAGTTATGAAGACTTTCCTCTAGACTTTCCCCTTTCAGATCTTACCTCCTGTGTGTTAAATTAGTTGCAGGATCAGGCCTTGCTAAAATTTACATGTAAATTCTATGTATTCTACCTGAAAGAGCTGTTGATGCAATTTTCCCACCACTGAAGGGCACTTGTCAGGAGACATCTCCATGGTCTCTCTCCAGTGAATATATGACCATTTTTGTAAGAGAAAACAGCAGTTCAGGAAAGTCTGAAATGAATGAAAAATGCAAATCTTGAGTTCATCTGCCAAATTTCTAGTACCTCTTAGGTCTGTCTCTGCCCAACTCAGCTCCTTTGTGCTTCAAATAAAATACATTCTATTCAACATGGCCAAACTCAAACAAAAACTCAGGGCAGAGGGCTGTGAATTTATATTTTTTTATCACTGCTGTGGATTTGCAACCCTCATTCTTCTGCCCAGTACTGTTGTGTATAGTTAATGAGCCCCTCGGGGCTTTTCTTTTTGGAGGAAACTTCAGACACTGAGTGCTACTTGAAAAAGCTACTATCCATAACCAGATATTTGCAGTGTTTAGGTGTGAGTAAAGATCTGTAATTAAAATGGTTAAGTTAAAAAAAGGAGTAAAACATCTGAGAAGACAAAGCTGGATTTACTCTTCCTGAGAACATGGTGAGGCAACACTTTACATTAACAAGTGCACATCCTGATTCTGTGTTACTAATTAGTTTATGTTAATGAATTACAAAAAGAACTATTATAAAATTGGACACATGCACTATTTTGCAAAGTTCCACAGCTACACAGAAATATATCTGAGCAAATACCTTATGATACCCAAAATCTGGGAATAAGGCAGCTGTAACAAAATCAAAACAAAGCATTAGAAAGACAGATAAAGGATTGATAAATATTTCACTGTAAAACTACGGGAATTTTGGAACTCATTTGCTGAAGGATGCCTTAGCTTTGTTCTCTGTTTTCCACCGGTTTGATGGTTGTGCTTGGGAGCAGATTTCCCGTACTTGTAATGACTTTGGAGAACGAGGTACAAACTATGGGGTGGAAAAGCCACCTAGTGGTACAGGGACATGGTGCCAGGCAGGAGCAGGTACCTCTGAATTCCAAGGAGAGATTTGTTCTCATGCTGGGACATCGTTCCCTGGCATGTTATAAAGAGTATTTGTTATTATTCATGGAAGTCTGGAATGTGCATTGTGGGTGCATGAAACCCACATGCAAATTAGAGAAATTTTCCAAAGGACAGGACCGTGAAACTTTGTGTTGGATCATTGCTGTTTTATATGTGTTATGTAGACAATAACATCTCATTAAGAGCTATTTCAGAGAATTAAGAGGATAAATGAGTTTGCCTCATTTTTCTTTCCACCTGTCCAAATAAATGTAGGAGTTGCTATAAGCCCAGCTGCCCAGAGTGCAAAAAGAGAAGAAAGGTTATAGAGACAACACCCATCTGTACTTTTTATTTTAATTTTCATTGTGTCATAGCTTTGAGGCAAGACAAGTCAGTGCATTTGCAGAGCAATGCAGAGGTTATCCATATCTCTGCTCTGGATCCACTGGTGATTTTTCTGAGAATAATTTCTACATGTGCTGAGAAGAGATGGGACAGCCATCCAATCTGAGGAAACAAAAATTCACCCTCTAGCAAAAGGCTGCTGGGTAGGGTTGATCAGGGCACTGCATGATCAACATGTGAAAGTCTGTCTCCTCTGAAAGGCTGAGAGTGCTGGGGGATGATTACAACAGCTCCATTCCTTCAGGACCCTTCAGCTCAGCACAAGCAGCACAGAGTTATTGCAAGAATGAAGAAATATCTCCCTCTGGCACACCAATGATTAAACCTGAGCCCATGTAAAGAGTAATAGAACAGGCAGTATGTTCTTATCTAAATAGTCAAATGCAAAGTCAAACCCGTGTGCTGAGGTTTGGGGTTTATAATGCCAAGGTCTTTGCAGCTTTGTGCTCAAAGTGGAGTGTTCTCTCATTTGCAGATTCATCTGTGAGCACACAGAGCGGGGAGCTCTGCAGGCACAAGGGATTACATACCTTGCACAGTCCAGCCTCACAGTGTTTTTCAGCCTGGGCTGTCTGTTGAGTGGAAGGAGAGAGAGGGGGATGACCCTGCCAGGCTACAGCTGGGTTAAATAACTGCTGGAAATTGTGGGACTGTACAAGCAAACACAGCAGAACACTCCTGATGCAGCCCCTCTGTAACATCCAGCTGTGAGGATCAAGCAGCCCTTGCTCACTGCCCACCTGCAACATCAGGGAAAGGGAATATGGCAAAGCCCTCAGCTGAATAAGGGGCAGATAGGAATGAAGTGGACTGTGAAAATGAAGCCTCTTTAGGTAAATGAATTTCATCTTCAGAATGGGAGGCTTAACAAGTCAAGCCAGGAAATTAGAGTAATTACCCCTAAATGTTTAATTAAATAAATGCATCTGCAAATACATACCAGACCTGAGCTTTCCAGCCTGTAGTAAATGCATGAATGTGCCGATCTGTACATCAAATAAATCACAGCATTTAGGAATATAAACTGACAGAACTGCATCTGTTGAGCTAGAGGAGGAGGCAAGACATGTAGGAAAATGCCTGCAAGCACCAGCATTGCCCAGTGGAAATGGACCTTGGCAGCCAGAGAGGTCAGTGATAGTAGAAGGGACATGGACCAAGGCTTGCCCAGTTCATCCCCTTTCATATCGCAAGATTTCCTTTCCCTTGTCATAGATAATGAAGGTCTTAAGAACACTCTGGAGAGGAGTTATGATCCTACAATATGCAATTGAAAAATCCCCAAAAACCTAGAAAATTGGGACATTTAATGACTGCAAAAAATGAGCAATGACAACCAATCCAATAATGTCCATGTGAGGACTGGTTCAAGCTCTGGGGTGTTGTTCTGAAGCCTCCAATTTCTTCTTTTTGCAGTACTTGACCACCATAATTCTTTTAGGCACCCTTGAGGCAGGCACAGTGTGGGTCAAGAGAAACCTAAACCAAGGGGTTAGAAATCTGGGGCAAAAGGTAAAAGGCATCTTGGAAGGAAATTTTGGAAATGTTCCACATGTGTAGGGTTGTGAGGAGCAGCATTCCCCGACTGTGCACAAACATTACACATGGCTTGGAGTAAATTAGCCAGCTTTCCAGATGAAGGTCAAGAGAAACCCATGTGTGAGAAGGCACACACAGGCCTCCCAGGACACTCATATTGGGCTCTCCATGCTCATTAAAGCTAACAGGATGCTAATTAGGGTGATTGGGTGTGGGGGGTTGTGCCAGAATGCCTGAAAGTGCTGGGATTTACAGGTGGACTCAAGGCTGCCACATATGCCCTGCTTCTCTCTGGTTAAATCCTTTCTGTTTGGTAAAGATTTCCAGAGGTGCAGCAGCTGAAATATCGATGGACTCTCTCCATGAGCACTTCTCACAGGCTGTGCAGGACATCCTGCACAACTGCATAACCTGCGTGCTGTGCTGCACACAGGTGCAGCAGGTCCTCTGCTCCCCCGAAAGCCTCAGCCACTGTGGGCACATTCAGTCCCGCTGCTTGATACCCTTCCAAAATTGTGGTATTCATAAGTCTCATCCACAGGAACACCACAGTCACAAAGGAAGTCTCACCCAATGCTGATAGCCTTAAGTAGGACTGTTTCCAGGCAGGGCAGTCTCACCTGTCCCACATTTCCAAGGTTTAGTGAAGACTTTTGAAAGACTTTGGGAAGTCTCTCTGGTTTGCACTGCATTCACTTTGGTGACAGTAAAAAGAAATGTGTAAATCTCATGAGCAAATGTTCTCTGATGAAATTTCTGCAGTAGCTTTTCCTGGTATGCCCAGATTCCTGAATCTCCCCTAGCTCAGATAATTCCTTTAAATGCATTTTCTTCATCTATCACTGAAAAATGCAATCAGTAGAAATCTAACAGCCTTCTACATGATTCAAGATGTGGGAGAAATGACCCAAAACTTCTCATGCCAAGCTGTTACAGTCCCACTGTCTGGTTTTTCAGGGAAGTTTCTTTGCTGCCCTTCCACAGTCCAAGTGTTCTGACTGTTATTTAATAAATCAAGTAGTTTCAATTTTATTGGAAGTATAAGTCCAACCTATCTGCAAATTTCACCTGATATTTCTGCATTGCATCCCTAAACTTTCAAAAGGTCACATAGGAGCCTGTTCAAATCAATGGTATCACCAGTTGTAGTAACCATCCCTGGAAGTGTTCCAAAATGTGTGGATATGGCACTTGAGGACATGGTGGTGTGCTGGGCTTACAGTTGGACTTGATAATCTTAAAGGTCTTTTCCAACCTTAGATTCTATGATTCTAAATTAGATTCTATGATTCTAATTTGGTTGTAAAGTGCTGCTTAACAAGGATACCAAGAACACAGGCATGATCTCTATTTCCCTACTTGGGCAGAGGACCGGCTGACTCAGTATGGTCCCTTCCAACCTTAACCATTCCATGATTCTGTGAACCTAGAAGCTACAAATCCATAATAAACTACTGCAAGCCTTGAAAAATGATAGATTAAAGGGAGCTAGACCTTGGCAGCTGCACGTCAGCCCTTCTCTGTACAGCCCTGACTACACAGCTGGGAAATGAACCCTTCTGCTTCCATTGCCTTCTGCTTCTTCTGCACTGACTTGTGATTTATGGGTGCACAGTGGGCACCCATAAATAAACCAAATAAACCACCATTGGTAAATAAGTAAATAAGGAGCACTGCTGCTTCATCACCTTGACTGGAGACTGGAGGAGGTTTCCTGAGTCTCAGCAGTGAGTTCAGACATCTCTGCGGGTGTTAACAGGAAAGAGTTGTGGCACAGGGAGGCACTGGATCAGTAACATTCAAGGTTAGCAGGAAGCTGTGACATGAGCTGGCACACATAAGGTGACAGCAGCTTTGCCACCTCCATACCCACATTAGCCAGAGCACAGCATTGCTGTCCAAGCCCTCGGGTTGGTGCTGCTGTGTCTTGCCCGGGTGTTTCAAAAGAGAAAGGAAATACACGAACATGTACGGTGGGTCTGTAATGCTGATTACTGTCTGGCCAAAGAGGCGCTGCTGGGAATTGATTTTCAGTCTCCAGATCTGGCACTGGAGGCTGGAGGAGAATCCTGCCAGGCAGCCAAGTGCAGCCGTGATTGCCTGTTCGATGCACATCGCTGTTTCCATGCAGGCCACTCCACTGAGCAAGCACAGCTCCGTGCTGGCAGGGATCTCTGTTTGCTCTCTCCAGCTGCAGCTTTGCTTTGTCTCTGAGTAGCTTTGCTGAGATTCAATTTAGGGTCCCAAAAAAGCTTTAACAAAGCTCCAAACTGCAAAGGCAAACAAAAGAGAGAAAAATAAAAGGGAATGAAATGTAATGAGTAAAATACTGCTCCATGACCACAATAACTTGGGATACTGGGAATTTTGCTTTAACAGAAGCTGCCACAGTAGAAATCACTTCAGAAAAGCACTCGTGCTCTCCAGTGTTTCATCTGTGGTGTGTGGATGAGAGATTCAGCATCCCTCTGCATCCAAGGCCTGCTATTCCAGCCAAGTCAGGCAGGGAGCCTTGCAGCGTCTGCGAGATTTCTGCAGCAGCTGAAAGGGATGCTGTGTGACACAAGACCCTTTATCTGGGGAACAGCTCTATTGCCTATTTAATACACTCCCAGAGCAGAAAACATGAGTCAAGTATTTACCCTGAGATTTAGGCTGAGCACTGCAGTGATCCTAAACAATAGAGAGTTCCCTATTAGTGTTAGGTTTTAATGAACAAGCCTAAACTGAGGAATGCTTCAGCTCTCTGTGTAACCAGCCTCATGGTTTAAGGTCCTGATTACATTTTTTTTCTTTATCAAAACCAGGTCATGTCTTGTAAATTTTTTCTTGCAGCCATAAGAATCTCTTCTTTTTAAGGAATTTCTTTGAGTCGATGAAGATTAGACATTCTCTTCTACCTATTGCCTGAGAATATGCCCTGTTTGATTACAGGGCTTATAATTCAAAACTGGAAAAGCAAAGTTTTCACATATTTCTCGTTCATGCTCCAAACTGTGGTTTGTGGGCCTGTGCAACCCTGCCAATACTGCCTTGCTCCCCCTCTCCCGGGGAAGCTCCTGCAAGCTGCTTCTGTCTCCATGTTTCCTGTAGGAAAGTTAGCTCTTAGAGGAATTTAACCTTTTCAGTCTAAAGGATTTGTCCTGACATGCAATAACATTTTCCAAACAGAGTGTGCATGGGTAGACCTCATCCACTTTGAGTTTAAAAAGCAAAATAAACCCCAGAGCGCAGCTCCCCGGGTCGTTCAGCCTCTCCTTGCTGGCTCTTGCAGTAGCAGGTTTTTCAGGTAGTCCATCATGGTCTCTCCCACCTTCATCTCACAATCTTTTAGTTGTTTCTAAAACATATGAGGCTTATCATTCCCTTCAATATCTTTGTTCTTATTAATCAGGGCTATGAAACTGCCTGTTGCCTTTTCAGCTTTCTAGGGAAACACCTCGTCCTTTAACTTCTTTTCTAATCCAACTTGTTGGCAAAATTGTCCTTTAGACAAAGAGGGAGAGGCACGGACTACAGACGTAAAAATTCTGATTTCTCTTGTTTCCATAGGCATTGCCAGATATGATTGTGGAGCAGCAATATCCAGCACATGCCCCTGCTCAGTGCTTATGTAAGCAGGCAGCATTGATCTCTGTACTGCAAAATAGGTTGTAATACAGAACAGAGTTAAGCTGCACAGCAAGATCCCTTCCTTCTGCTGCTTTAACCCTTCCATGTTAAGGCTGGCTTGAGAAGGTTTGACTCCGTAATGCTTCAAACAGACTGAAAAACGAAGCTGACACCCAGTGCTGGGTATCAGCTCTGCCCCAGAAACTGGGGGACACGTAAGTCATTGATGCTGACTTTCAGCCTGTTCATTACTGGTGCCTTTCCAGCCGCGGTGGTGACTCCTGCTCGCACAGATCCCTCCAAAGGCTCTGCCGGCTGCCCGAGCAACGCGGGCTCCCCGCTAGATGTCAGCGTGCCTCCTGCAAATCGCCGGGGGTTAATTAACAGCCTCTAATGAGGCTCCCTCATTTAGCCAGGCTTCCAGCGGGCTGGTGGGGACGCCCCTGTACCACACGCTTTCCGGAGGAGATTGGCACCAAAACGCTTTTGGCATCATTGGGAGGATCTGTCCGCCCGTGGGAGCCCATCCCAGTGCCTGGCACTGCCCTCCAAACAGCCACTCTGGTCACTGGAGGTGTTTAATTGCATTTATTCTGCCAGAAATATTTATATTTATAATTAAACATATTTATATAAATATATTTCTATATTTCTATATTTATGATTAATTTAGAAATCAATACAGTTATAATTTTATATAAAAATCTATTTTATATATACATATCTATTTATACATATAAATAGATATTTATACATACATTCATATATTAAAAATTATATTTATAATTTTAAAAAATATCATTTATAAATTTTGTATAGTTAAATATTACCTGCAGCTGCTCTGCCAGGTCTAAGGGTCCAGCAGCCAGTGCCAGGTTCTGGATCTGACAAGAGCCTGGTCTGCTGAGGCTGAAGGAGTATTTCTATTTCCAGTTTATTTGGTTGCCTGCCTAAGGACAGCTCAAGAAGCTAATTGACTGCTGAAAAAATAAGAAAACTCGTTTTCTTCCTCTTGCCTAGGAAAGGAAGATGGCTAAGGATGAGAGCTAGCACTTCTTGAAATCCAGAAAAAAATCCCCCAAATCTAATTACAGGAAAAGCTCCTTTGTTTAATGAATCAGTTAGCTTTATTTTTTTAAAGTGTAAGTTATGTGTAATTTCCTGTATTTATTCAGTTACTTTGTAGAGTAAAATTAAATTTTAAAGCACTCATATACTCATTTTTAATTGCAACCCATCATGACCTAAGAGAAAAATAATCATGTTAAAAAAAGAAGCATTATACACCATTTCTAATAGTTTTAATAAAATATAATTAGGAATCTGAATAAATATATATAAGATACAGACTCACTGGAATAAGTAAAAGCCACAGGTGCCTTCCTGGTTAGTCACATCTAATTAACTCTGACAGCCTCTAAATTTAATCTTCCTTTAAAAATTGAAATGACTGTGGAGAACCATTGCAAAAAGAAACTTAAAAGAGCAGAGAGATATTTTAAATTGAGATTCCCTGATTGTTGAACTTTGTCAAATTCATCACTTCAATCCATCCCTGAAATGTACAGTTAATCACCTCCTCTAAATACAAAGCACAGGAGGTGATTTCCCTTCTGCAGCTACTCTCTGGATTCAGCTTTTTCATTACATTGTAATTACAGTGGATCTTCAAAGTTGTCATGAAAATAAAGGATTAGTAGAACTGAAAATGAAAGTTTAATGGCACAGACTAAACATCAGCTATGAGCAACTTCAGCTCTGGCCTCTTACCCCGATCCCATTTCATTTTTGGACTTGTCTGAGGTGAATAAAGAGCACAGAGCAAAATTATGCAGTGAACTTTGTCATTGAAACAGCATGGGGTAATACTTTGAGCTTGAGAGGGATTGGCATTTTGGTTTAGTCCATGGTGGTAGTGGAATAACAGCACTTTTGTGTCACACAGGCCTTTCTTGGGGGCTCATCAGGCCCTTGGAGATGAATTGTTTCATTGCTCCAGCAAGCACACGCTCTCCCACACCCAGCTTACCTCCCCTTGCCCTAGCAAGAGCTGAGTTTTGTCCTAAAAGTTGTGTTCTTTTATAGAAATGCAGTCTGCTCACGCACATCTGCCTGCAGCTTGGTTTGAATCTCCTGGAGAGACCTTGACCCAGCTTTTTGTTGGGGTTGGTGAAACATCTGGAAGCCTGTGCTGGACCTTGCTGTGTAAGGCCAAACTGGGACAGTTCACTGCACATCTGCTGGGGAGCAGAGGCAAGGTGACACTGGAGGGTGGCTTTGGGGAGCAGCTTTGTGCATCAAACACCAGCACATCCAGTTCCCCCATCCCTCGCTCTGGTGCTCCCAGCACAGCCTGTCAGGGCACTCAACCAGCCCAGCCTGAAGCTATTTTTATGTCTTGAAATGAGCTGTTGGTTCAGGCCCCTGAAGGACAAGGTGGCTGCATGGTCAGTGGGTGCCAGGGCCAGCACCACAGTCCTGCCCAGCCAGAGTGTGGTGGGGATGGGACCAGGGACAGAGCACACACCTCAGGGGCTGGGGACAGGTGAATCAGCCACATTACAAAATCACACGCTTAAGGTTACTCCCTTTGCATTGTATCTAGTGCTCACATGTCCAGGGGATGCATTTGTTCACTAAGTTGGTCTGATTGATCAGAAAGTGCCTCCATGGAAGAGGAGAAAGGAATAGAATGTCTCACTTGGGAGGGACCTACAATGAACAGCTCATCCAACTGCCTGACCAAAAGTTACAGCTTGTTATTAAGGGCATTGTCCAAATGTCTCTTAGTCACTGTCAGGCTGGTGGCATCGACAGCTTCTCTAGGAAGCCTATTCCAGTCTTTGACCACACTCACTGTAAAGAAAGGCTTCCTGGCAGCTTTCTGTTGGATCTGCTGGCTGAGCTGGCTCACTCTGGTGGCCTCTCATCACTAAACCTGGAAGGAGAGAGCCCAGCTGAGGCAGCTCAGGATGGGATCACCCTACAGTGACAGCCTCACTTAGATCAGCTCAAACAAAACACTGGCTCATGCTCATCCATGTGGGCAGTTTCCAGAAGCTGCAGCCTGTGCCCTGCCTGCTCTCCCCCTCCCTGATCCATCAACCATGGCTCTCTGTGCTGGCTCCAGCCAGCCCACTGATAACCAATTACACACCTTTTTCCAGACTGCCTTGCAGCTCCATCAGCTCATTGAAGCTAGGATTTTTGCTTCCCACAAGTGCCAGTCTGATGCAGAGGAGATGTGAAGGCCATCTGGCTGGAGGTGGTGGGGAAAAGACAGAAATGCATCTTGGAGCAGCAGCGTGGCCCTGCATCAGCCCCTCCACCTGAACCCTGGCCCTGCCAGGACTTCATTGCTCCTCACACCCACATTTCCCCCCTCTTTGCCCTTGTCCTCATCTGCATGAGCATCAGCTCTGGCAGGGACTCCTCAGCTCCAGCCTCCCTCCAGATGCTCACCCAGACCCCAAGGAGGCTCAAGCGCCAGTTTGACCAGCTTAGGTTTGAGCAGGTCCAACCTGTGCCTGTCTCCACCAGGAATGAGGTCCTGCACAACAACTGCATTACCTCTGACACCTCCAGGGCCATGCACAGGCTCTTCTTACCCTTGTTCTGCTGGTGGTAGTGATATGTCCCTTTGCCACAGGAGACTCCTGGATTTTAGGCACTGCAAACCCTAAAAATAATTTCTGGAAGAGTTGTCATCATCACAAAATTTCCACCATGTCTTGGTGTTCTCCTTTGACCTTGTTTTTCAAATACAAGCAGTACATGATACATGATAATGTATTACATCAGGCTATGTATCACTAGATATTCTCCAGAAGTTTAAATTTGGAAAAAGCTTTTAATTTATTTCTGCAGAATAAAAGCCATGGATTCACTGTATGGCAGCGAGGAGATACCCAGCATCTTTGGATGCTGCATGTCCAGCACCTTCCTCTGGTGCCCAAAACTGGCAGGAGCAGCTCAGCTTCCTACTGCACCCAAAGTCTCTGTCTCTATCTGAGCAAGATCTGGGACTTGCACAGAACAAGCCCATAACAGGAGCAATTTAGGAGTGATAATGAAAGGAGAAGTCCTGATTGGCAGAGGGAACAAGGGGCTATTTCTGCCCTCTGAGGCTGAGCCCAAATCCAGCTGCAGGAGGTGTGACCAGCTGTCTCTGAGCCAGGCTTGTCTCCAGCCCTAATGCTGGGAGAGTTCACCCTAACATGGGGTGCAACATCCTCAGGATGGGGATAGAGGATTGCAAGGCTGTGGGGAGGTTTGGGGAGACAAGGGGGTCATGGGGTCCCACTTGTAGGGCCCTGCAGAATCTGGGGGGTGCAAGGCTGTGGGGAGGTTTGGGGAGATGAGGGGGTCATGGGGTCCTGCAGAGTCTGGGGGATGAAATCACAGCAATGCTGCACCAATCCTGGTGATTTAACCCCAGCTTTGTGCTGGCAGGGACTCTTCCTGTGGTCATTTCCTTCCCTTTCTTTGAGATGGGAGCTTGGCTGCTGATATTTGGGCTACACACAAAATAATATGAGGGTGGTTTTTTTTTTCTTCTGCAAATACAATCAAGGTGTTGCTCTGTGGTCAGAGGATGAGCAAGCAAACCTGTGGCTGGGACTAACACTGGTTGCTGCCTGCACGGAAAGGGATTGTTGGAACATGTGCTCCTGTGGAGCAGAAGATTCCCCTGACGCTGCCTGACACCAGGGCCTTGATGGCCAAAAATAGCTGGGTCTGTCACAGGAGGATGATACCCCTGGGAGGCTGAGGCCACACCTCAAGGGACAGTGTGTCACACAGTCAGAAACTCAAGTGGCTCATTTAGCATGCATTTCCCTGGGTTTCAGGAAAACTGCTTGTAAATAAATATCAAATTGTTTGCTTAGGAGAAGAGGACTTGGCTAAAAACCTGCTGTGTTGTGCATGAGCATTTGGGAGTTCAGGGTCCTCACAGAGGGATAAGGGAGAGGATGTGTCCACTAACACTCTTTTAAAATAGAGCAGTGCACAAATGACAGAGCAATTTATGGACTCCAGGCAATGCAGGACAGTGAACGTCTCTCAAAATATGGGATCTGTCCCCACACGATATAACAGATGACAGTTTACTAAATATATCTGCAATGCCAAAACAAACAGCACGGCATTCCAAAGCAAGAGGTCACTGCAGTCTGCCTTCACAGGCCACTTCTCCTTCTGATCTGCAAGAGACTTTGACCAGGAGGACTGAAAGATGAAGCAGACAGTTTGAGTGTGTGTATGTGAGGGTTTGCCAGGGAGATGGATTCCCATTTTGGCAAATGCCATCAGTTGTGCTTTCAAGGGTCAGAGTAGTATCTCATTATAGTCCCTACCTATCCCCTGTGACCAAAATAGTCACCCAGAAAATCTTACACAACAGCAACTTGACACAGATAAGGACTGAATGAATGAGACTTTCCAGCTAGAGATAAATTGGATAAATGTTGAAGGTAATGAAAAATTAATTGTATCTCCTGCCCTGAAGAACATTTTAAATATCATCCGCTTTTCAGGCTTGTGCATAAATACGCATAATTCTGCATCTTTAATTGAAATAAGTATTCAGCTCAGCTGTTTTTCTGCTGACAGCTCAATGGAGTTACTCTGTTAGTGGTCATTACAATTATTTAGTGGCACTGAGATCTTGCTAAGAGTTCTGAGCCATCCTCTGAGACTACAAAAACCTGGAGCCAAAATATATGCCCAGCCCAAGAGCTGAAATGCCATAATAAATTCTGTAGTAAAGAAAGCCCTTTTGTGTGAAAATATCAGCCCAAGAGAGTACGGAACCTACAACAAACGGAAATTTTTTAGAAACCATAAATGATTCCCTCATTCCTCCTTGCAAATCTCAGCCAACTGAGTCATCAGTGAAGAAATATTCATTTTAGTGGGATTCCTACATGGTCCCCTACACAGCTCTCATCCCAAGTGGAGCAGTACATGGAGCAGGGCAGTGTTTAGGCAGGCTGATGTTTGCCTGAGCTTTAATCCCCTAGCAGACAAAATCCTGAACTTGAATGCATGGAAAATTGCTGTTGATAATCTTATTTTGAGGAAAAACATTATGTACTTCAACCAGCATCTGGCAAGGTACAGGCCTTTAGCTTCTGCCTTAGAAAAACCTTTGTCTGCATTTGCAGTTCACTGGCTGATAAAGTTTCTGGAATTACATTTTTCCTTTAAAATTCTGAAGACACAGTAGCAGCCCGAATTCGCCTTTTCTGTGTTATGTATCTCTGCACAGTGGCAGCAGGGCAGGAGACGTTTCATAGGCCATAAAACCAGAATGGGCTTAATCCTCTTCTCACAGTAGATTTACATTTGTGTGACTGTTAGTAAAGTTGGCAGTAAAGATGTTGACAGAGCTGAGGGCTGGCTGGGGCCCAAGGGCACTGATTTTTAAAGGTGGCAACTGGGATTACTAAATCCTGCTTCCAAAGAAGCCTTAGCCCCACTTCCTACCCTTGAGAGCTTTTTTGTTCTCCACTGAATCATGGTTGAAAATGGTCTGCAGCCACCCAAGATATGTCAGTGCTGCAGGGGAAGCAGAGGCAAAGCAAACTGCTGCTGCCTGAGAGCTGCTCAAGGGAGCTTTGCCCTGACCATGGAGGGGTGAGAGGAGTGCCTCATCCACTATTTCCATGTCCTGATGTGGTTTGTGCAGTGCTCAGCCCAGCTGTGTCCTAGAACTATCAATACAACTACAGAGGAAGGGTTTTTTCCTCTTCATTTCCTTTCCATTCTTGGAGGTGGCAAGGAAAGGAAAGGCTGTCAGGGGATTAAAACACTGCTCAAAGTGAAACTACTGCAGGTCATGTCTGAGCCTCAGTGAAAGTGCTTCAGGGGTGAGAGGAGGCCAGCAAGAGGAAAATGCCCAAGCCCTTGCTTGCCTTGTGCTGCCCAGTTTTGTTTTACAAGCACCTGAGCTTGCAGCTGTTGTTGGAGCTCTTTTACAAAGCTGCTTGTCCAGCTGCTGTTATTTCCTTATCCACGCTGTGGGTTCCAGAATCCAGACCTGGCATTTGACCACTACCGTGTGTTTCTCAAGCTTCTGCTGTGGTCAGCTGAGCAGTGTTTCTTGGCAGGTTTCTCTCACACAACTTCTGAGAAATACAGCCAAAAGTGAGATGCCAAGCTGCTGGTGAGATACAGAGTGTGTGGGAGGCACCAGCCTGCCTGGGAGCACAGGGCAAAGCTGACAAGACTGGTGTGGTCTTGACTGCAGGCTCATTACGATGCTCTTATAAACACAAGGGCTGCAGCTCTGACAGTCCAAGGATAGAAGGGATATTATTTTTTGTTAGACTGACTAATGTAAGTGAAAAAAGTGGATAAATGTTTAAGATAAAGGGATTCTGAACCCAAAACCTTGCCTGAATTTACTGATAAGGTTGGGTCAAGGTCGTATGGGCCCCTAGAAGTCTGCAAAAGCTTGACCTGATCTTATCAGGAGTCCAACAGACTCCTAAAACACAGTCTGCTAAGCCCATTAAGTCAATCAGGAATGCAAGGTTTCAAGTGGGATCCACAAAGGCACTTCAGTACCTGAAGCAGGACTTAAACAGGTCAGAGGTAAATATCCTCAGTAAGTACCTGTCTTGGTTTGAAAAGACAGGTGTCTGCTAAGGAAGGCAGGAGGTTCCATTGAAATGGAAAATGTAAACCCCCTCCCTCCAAATTATTATCATTTTGAAATTAATAGCCTCTCAGGCAAAGATGTGGGAATAACAGTTCTTTACTAGGAAAATTAAAATAAAAATTCTGTAATATAAAAAAATACTGAATCAGAATACAACCTGACCCTCTGTGGGTCAGGGTGGCTGCAGCCCTCCTGCAGTGCCAGCTGTGGTTCTGTTGGAGCAGGGATCCTGTACAAGGGTGGAGTTTTCCTCTGGAGGTCCAGTGGTGGTGTTGATGGGCATGGTCTTCCTCTGGAAATCCAGTAGAAACCAGCTCTCCTGGTGTTCCAAATCTCAAATTTTATCCAGGTAAGAATGCTTGGCTCCTCTCCCTGGGTGGAGCATCTCCCAATGGGATGATGTAATTTTATCAGTGACACTCAATGGCCCAATTAACAGAAGAGATCTCCCTGGAGGGAGGATGGGTCCTCGAAGAGATAAAGCAAACTGGCCTACCTGCTTTTAACAACTGGTCCATTCTCAGAGGATAAATCCCCTGGAGTTATGAGGGATGGGTCATGGAAGAGATAAAGACCACTGCTCCACCTGGTTTCAACAGATGGTGATAGAATAAATCCTCCTGGTTACATCTTGCATGCAAGCTAAGACAATCTGCAATCCAAAAAAAAACCCCACTAAGATGGAATTGAGGGTTAGGGATGATCACCTTTGATTTTAATTTTCAGGGTGAAACCCGAAGTTCCGTTTCTCTGTGTAACAAACCCTCCTCACCTGTAACCGAGGAGCTGGTGCACTTTGGGAGGTGAGAAAACAGGGTGGAAACTTTTATTCATGCACCATGCCTGCGTTACAAATGGAGCAAAATGAGCCCTGCACAATTTAGATGGCAGGTGCCTGTCCTCAGGAGACCAACCTGGGATGTGCCTCTGTATGAGCAGAATCCAGTGCCTTAGCTCTGAAAAATTTGGGGGCTCACACCAGCACTGTTCACTTTAAGACAGTAAACACCTCCCTAATACAATCCTGTATAGGAAGATGTAAGTGCATGATTTTGGCTCCTGGATGCTGCCATAAGGTTCAGGTACTAATCTCTAAGTGTAGAAATCTTCAGTTCATCCTGTTTTAGCCACAGGAACCACAATTCACAGGCAAAATCAAGGGAAAAAGGGAACTGAAGGAAAGATGAGGATTTCTTCTTTGAGAAGTGTAGATTTGCTAATCATGGACCTATTCCAGGAGATTTCCTACAGATTTGCTGCGACTTAAGTGTTATTAACCTGTTTTTCTCTTTTGGAACTATGCTCCTCCATCCTAAAATTAGCTGGTGACCTAACAGAGCATTTAGGCATGGGCACCTTTAACCATCAAAGTGTTTCCACTGACTTCAGCAGAAACAGCCGGGTGCTGGAGGCAGCGTTGGCGCCCCAGAGATCGGCTGGAGCCGTCTTACATGCCAGGGACAGTGTCATACACAGAGCTTAGATCACATGGGAGGGGAACAGGGAGCATTTCTAACATGATTACTGTCAGATTTCCTTTTATGTTTTCCAGAGGAAAATAGTATGCAAATGTGGCACGTGCCTGCATGGATTCAACCTTCCTTTCCTCTTTTTTGATCTCTCTAATTCTGACAAACAAGCTGGCTGTGACTGCTGAAGGGAAACTCTCCCCAAGGTGTTGGGCCACGGGCATTTTTGGAGGGGCACAGTGGGTTTAGGCAGAGTCCTGTTTTACTGCTTCTGGCTACACTTTCCCACTCCAGCACTCTTCCTCCAGTTGCACCTCAGTGGAGACAAGGTGAATTGTGTCTGGGAACTGAGCCAGGGTAAAAATAACTGAGGAGGGGAGGGTGCTGCTTTTTTTATGCAGTTTCCTGGTCTGTTTGACAACACAACAGCACAAAGAGCTGCACCAGCACAACAGAGGGAGCATAACCTGACTGGTCCATCAAATTGCTGCCACCAAAAATGGTGCCTGCAAAACTGCAGCCGCATTTCCTTGGTGTTGCTCCACCAGCAGAGTGGAAGGTCCTTTGGAAAGTCCAAAGGTGAGTTTCTACTCTCACCCCTTCTTCCCCTTTCCCAATTGTCTCTCCTGCAAGGCATGGGGTGAGCAGAGAGCAGCTGGACACAGAGGCTGATGTTTCTGGCACAGTGCTGATCCCTTGTTTTCTTTGTGTGTCCACACCACAATCGAACCCTGGGAGCAATCCAGATCAAAACAAAGTATTCTTCTTCAGGGCTCACTTTCATCTGGTTCCCAGTTCCAGCTCCAGCACGCCGTGCCAGCACGGCACAGGGGGTTGCACACAGGGGAAAGAGGAGGGTCACTAAGCCAAAGGTTTCTCCTGGCAGACTGCAGAGCAAACATAACTTGGAGTATCCAAACAAAATTAGTTTCCACAGCCATCACAATCATTCAGAGTTAACACTTTATCCAGACTGGGGCTGGGATTTGGGGACATTTGATCTTCTTCCCATGCTGGAATCTCGACATGCAAATTCTGCATTATGGAAGGAATATCCTACCATGAAGCTCATGCTGTTGATCCCTGTGGGACCTATGGACCAACCTTGCAACTACAATTGGAAAAGAGTTCTGAGATCATTGAGTCCAACTGTTAACACAGCACCATGACATTCACCACAAAACCAAGTCCCCAGGTGCCACATCCACACCTCTTTTGAACACTTCAGGGATTGGAGATTCCACCTCTTCCCTGGGCATCCTGTTCCAATGCCTCACAACCCTTACAGTACAGAAATTTTTCCTAATATCCAATGTAAACTTCCCCTGGTGCAACTCAAGGCAGTTTCCCCTCATCCTGTGGCCTGTTCCCTGGGAGCAATGCCTGATCCCCACCTGGCTACAGCCTCCTGTCAGGGAATTGTAGAGTGGTAAGGTCTCCTGAGTCTCCTTTTCTCCAGGCTAAACATCCTCAGATCCCTCAGCTACTCCTCATCAGACTTGTGCTCCAGCCCCTCAATGTCTTTCATATAGTGAGGGGCCCAAAACTGAACCCAGGATCTGAGGTGCGGCCTCACCAGTGCCCAGCACAGAGGGACAATCACTGCCTGGATGCCTTGTACAAGAAACAGCTCTGTGGCTGGGCCATTCTGGGTGGTGTGGGAAGGTGGTGAGGCAAGCATCACTGCTGAACTGATCAAACTCTCTTTCAGGAAGGAATTTCATGGGAATTGTGAGGGCTCCTCATCCCCACTGCAGTTATATTCATCACTGCCTGACAGTGCTGCTCTGTAGGGCTTTTCCCCAGCGCTCTGTGCATCCATCCAGACAGCTCATTTTGGACAGCCACAGACAGCAGGCAAGAGCCCTGCTCTCACAGCTTCCAGACCTTCACCTTCCACAGAGCCTGACTGTGTCAGCCACTTGCTATCCTTGCTGGCAGCACCCATGTACCTGTCAAAGCAGTTATAGTCTGAGCACAGGGCCTTAGCAGCTCCTAGCTGGAAGGCTGTGTGGGAAAAGAGATGAAAGCTTATTTTCAGTGTCAGTCCAAGTAATCAACAGCCTGAAGATTTGGATACAAACTAGGCATATATGACTTAATTCTACCTTTGTGTCTCGCACCTTTTTATGGAATTACTGTTTAATTGCTCACGGTAAACCAGTCCAACAATACCATTTTGTGTTACCAACATTTAGTGTCATATCTTCAAAGTGCTTTACAAGCAAGTTATGAAATGTGTAATTTGAGTGAAAACAAGCACCTTGGGCTGGGACCTGTGCTGTGTTTGACACAGCCTGGCATGCCTGCAGTGCTGGGTATGCTGGGATGAGGAGCCCTGTGATTCATGGCAGGGTGAAGTCAGTGAGAAGAACATGGAGAGATAATGTGGGATGGTGTTCTCCAAGGCATAAAAGATCAAGGATCCATGAGACTTCTGGTGAATTTCATGGCATGTGCAAGAGCCTCAAGTGATCAACAAGGGACTTGAAATAACTCTTCAAGTACTGCAGCTTGGGTTTGATATTGCATCTTCTTCTCTCCTTCCTCTAGCACAAGAAAACTGGCAGTCAAAAGTCATAAATCAGCCAGAAATGTTTGTTTCACTTTGAGGATATGCATTACAGTAGCCATAACACAGGAATTAGGAAACCACAGCATAGCCCAAAGGCCTTTGCCTTCATCTGTGTCCATGGAGCACGAGATAGCTGTGTCACTATACAAACAGTAATTAATCCTCAATAAAACAAGTAAAAAACGTACACAAAGAACCATCACGGGTTGGTTTGTTGCCAGGATGGCAACAAAGTGTGAATTGGACCAGGTGTTTGCCAAGGCAGGGCAGTCAAGTAGTAGCCACCTTTGATTGTTGCTTCTGCAAGTCAGTGCTTCTCAGGCTCCAGCTGAAATGACACTGAAAGGTGCAGGATTCACTTTTGCCTGGAAAAGAAAAAATTTCCTTGCAGAAAATCAGGGCTCCAAATCTTGCAGAATTTCTTTAAGCAGATCTGTGGGTATAAAGAGAAGCTTGAGTAAGCAGGTACATTTGGTTTTGTAGCCTTTAAACACAGGACCTCACTCGCTTCCCTCTTTTAAGGTGGTTGAGGTTTTTACCAGCACAGATTGAGGAGAAGCCCAATGTATTGACACTGGCAGGAAGTGGCTTTTGGAAAGTTACATTTCCTTTGAATAGCTGGCTGACCTCTGGGTGTATAAAGCACAGCTTAATCCCAATATTTGTATCTTCTCACTTTATTAAGTCTACAGCCAGAAGATATCCAGTATCAAATAGGACAAATCTAAGGAATTCCTTCCTTTTCCTCCTCCACAAGCCCTCCTCTGAGTTCTAAAAAAAGACCCCCAACTTATGTTTACATAACTGACCTGCATCTGCCTTCCAGAGTTCTGGTTGGGCATGGCCAGATGATGCTGTCCCTAAACTTGAGGAAAGTCTGAATCTGGAAGATTCAGGAAGAGAGGGATAGATGGGTCATACCTGGGGTCTGTACCTGAGGTGAGGAGAGCTCAGCTTGGGGCGGGCTGTGGAGGCTGTGCAGAAACTGGAGAGGTCTCCAGTAATCTTAGCTCTAAATTTGATTTGGGGGTGCTGCACATCTGTCACGAAGTATTTAATTTTTGTCTATCACCTGTAACCCGAAACGTTCCCAGAGCAGAAAACGGATCCTACAACACACAGGTTTTCTTACTTCCAGCACAAGTCCTTACTCTGAAGCACATGGACATAGAGCGCCTGTGGCCCTGCCCGGCTGCTCACGAGGGGCGGGATGAACAGCGCCGTCCCGGTAAGCGCCGGGAGGGAAAACACCGGGAAACCCCGCACGCCGAAGCCAAGGCTGGTGAGGACTGGCGGGCGCGGGGAGCCGGGGCTGTCCCCTCCTGTGGCCTG
>NW_005054303.1:9954481-9958165 GCF_000277835.1 Geospiza fortis | reverse complement strand
GGGGGAGCGCGCAGGGGCTGCGGGCAGGTGACCGGCGCTTCCCCGGGGAGCCGGGGTACCGCTGGGAACGTCGGTATCTCTTGGGTTGTGTGTTTGGGAGCTGATCGTGCAAACTTACTCAGGCAAAGTTCGGGAAAAGGGAGCGACTGCTCTTCTGGGAGGGCCACAGGAGGCAGCGGCATCTCCCTGCGCTGTGTTTTATTGCCGGTGCTGCTGCCCCGGTGAAGCGCTGGCCGCTGAGCACTCGCGCGCTCTGTGCTTCCCGCCGCACATGGGCTCCTTTCTCTTTCCCGCCTCTCTGCCAGCCTCCCTCCTGCCTTCCCTCCCTTCCTCCCGTCTTTCCAGGGCTCCTGGCAGCCGCCTGCTGCCTCTCGGAGCAGTTTTTAGGGATCTGTGTTATTCCAGCCCATGGGATGCCGCACGTGGGGCTTCCTGTCTGTAACTTGGTGCTGACTTAGTGTCAGGTGCTCTGTGTGTCTTTGTGGATTTAAGGGAAGGCTCCTTGTCCTTTCACCTCCAGAACTGAACGTGGCTCAGTTCATATCCCTGTCGCTCCACAGAATCGTTCTTCTCTCTCCTGAGAGCTGCTGGAGGCATCAGGAAGTAGAGCAGGTGCACCCTCCTCAAGTTACTGGGAATCTACCAGAGAGAAAACTTGGAGCAAGTTTTAGAGTTTCTCGCAGCCTTTGTCATGTCTGGGACTGTGTGCTCCTCATGCCTCTGCTTTCTTCTTTCCCTGTGTCCTGCCTGTCCTCTCCCCCTCTTTCTGTCGTTCCTGAGTTTTCCTCCCTCTCAGCTCACAGGGTGATCTGCCCTTGCAGGACAGACAGACAGACAAAGACGTAAGTGCCACGTGCAGCGTCCTGGCTCGGTATTGTGACTGTTGGCCAAGTGAGCCGAGCCGTAGGTTGGCGGGCAGTTGTGTTTACATCTCTGTGTGAAATGCAATTCCTGCAGAAGCAACACGCGGCTGCTGGCGCCTGGTTAGCTGTGTCATGGTCTTCAGCCCCTTCTGGGGTGGCTCCATAGCTCTGAGAAGGAGCGGGGTGGCAGCTGCTAACTCTGCTCACAATAACCGTGTCTGCACACTCAGCCACCTCTCGCTGAAATCAGGGCAGCCTAAATAATTGATTTCCGAGGCAGAAGGCAGCGTGTCACGGCAAGAGAGGATGGGGTGGTGTGAAGTGAGCAGGAGGTGGCAGGGGAGAGGAAGCCCTGGCATCTGCAGGTGGTGGCAGTGGGGATGAGTAGAAGAGCGAGGGATGGGTGGTGACACTGGAATTTGGAGGTGAAACACCAGCAGTGACCACAATAACTTGTCACCATGTACTGATGTGTGCAGTGGCAATGTTTGAGCCCCCTTCATGTGAAATGCTGTACAAACACATAATCAGAAATGTATAAATTAATGTTCGTTCTTCCCTCTTTCCTAATGAATGGTAATGAATGATAATTACTTTTTTACCTGAGTTTTCTATTAAAACATGTATAAAAGTTCCTTTATTTAAACAATTCCTTGCAAATACCCTCAGGAAACTCTGTTAAGTGCTGCTGATATCATACAGTGCTAACATTTGAGCATGGTGGTTTAAGAGGGGCAAAGGAACTGTACTGTAATGTTCCTTGGGGGTTCCTTCCAACTCAAGATGTTACATGATTCTGGATATTCTAAGAAAGGAGCTAATCTTTCTCCTATTAAATCTGACTAAAAGTTCAGTAAAGTAACTGAAAATTTTGTTGGTGTCAGTAGCACTTGACCAGTCCTGTAGTGTGCCAGCTATTTTTTATTTATTTGTCAGGCAAAGATTTTAAGCAGAGACACAATGAAGTAATTCAAGGAGCGGCGTGCATTGCTGGCTAATGATCTAATAGCTTGAAAATGCTTTATCTCCCTAGCTGCTAATTTTAAATTTTACGTTGAAAGAGAAAGTAAGGAAAAAAACCCCAACCAGTTACTGTTTGTTTCTTTGCAGTTTTTATCTGTGTGTTTTATGTTACTCCTTGTGATATGTTTTGGGAAAGATTGCTTGCATGCTTTGGGAGAAAATTGCATTGTTTTAGGGGAGAAACAGGCCACAATTTAGCCCATTTATTGAGTTAATCATGCATGTTGTAAAACCCCTTTACTAGTAATTATTCCATAAACAGTGAGTTCAGCTCTGCTTCATTTCCTCAACATCTGAATATAGAAAGGAACTAAAGAAAAAGTCCCAAAGCGGGTATGAAGAAGGCCAGCTTGGGAGATCAGGTATAAAGAGCCTCATTCATTTGGGTTTATCTGTAGTACAGGGATATGCCCTTACTCCATGAATCATCTCCTGACATCTGTTTGCAGTGCTGTGTTCTTAGCAACTGCGGCTCTGTTTTAGATCCAGGCTCTCAATGGCCGGGTTTGTGCCGAAAGATGCGAAGAGACAATCCAAGCTCTTCCTAGTGAAGCTGTGCCTTTCAGCCCACTTAGCCAATTTATTTTCTTCCCTGAGGCACAATAAATACCGGTTTTAAAAGTCTACCAGCTGAGATGCTTTTTCTGTGTCAGTGCAGAGATGCTTATCTGTTGCTTACCACAACTGAAGTGTTTCCCCAACACGATCTGGCAGCGTGGGAGAGGATGGCCATGGGCTGTGTCCTGTTGAAGGGATGAGCTGTGTGTGCACCACGCTTGCTCTACCTTTCCTGCAGGTTTTTTTGAGCTGTTGTGGTACTTCTAGATGTGGGAGAGGATGTGGTCTTGAAGGAATGCTCCCAGTGATGGCAAGGACCCACTCCTAGCAACGTGCCTGTTTGAACAAGTAGCTGGATTAGGCAGTGGGATTATACACAATGTGGAGTGCGGAGCACTGCATGAGTAATACTTTGGGATGGATCCATAAGCTGTGATTAAAGGGAAGGTGACATTTCATACACCTCTCACCTAATCTTTCCTTGCTTGAATTTCATCCCTGGACGGTTTGGGTGGGGGACTCCTGAAACTGAGACAGAGGTGGCCGCATAGACACTGGCAGAGCAGGTTGAGCTGATTTTGCTATTTTTGCTCTCTAGAGGAGGAATCAAGACCTGACTTGGGTCAGAGGGAGTTTTTTACTTCAGCTGGTGTGGATGAATTGGTCAGGAATGTAAATGTATGGGAGTACAAGTGGAATATCCATGTTAAGGGACAGGCAGTGTTCACCCCACTCTCTTTGTGCCAGCATACAGTTCCTGCAGGAGGAGCAGGAGTTTATACCTGCAGTAGAACATATAGCTGCTGGACTATGAATCATAAAATACAGCTTATGTTATCCCACAGGACATGAATTTGACTGCCTTACACTTCCTGGACTGACTTGCATCCTGCAGAGCATGAAGGGTGCCAGTAGCAAGCAGTCACTGTGAAGGATGAATGTATTTTGGCTAGGGATAATGCTGAGAGGGGAGAGACCCCTCTCGTTTGGAGCATTTTCTTTGCAGAAGGACTGCAGACTGTTGCTGAATACTGGCCAGCTTCCTGCCACCTTCATGGATCACACACAGCTCCTGGTGTTGGTGAGGGTACAAAGAAGACAACCTCTGTAGATCACCTAAGTTGTCACTTAGGTGACACTCTCAGCAGGAGATGGAACAATCTGCTCCTGTGGAGATGCAGAGGGACCAGGACAGGGACAGAAGAGGGAGTGGGGCTAAAACTACTGTTTAGCCCAGCTT
>NW_005054303.1:9952135-9954457 GCF_000277835.1 Geospiza fortis | reverse complement strand
AGAACAGGCTGTTATCTCCCCACAGGAGGGGAAATGGGATGGGGCATTGACTCCAGGCATAACTTTGGTCTCGTAGGGAGGCATGTTTGCTTTCTAACCTTCCTGCAGCCTGCTGATAACTCCCTGTACAATGCAGCTGCACAGATTGGCTGGAGAGGTTTTTAAGGAACTGCTGACCCTGGTACAAGCAATACTGTTTGTGACCAGGGATGAGGAAGAAGAGAAAAGAATGGCATTAGTTATCTGAGCATTAAGACTTAGGCTGCAAGTTCTATCAAAGGAAATGGCAATTAAGATGGAAAACAAAGCACTTGTAATTACTTTTGTGGAAGTGCAGGGAGGAGGCAGAAATGTGGGGTTTGCAGGAAAAAGTTATGTTTTCTGAATCTTCTGGGTTATTGGTTGCCAGGAGAAAGACCAGGAGTTGGTGAATGGTGGAACAAAAGGTTTAAGCAGAGGGGAAGGAATACACTGGGTACCCCTTGGTCTGTGACACACAGCTTGTACATCCATCCATGAAGTGGTTGTAGAGACACCTGAGAAACTCTGTTCAATTTCCATTAGAGAACTCTGTGTTGCGTGGGCTTGTGTTGTTAATATCCACCTAAATGATGCAGGGAAGGGAATGAAAGCTGACTCACAAGAAGCATGTCCAGCTTCTTGGAGACTCTTGAATCGTAAGCAATGTGCAGCTCTGCTTGCAGGAATATTTGGTGAAATATGCGAGTTCAGTAACTGAATGAAATTCTTCTAACAAAGCTAGGCCCAAGGGTGAAGGTGGTTGTGTATCATCTAGTTACAAGGTGTTTTGGGGGAGGGAGGCACAGAGCACTTGGAGGGTAACCTGAGAGAGTGATGCTTTGTTTCCTTCCTTTCCCCCATCTTAAAAGTCCACAGTTCATCTTGCCAGACTCTATAACATAACTATCTGCACGAAAGACAGTTCTCCAGACTCCTTTCATAGTCACTGGAGAGGAGCTCACGCTTTTGAGCCATGATTCATCCACACTGGGTTGGACATCTAAAAATACACTGGACAAACTGCCCTAAAAGTGCCTGTTCCTCTCCATTGTTTCTGCTGAGCTCAAACAAAGAGCACTTACAGAGGTACTGCTGCTGTGGCTGTTCAGCGTCAGGAGAGCTGAATCTCGGCCAAAGTGTCTCATGTCCCAGCAGAGCATCTAGGAGGGCTCTGAGTGTCCTCATTTCCACCAGACTCTGTGTTGGTTGTGCAGTGTAAGGCATTTTGGCTGTACCTGAGACTGGGGAGCAGACAGCAGCATCCAGTTTAAATCCACCCTTCACCCCTGGTCAGTCCCTGGACTCAGACGAGCTTCGGGCTGGACCTGACAATCTGCTCTAAGTAAGAGGCCGAAGGGGATTTGCAGAGTGGCGTTTTCAAGGTCGCACATCAGGTTAGTGGCAGAGGTGGAAGCAGTGAGGACACTGTGGGCTCCCAGGGGTGTGCTCCTTCCCCTGCCTGAGCTCCTCGCAGCTGCCTCGCAATCTGATGCACTCCTGGGGGTGAGGCTGGCACTGGCTCTTGGTGGTGGACAGCACCTGGTAGGTACTCACTTCATTTGTCTGGAAACCTTCTGCAAAATTGCATAGGCTCATCCTCCTTTCCCTGTCCTTTCTCTTGCAAAAATCCATAGTTCAGGCACCATGCTGAAGTATTGTGCACCCATGAGGCTGCTGAATGTGACTGTGTGTGTGCTCTCAGTCACAAGTACCTGAACTTTGGGGTAAATGTGCAACAGTTCAGTCTTGTCGTGAGCCAGGACAGTAGGTGTGGCTGTTCCCTGCTGGTTGGGTGATGTGTGGAAACTCTTTAAACAGACACATGCACAGCATGCAATAGATAGATGTAAATGCAAACCTCAGGGAGCCAGACCCTGGTCACCTCTGAGGTGTTGCCATCATTGTGTTACTTAGCAGTCTGGAAAAGAAATCACCAGCTCTTGTAGCAAAAGCCTATCTGAGCTGGTAAACCAGGTAGGCTAAGGGTAAAATTCCTCCTGTGTGGAGAACTAGTTCACAATAGAAAGACTTCTTTTGCTAAATGAGCTAAATGTCAAGGGAGAGACTTTGCTGAAGGAATTTGCTTGTGTAGCAGATATGACGCACAGGCAGGTACTGAGTGTTAAATGGATCATGTGCACGTCTGATTCTAGACAAATACCAGACTATTCTATCTTTCCTGATACCTGAGAAAGAATATGATAGCCATGAAATAGAAAGAACGTGTTGTCTGAGCCAGAATTTGATTCCTAAAGTTCTTCTTAGGGGGTCTGTGGGTGAACTCCAGGAGGTGAAACAGAT
>NW_005054303.1:9910960-9952092 GCF_000277835.1 Geospiza fortis | reverse complement strand
GATTTTTAAATAAGAGCTGGAAGAAAAGCCAGTCTCCCAAAATAAACTTTAAAGATCAATTCCAGGTATTTCCTGGCATTGTCATCCTGTTTCTTCAACTGCTCAGCCTGTAACAAGTGGTTTCACAGTTAAGGCTGACAGGTTTAGGGTTGTTTGGTAGGCTTTAAAAAAAAAAAGAAAAAGAGTGTATGATAAACAGTTTGCAGTGTTGTTTCTTATGCAAAACTGGGTGGAATGTTGATGACGAAATACCCCTGGGATCGAGAAAGCAGAGCTTGTTATTGTAAGAGGGAATCAAGAGCAGGACTGGCTTTGTTTTGGAGAAGTGAAAAGTCTGGATTTTCTTCCCAATTACATGTCCAGGTTGCCTCAGGAGTTCCTCAGGGGGTGGAAGTGGGTATCTGTGCAATTCAGTGTGAGCAAACAGTGCTCCTGCAGAGCAGTTGTGCCATCCTGGTGCTGTAGGTAGCCTTGGAATACCTTTACAGATAATGTTGGTGAGGGAAGGCATCACCTTTGCAAAGCTCAGAGGTGACTCTGAACGTGTTTCTTCTTGCAAAAATTCTGCAAGAAGCCAGTCCAGGAGTTCACTGTACTGAAAGCCAGTGTGTGGATTGTGAGGAAATTGAAGCATATCCTGTTCCAAGGGCTTGTGTTGGTGATCACACGCCATCTCCCTGCTGGGGTTTCATTCTGGACTGCAGGAGGAGTGTCCCTAAAAACTGTCCAGAGACACAGACACGCCTCGGTGGGCTGGAGCTGGCTCGGGCTGGGGCTGGCTCATGTCTTACCTCACCTGCTTGGCCCGGGACAGGATGGAGCAGCAGCTCTGCTTACGCAACACGGCCTCTGCTGCTTGACTGGGCTTGTCTCTAAGGAACTCTGGTGTCAGTAATGCTGCTGCCTGCCAGCCAGGGGGATGCACGGGGCTCACGGGCATCTCTCCTGGTTTGTCTGTGTTGTAAGAAATCCTGATTCTCAAAGAAAGCAGCCTGGACACCTCGTGGTTCAGACTGGGATGGGAGGACTCTTTGTCACCCTGAGTGTGCAGAAGTGGAATGCATGATATAAGTAAGGCATTCTTTAATCTGGGCTGCTTCTAATTTGGAGTACTTGGCTTTGCAATTGCACCTGTATTTTATTTTTTTTTATTTTGTATAGCAAGAAGAGTTTATTCTAGCAGTTTATTGTGCAACACCAAGTTCTTTCTCTTGGGTTGTCTGTGAGCCCTTTGGCTGTTTGGTGTTCTCTGGCATCAGCACTGGCAGGAGTAACTGTTTGGCCAGGTTTTCACTGCGCACCAGAAGTTACTCTACAAGCTTGAAACAGTGCTATAAATCAGAGATGTACGTTTGTGGGTTTCTTTTCTTTCCCCTAAAGCAGCTAATTCCTTAAAAGCAAAGACGAAGATATTTTATTTGTCATAAATGGTAAAGGAAAGTGCTTTTCTTAGTGGAGGAGGTCCTGCACAGTCAGTGTGGGAGATGCCACTGTCGAGGGGCCCCTTTTGTACGTGCAGAACCAGCCCAGGCATGTGAGCGTGCAGGCTGTGCTTGTAGAAAGGCTGCTCTGCCCACAGACCTTGAAGTACATGGGACAGAAGGCATAAAACAAACAAACAAACAAGACCATAAACTAGCACTTCGAAGGGTATTTTCAGCTGGAAGAATTATAGGGACATGAGAAACTCATTCTTTGGAGAGGCAGCCCCTCCAAGTCAGAGGAGAGGTGTGCTGGGGAAGCATAGTGGCTTGCATTGCTGTAGCCTTGATTGGACATGCTTGAGAGAGAAGCTGATGAATTCGCAGCTGCCAGGCTAGGACCTATCATTTAAATTGTAATTTGCCCTTCAAATTTGGCAAGCTTCATTTTCCATTTGCTTGACAAATCTCTCTTTTGTGTTTTTCTTCTGCCTGCGTAAAACAGTGAGCACTGCTGGAGAGAGCTACTTGTGGTAGATTCCTTTTCTCTGCTATATTTAGCAGTCGCAACAAGTTTGTAATCCTTGCAAGAATACTGCCAAAAAGTAGATGGCTTTAGCTTGAGACATGCCCTTTCTCTTTAGGCTCCCAAATCCACGGTGCAGTTCACTTTCCCCCCCTTTCCCGGCTCTGTTGTGCAAACATTGCTCTGCTGCTTCCAGGGATTCTGCTCAGTCAGAACAAGTCCCTGCTTTAGTGGAAACTCCCGTGCTTAGATTGCCGCTATCCCCAGTGGCTTTCTCTTTTCCTAACTTCCTAAAAGAGCAGGTTACTGCTCTTCAGGAAGGTCTTTCTGAACACTGTTAGGATTTAATTTAGATACTCCAGGCCTTTTATTGCTTAGGAGAGCTTCGCTCAACAGAATAATGTGTTTGTTAGCCATCTGACTGTTTCCTTTATTTGGGGAAAACGGGACTTGGGAAGGCAGTGGGAAGGAAACGTTTGTATTCCTTCAAAGATAGTATATTACTAGGAGCCTGTTTCTCATTAATATCTTGCCATTAATGCCAAGCAGGTGTAGTTGTTCTATATTGCTGTTTTAAATATCTTTACCATGTAAAGTGGTTCCAGTGTGCCTGTGAGTCTGTATTAAAACACTTTCAGTTGCAATTCAAGGGAGGGAAATAAGAGTAACAACTTACTGCAATGCTTCTTGCTTGGTTAGCGTGGGCAGTACAGTCCAGTTCGTTCCGATCAGGCCTGAGCGCTGTAACTCTCTGTGATTGCAGGCCATTCCCGCCCCCTTCCCGTCCCTTCCCTACTGTACAGCCGGAGCCGGGCCAGGAAGCCGAGGAGGGGCTGTGGGAGCGGAGCTGTGCGCTGGGAACTGCCCAGCCCAAGGTCACGGGCCTGTCTGGGCCCCGCGGCGCTGCCCGGCCGCGCTGCGCCCTTTCCCCTTCCCTCAGGAGGCCAGGCATGGCGTGGCTGCTCCGTGGCTGCAGCCTGAGCCCAGCTAGCCGGGGCAAGCGGCCAGTAGGGCTGTCTGTGGTGGGAGAGGCTTGTAGGAGTGAAATGACAGCGATTGTCTTCTTGCTGCCTGTGTGAAGTGACAGCGATTGTCGTCTTGCTGCCTGCGCTCCCAGTTAGCCCAGCTCCCAGTTAGCCCAGCTCCCAGTTAGCCCAGCGTAGGAGGAGGTGCTGTTTGTGCGCTGGATGCAGTTCCCAGGTACAGCACAGACCTGGAGCCAGCACGTGTTTTTGTGTTGTTTTTGTGATAATCCTTCCCCACAGTCCCGTTATCTGCGGGAAGTGGCCTTGGAGCTGCCCTGCCTGGCTGGGGAGTGTAAGACCAACCCTTGCTCTGGAAAAGCTTTTCCATTCTGGCCTCACAGCAACAGATGAATGGCTTTTTGGACATAATTGGAGGCTTCTGGGCATTGCACAGGTAGTTTTGGGCTGGGGTGTGCACATGGCTTTGTGTTTTGGAGCCCTTGACGTTGATGGAAGCATGAAGTCACCATGGTGTTTTTGGCTTCCTGCATAGCAGTGGACGCTGGGGTGATCAAGGTGTATGGCATCAGCCTCTTGAGCGTCCAGGCATTCAACACTCCTCTTTTTTACCTTAACAGCTGTGCTTTAAAGTCCTGAGCAGTTCTTGTATTCATTGACAATATGGAAAATCTTGGAAACCAGTTGAAAACTGAATTGTTTCTGCAGTTTTAGTCGGTTTGCTTTGGCACTGCCTTCCCGCTTGGGAACAGATAAATGTGAGATAGGCTCTTACTCTGAGGGCAAGTAATTGCATCGTGCTACGCTGTGGGTCAACCTTTGTGACTGTGTGAACAAGGCTTAGCTCTGTTAATAAAAGCGTTTCTCTGTGTGTGTTAACATCAGCATGGAGTTAGTGCAGTTTTCAAACTGTAATTATACCAGGATGACTGATATATTACCAACCCCCCAAAAAGAGAAAAGGTCAAGAAAGACACTTAGCTAACAGTGTTTTAAAATTGATTAACACAATGAGAAGATCCATTGTGCTTCTGTAACAGGAACTGTTACTGATGCGTAAATCAAAGACAAACTAGCAATGTTTGCTGGCCTTAAAAATGGTGTGGCTTTTGTATACTCATGTGCTTCTCCTGGCTGGTTTTCAAAAACTATAAATAGATCACTGGGAAGTCCCTGTATAACAAAAATGTACTGCTGCTGCTTGTCATAAATGAACTTAAAAGAGTTGCCTTGATCGTGCAGCTCTTCTTCTTTGGAGGAGTCCTTACTTGTCCACTTGGTTCCAGAGCATCAGGTCACATGAGACAAGATAATTTCTGTGGCAGTGGGGTGCAGCTTCATGTCCAGCTCTGAATCCCCTCCAGATCTTATGTTTTCCAGGCTTGGTGTCTTGCAGATCTATCTAATGCTCTCTTGGCTTGGTTCTACCTGAGCAGAGTTGTTCAGTCTTTTCCAAGCTTTTGTCTTTTGGATTCCTTCATCTCCAGCTACTGATAGCGTAGGAGTAGCCAAGGTCAGGCTTATTTCAACTTCATCCCAGGCAATGCAGAGTCTCTCTGATGCCACATGCACTAATACCACTTATTAAAAGACTGGCTGATACCCATCTGATGCTCTTGGGTGTTATGTAGGATCAGGAGGCTATAGCCTCTTTTCTGTATCACCTTCAAAGGGATGGAAACCTAATGGAAGCCCTTTTCTTCCTCCAGGGAAGCACAGAGAATATGTCATTATTGCATATTGGATGATAACAAATAATTATTTTTCTGCCAGACATAGAGAAGTTGTCAGTTCCTCAAGGGAGGTGTGTCAATGATGCTGTCCTGATTTTTGCCATCTTGAGGAGTCTGGCTTTGAAGGGAGGGGGATCAGCATGTTTTCTGTGTGATCACATTCCAGTTGGGAGTGTGATACAATCTGAGATGGCCCAGAAGAATGATGTTGGCAAGCGCTTTAAAAGTGGAAGGGATGAACTTCATTTGGAGTAGGATCTTTAAAAAAGTAAAAGAGTGTTTAAACACAAAGGTGATAGCAAATACATCCTTTAAACAGACCTTTCTCCCCACCACTGAGTGAAAACATGGTGAAACCATTGTAAGTTAAGTCTTGAGGAGAAAGCAGGACCATCAAACTGAAGTGCTGTGTGAACTTCTCAGGCTTAACAGAGCTGTGAGTACATCAGAAGTGATGGGAAAAGAAAATATTATAAAAGAGCGAAAACCAAACCAACTTGATGTGGGGCTTCCTGTGATAATTATTTAGGTCATGGGGTCATGGTTTGGATGCCAACAATTTGCCTTCAGGGAGGCTCTGTCAAACTTACAGAAAGATAGCTTACCAAAAAAATCTGGCTCAGTAGCACTTTGCAAGGCTCAAGACTCACACCTCCAAATGTTGCTGCTTCTTTCTGAATCTAAAATAAACAGAGATCTTTGTTAATAGCCAAAAAGGAAAGGGTCTTCAGTTGGTCAGCATTGTGGAGCTCTACTTCCTTTGGATTGGTTCACCAGAGATAAAAATCTGCAGTTTCTGTTCATGATGTTGGCTTGGCTCAGTGCATGAGTAATAATAATCTGTTGCTAGGAACAGACTTCAGTTTACATGGAGAGGCCTCTGTGGAGGGCAGGTCTTTGAGTCCCTGAGTGGGTCATAAATAATCAGTGGCACTTCAAAGGAGGAAAAGTAAAAACAAGCGGTTGGAGATGCTATGAAAAGATGTCTGCAATTCCTATTGCAACACCAGTGGAAAGCATGTAGCCAACATAATTGGGAAAGTATGGGGCATGGATCTCCAGAGGCAAAACCAAATGAAGCAGGGATTTACTAACAGTGGGTTATAATATTCACATGCCTCTAGCTGGGCTTGTTTGAGAGGTATCTGCTGCTTTCAGCTTTAGGGAGTGCAAAACTGAGCTAATTTCATGGCATATGATTTTTCAAGACTGGCTTCTGGGGAGGGCCTTGAGGGTATACATCTGTGCAAGGATGTGCACAAGTTAGCTGTGAACTTGGAGGCTAAAAGTGTTCTTACCTGGGACAGTGTGGAAAATACTAATTTGCCTTGCTTCCTAAATAGTGTGCACAGCTGCTTTGTAGAGGTAGCTTTAAATTAATTGATGAAATACCCATTTCCTGTTTTAGCTGTAGTTACAGGCATTGTTTTTGAAGATGGCAGTGGTTTAACTGCTGGGTTTTCCATGCCGTGGAATCTCACCATCTGCGGTACTTGGAACAGCTGAAAGCCAAGGTTTGCAAACCACCCTGATCTGAACTAATGTTAAGGCTGTGAAATCCTTTCTAATGAATCCTCTAAATCCATCTGAAACTTTTTTCACCCTTTCTTCTGAGACAAGAATGTCCTTATAAAGACCCTGCTTAAGAAGAGCATCTCTTAGGTCTCATTAAGACTTAAGCCTCACTGGAGACAAGGTATTTAAATCAGTGTTGTCTATTCTTATGATAATAGAATGCAAAGCCTGGGTATGATGATTATTTTCAGGTTAGTTCCTTGAGATTTGCAGTCTGCTACTTACTCTTAGGTTTCTGTCTTATCAGTGTGCCTATGTGTGTATGTTAATGCCCAGGATTTTCTGCAATCTGCTGGCTAATACCAGCTGAATTTGGTAGAGGAAGGGAAATCACACTAGAATCGGTGTGGTACAACTGTGCTGATATAATTTCCACCAATATTTTTAGGTGCCTGTTGTGGAAATAGCTGGAGAAGTAGGGGAAGAAGGGTTTGAGTCTTAGGAGTACCCTCATCACAGAGAAAGTTTTTGTTGGTGGTTTGACCATTTGAGCTGTGAATTGAGCACAGGTGGCCAAGAATTTGCCCCATGGAGAACACCATGGAAAGCTTTCTTCTCCAGGAAGACATTGCTAATGGCACCTTTCTCCTGTGACTTACCCTGAGTTGGAGAAAAGATGAGCTTGCACAACAGCTCTGGTGCAATTCACATAAATTAATCCACAGGAAATGAATCCATTGGAAATAGGATCCCAGTGTGCCTGGAACTGCCTCTTTGACTCTGTGATACTTTACAGGCTATCCCAAGGTGAAAGCAGTTAATGCTTTCCTACATTAATGCTAGGTTCTCCAGACAGAGGGAAGGACAAGGTCATTCTCTTCACCTTTGTTTTTATTCCCCAGTGACAAAGTGTAGTTTGAAAGCATTTGATTTATTTTTCAGCACTGTGGGTATGTATTTCCTAGACATCCAGCATTTCTTGGTGGAGAAGGGATTGGTTTAGCTCTGCAGTTCATTGAGTTGTTATGAAACAAAGTAACTGACTTAAATATGAAATAGAAAAGATGATCCTTCCTATTGCCAATGACAACCATTGCTGGTTGGTGGTTTTAGACTCTTCAGAGCTTGATTGTTTTACTCTTCAGAGGCTGTAATGATATAGTTACAGTTGACAATGCTGTATTTTAATGAAATTTGGGGCAGAGAGGTGGACAAAGCAGGCATATTGTCCCTGTATAATCCCTTCTCAGACAATCTGTACCTTGTACCTTTTAAAGAAGACTAATCCTTGCAGGTGTGTCCTCCAGGACTGTGCTTGTGTCTCCCCTTCAAAGCACCTGTGGAGTCTTCTCTTGGGGCAGGGCAAAATGCATCTGCTGTGTTGCGTGGTGAATTGAGGGTTTGAGGGACATGAAAGCTTTAGCATAAATTTACCTGGTATTAGCTGTGTGTCTTCATACCCTGCACTGTGGATTCGTTGAGTGGATGTCTGTGTTTAAAGAAAACAGTTTAAAATTTCCCATCCTTTTGGGAGGGAGGCCATAAATTGACTTTAAAAGAATATAAGAGCATTTGCTTTTCTTTACTTATGATCATGTGCTGTAGTTGAAGTAAATGAATTAATAAATTAAGTAACAATTAAAGTTTATTCCTGCTTTAGACCTTAATATACTTTCTGCTTTGAAATCCTGGAAGTTTTATTAGCTTTAACTACTTTACTGGTTAGAGATCTGAACTGAGATTGGGGTCCCATCACATGAAGTGCAGTGAAGCGCATAAAAAGAGACACTACATAAAAAGAGACACTACATAAAAAGAGACACTATGTGCTGTTTTGTTGCTGTAGCTGGCAGGGGTTGGGCACAGAGGAGGAACAGCCACAGAAAGGTTAAAAATATACTTTGTGTTGTTTATGAAATGTCCATCAGATTTGTTCATGCTCTTGCATACTTTCCTGTTATTATCATGGAATTTTAATCCCAAATCCTGCTCCTTTTCTCTGGACTGTGGTCCCAGTGACTCTAGCATCATGCAAGTTAGTTGAACATAAACTGGCTCTGCCCATGTCATTGTCTCAAATGTGGATGCTTTGAAATTGAACAGATATGTAAGTTTCCACTGTTTGGAAGTTTGCTTACATACTTGACTTGGGCCATTTGTCATCATCTTCAAGGTGGTGATCAAAAAACCAAATTCAAGACTTACCCAAGTCATACCCAAAAAATATTAAGGCCACCTGACATTTGGTGTTTCAGACTTTGGGTTTTTATTGCTTCATCTTGAGAGAAAAAAGAAGGGAGTTTCCCAGGAGAGATTGCCTTGCCTTGGGCATAGCTGTGAGCACTGGATTCTTGCTCAGCCATTGCCCATCCTCAGTTCCTGTGAGAGCCCAGTATTTATTATAGAATTCCAGATTGGAAGGGACCTCAAGGACCATCTTGTCCAATATTTGGTGCTAAAAGCATGGTCCAGACAAGATGGCACAGCATCCTGCCCTGTCAAATCATAACAGTGCCAATGTTGTGGAATCCACCACTTCCCTGGGGAGATTAATCCAGTGAGTGATTTTATATGAAAAATTTTCCTCTTGTGTTTAATCAAAATCTCCCTAGCAGCAACTTGTACCCGCTACCCCTTGTGTTTTCCATGTGACTCCTTCTAAAAAGGGAGTTTCCATCTTCTCTGTGGGCACCTTTCAAATACTGGAACATGGTAATAAGGTCTCCCCTTAGCCTTCTTTTCTCAAGGCTCAGCAAACCCAGTTTTCTCAGCCATTTCCCCACACAGGCCTCCCAGTCATCTTTGTGCTCTTCTCTCTCAGCCTGTCCACATAATATTTGTACAGTGTGGTCCCAAACTGCACCCAGTATTCCAGGTGTCCTGGCAAGCTGAGCAGAGTGGGACAGTGATTCCTCTATCTCAGATGGTGATGCCCTTGTTTGTGCTGCCCAGCATTTTGTTGGCTTTCTTGGCTAATTTAGATACCTTAGGATTTCCATCAGAACCTGAAGGCTTGGCTTGTTTATATCACCGTGTTCTTGTGCCAGCCAAAGATCAAATCAGTTGTTTTCCTCCTATTTTTTCTTGCTAAGCAAGCCAAACTCTTGTAAAATATGGAGTTTTTTGATGATCCAGATAGGTCTGACGTTTTCCTGTCCCAGCTAGAGCTCCCCTTGCTCAGATCTGATGCCTTGAGTTGCAGTTGTAAGCTGTTGGGGACTTGCAGAAGTGCTGCATGGTCACTGCAGCAGCTGGCATCAGTGCTTCAGCCATATCAGCTAATACCTGTTTCTCTGGAAATCCAGACACTTTTTTTGTTGCCTTTTTTCTCTCTGTCTGGCCTTTGCTTGTCATCAGTAAAGTGATGTCCCATGGCAGGGGGGTTGGACTGATGGTCCCTTCCAGCCCAAAGTGTGCTGTGATTCTAAATGTGGGCAATAACCCCTGGTCTCACCTAGGTGCTGTAAATGAGAATTGATTGATGTTTGTGAAGTGTTCAGATGCCAGGATGGTGAGTGCCGTAGAAGATCTTGTGAGTGACTCAATAATCCTGTCATCAGAGCAGCCCTTGGATAAAGGACAAGGACACACATTGTTCTGGGTGAGGAAAGTAAAATATTGAAGAGCTCCACATGGAGTGCGTGTTCTCCTTTCTGCTCAGTGAAGGAGACAGAGAGTGAGGAAAAATAGTATAGAGTGAAGTAAACAAAGGCTGCCTCATGATTCATGTGCACAAGGGAATGGATGTAAGAATTTCTCTGGCATTCCTTCATGTTGTATTTCCTGACTCATCTATTCACACCCTTTATTTTGACATATACTTGGTGGATGAGTTATTAATATATGGTGTGGAAATCCTAGTGCTTCTGGTGAAAAGGTTACAGTTGTGTAGGTAACAAAGCTTGTTTAAGAGTAAGCCCTTAATTAAATTTCAGCTTAATTACTTTTGGAATTTGTTTAACTTCTGGGTTCTTGGTAAGAATAAGTCTCTATCTTAAGCATCCAGTTCTTCCTACAGTGGCAAATTGAACAGTACTGCAGAACAAGGATCACTTGTAGTTTTTTAAGGATGATAGAGCATATTGTTTTCTGAAGTTGCATTAGGGATAGGGGAGGTATCCAGGGAGAGGAAAATGGAGGAGTTGGAAAAAGAAACTCCTTCATGGGGGTTGAGGAGTAGTAACAAAGGTACCAGAGAGAGACAGCAGTTATGTTGATTCTCATAGGATAACTGCTGCTTTTTCATTTCATCTTCATCTTTGCAGATTCTGCCTGAATTGTTTCCATTCTGTAACAATTATCCAGGCAGGAAGGGAGGACTGAAAGGTACAAGGATTAAAAAACTAATGTTTGGCAGCTACCAATCTGCAGAAGGCACTGTGAGCTTTTGTCACCTTGGCTTTCTCAAAGAAAGCAACGGTGTTTGAATTTTCCTAATCCTGGTGCTTTTGTTTCCATGGCAAGACCCACTGGGATCCTGGTTTATTGTGGAGTGCTGCTGGCCACTGTTGGAAAAGAGTCCAAGGACCAAAGCTTGTGTTTCTGCAGTGGGAACAGTCTCTTTATTCTATATAAACTGAGGGAACAGCTGACCATGGGAAGAAATCCCAAAACAAAATGTGTATCTTGGTGCCACATCATCATTGAACATCATCAATCTTTATGTCAAACTGTACTGATTTTCTTCTTCTTCTTTTTTTTTTTTTTATGTAATTTCAGTTTGGAAATTGATTGAAGAATTACCATAGAATTCAATATGGCATCACAGCAGTCATCTGCATCAACAGAGGAGCAGGCTTCCTCTGAAATAGATGATCTCCATCTAACGCTGCAAGGTAAGTCACTGAAGTTTTCTGTGCCTTTTTAATTTGGATTTTTGTCAAAAATCTGTGGCTGTGTGTGCACAAGTTGAAGGAAATTCTGAGAAACCTGTTTAAACTGGGATTATGGTGAGTGTAGTTAGTTCATGTCTGTGCTTCTTTGCAGATGTTTCTGTGTTTCAGGAGAGAGGTTTCAGCAGGGAAATGACAGATAAGCTCTTCTAGTACTTTCTCGTGATATTTTCAGATCAGTTGCCTTTTTTGGTAGTGATGTGCTCACTGGTTCTTATGCTTTGTTACTCAGAATACATGTTGCTGTAAACTGTTTGGAAAGGAACCACCAGCATGAAAACAAGCCAGTTTCATTAGTTTCCTTGTTTTCAGCTTGCTGACACTTAGGTGGTTGCATTGAGCTGTCTTAATGAAGCTATTGACTACACTACTATTTTATTTTATTTTACTTTATTTGCTTTTCTGTTTTTAACTACTGTATCCCCTGCAAGTGGGGATAATTTTTGTGGCTTCTAAACAAATTTCTTACAGGTCAAGTCTTTGGTTCTTACTGGTCATGTGATATAACTTGTTAAGGAAGCACTCAGTGGTGATTTTTAATTATTTCAGTTTAATGGCATCTACCTGGACAGTGAAATGATGATGAGTGCATCCAACCTGGCCTCTCAGAACTTTTGGGTTTTCCTTACTCACGTGTTGAATTGCCTTCTATAAGATTTTTCTGTGAAGGTTGGCTTTGCTGTGAACATATTCATGGAGGCTAGTCCAGGCAGCAGGACTAGCCCTGCTGAGAAGCTTGGCTTTGATGTGTTTAGAGCCTGGTCCATCCTAGAACGGATGGACTAACTCCAGCTTCCACAGAGCTATTTCCTTTTAACTCCCTTGCAATGAAATTTCCATGATGCTTGGTGGAGAGCAAATATGTTGAAAACAGATGGTGCAAAAGAATATTCTGCCAAGTCCCTTGTGTGATCCGTGTTTGCACTAGTGCTGTCGTTGAAGCCATGTGTTTTGATGAGTGAGTGTTAATAGCGGTCCGAAGCCAAGCGTCTTTAATGGTGAATTTTCTTTCATTTTGCTTCAGTATTGCATTTTCAGGAGAACAAGTAAAAACTTGTAGCAGACAGGAGCTAGTCTGACTTTTGCACCAAGCACAGCTTGTCAGACACACATTTGTTGTGCCAGTCAAACTCAGCCTTGGGTAGAAAGGCTGAGATGGCTGTTGTTGTGAAACAGATTTGGAAAACACTCTTCGGCTTGAAGGCAGATTTGAAGTTACATGCCATTTTTAGGGCAGGGATTTACTTTCAGGTTTTTTTTTTTCTGAAAAGTCAGATTGGTGTTTGTATTGAAAAACAATTGAGTTTTTGGTCAAGGTCTCATTGAAGGAGCCCTGCTTAGTAAAATTGAAATAACTGTATTTCTTTGCTGTAATAAATGGAGCTCTTAGATTGTGCTGAAAGGAACACACTGCAAATTTTGTGCCCAAGCTGTCTGTGCCTGGCTGTTGTAAAACATCCAGAGATATCCCTTAGAAGTGACACGAGCAATTTTTTGTAATGATTGAAGACACAACAAATGGTACTGACACATTTTGTGTATGGAGCTGTGGCGCTGCAGCGTCTGCTCAGGGTCAAACAAGCAAATGGCAATACAGCTGTGAGGAAGCACCAAAGACATGCTCTCTGACATGACATATAGGGACCATTAGCAGCTCTGCTCACAGATCTGTGGTAGCAAAGGTCAAAAAAGAAGAATAGGGTCACTCAAGGAAACAGGTTTTTCCATTAATAGGAATCTCAAGATGAGATTTGTGAAGCAGCCGGTGATATTGACTGCTTTAAATCAATGAGAGAAATTTCAGATTCAAGGAGTGGTTGCTTATAACTATCAGGAAAGGAGCTTACATTTTGTGTGACTGCAGATGGATGTAAAACTTGCTATGATCTCCTTTTTCAAATTGCTGGGATATAGCTTCAAAGAATATGTCCAGCATTGTAATACACAGCATAAGAGGAGATGTGCATAAAGGAACAAGCAGGAGTGAGATCTAGTCTGGATGTAGTCTAGATATATTTTAATCTACTTTTTAATTCTTTGTGATCCAACCTTCCATTATTCCTGAAAGGCATCCCATGGGGATAGAGCACTTGTCTAGTCTGGTTAATTAGGGCAAGATCAATTTAATGTGTCAGTTGGTTTGGTCATATAACTTTGTGAAGTTTATGCCTAAAAAATGTAACAAAATCATCAGCTTCATTTTTTTTTCCTTCCCTACCATGTGTAGGTACATTATTTTAGGTATGTTTGACTGTTATTTAAGTTACAGTCTTCTGTGAGGACAGCACTTTTGGGAAGAAAAAGAAGCAAAAGAGAGGGCAAGAACAATCTCATTTAAGTAATTAGTGGAGGATTTAGTACTTATTAGTTCTAATTATTATAGAATTCCTATTAATTTATGGCTAGTTGGTTAATAGTGTAAAAGCTTGTTTTAGTGGGTTTTTAGGCAGAAGAGTGTTCAAGGGTGAACATTCACTTTCCTTAACAGTGTTTGGCCTAGAAGATGCCATGAAGAAATTCACTGGAAAATAGGTAATAATGTAACTTAGTTCTCAGTGCATCTTTCTTGTCACTTAATTACTTTAAGGAGACTTAATGAAGCTTGAAAAACATGAAGAAAATAGGTGAAGAAATGAAAGCAGTATGTTTTCTACTGCCCCCATCTCCAGACAGTAAAGATAGTCATAAAATCGCGAGGCTGAAGTAAAAAGCTGCAAGAGTATAAACCCTTATATATGGATCTTTTCAGGTTTATGTATTGCTCTTTAACCTTTACCAGTTTTCAAGCTGATATCCAGATGACAGTAATAGTTACCCTTTCCCTCCCTGCCAAGAAAATGGAAATTGCTATGAAAATGCATGATGTCAGGAATTGGCAGGCTTTTTTTATTTTCTTTTTTTCCCCTTCCCTCTGTCCCAGATGTTATAATAAAATTTAATCAGATTAAGGTCAGCATTATCTGGGCCCTTTCCTTCAGCACCTCTCTGCTTCTTCGCAGTTCTCTGATGCAGCACAACTTAACAGCAGCTGCAGAATTGCTTTGTTGCAATCCTTGCACAGCCATGTAAAAGTGCAGGTGCAAAGCCTGGAGCTGCACCTATTATGGCTATATCCAGTGGGGCAATACTTAAGGGAAGGGTTTCTCCTGCCAGGCAATCTGCAAACATTGTGGTGAGCAGAAGATGCTTGACAGGGACCATGCACCATGGGCCATGTTTGAAACCTGAAGTCACTTTTGGTTGGGATGGAGCAGGCAGGAGCTCGGCTTGGCTGGCAATGAGCATGGGAGGGATAAAGCAGGGTCCCTGTCCTGTGTCTCCTCCTCCTGTGTTTCCCTCCCATCCCTGCATCACGGGCTGGCCCCAGGGAGGGGTCCAGCCTGCTGCTCATCCTTCTGTGAGTTGAAGAGGCACAGTCTACATCCAGAATTGCCTTTGGCAGCTTGAGATGAGGAGGCATGTCAGCTGCTTGGTAAGAGAAGGGTTTCTGGCAGAGCTTTGGGAGCTGTTGGAGATGGAGCCAAGCTCTGCTGCTGAGCAGGAGTGCAGGATTGCAGCGAGGGGAACACTGCAAACAAGGCTGCTCGGGGATGGGTGGCTGCAGCAGGAGCTCTGCAGGGTTTGTGCACCCTGGAGCAGAACTATTTCTTGCTTCTGGAATGTAAATCTCTACCTGGGAGAGGATTCAACCTCAAATTTTTGTCCCATGCACAAATCCTTCCCCTGTCTTCCCTGGGAGAGCAAACAGACCCCTGTGTGTAGTGCCTGTCCAGAACTCTGTTTTCCCTTTTCTTTTCATGCTTGCTGAACTAATTCAATCACAAGAGTGTGTTTTAGCTCTTGGAGTTTGGGACATGTACTTACTCTTTCACTGTTTAGTTAACTGCAGGGTTCCTAATTTTTGGCTCCACTTATTAATCTTTATGTTACTGTTTATTACTGTAACCCAAAGCATGATAATATAGGAGTGTGGTTGCTACAGTTGAAGAGAGTTTTTGAAGAGGACTGTTTTTGAAGAGAGTTTAGTGATAAGAAATGAATGATAATTTTTTCATGCAGTTATGTCTGATCGTTCATGAATGATTTCTCTTTAAGTGAAATTGAAAATACAGAGATGTGTATGGATACACACAAAACTCAGAGGTTTTGTTGTGCAGCTTGGAGGTGATTGTACTCATCTCTGAGTAAAGGAGTATTTCTTTTTGAGACCCTCTTAATTCATCCGGAGGTAAGGTAAATTAATAATTCCTCCCCAGCTTTTTTTTGTTTTAACTGTGTATCTCATCTGATGGGGCAACTCGCTTTTTGAAGCTACACTTTTGTTTTCTTTACCAGAATGATTTTAAAGTCTGTTAAATGTTTATTACAATTTTACAAGGGTGACTTTTAGACAAAGCTCCCATAGGAGCTGCACAGAAATTTATTCCCAGTTTATGCTGCCTGGGTGAGGACTGCTCTGCAGTTCCCGTAACTGCACAGCTTCGTGGCATGTGACAGGGCTGATGGCACTGGAGAGGCAACTGACACATGACACTGCCTTGAAAAAATTCAGTCATGGGTATTTTTGTCTGCTTCACACGCCTAACATAAAAAATAGATTGTATACTTGCATAAAAGTGTTCCCTGCTAGGTAAATTGCAATTGTTAAATACATTGTCTGGTATGTAACTGGTTAAAAACTGAAATTAAAATGCCAAAGGAGTTGATGGCTCCTGAGGCACCTGTGAGATCACTACAGTCAGATCCCTATTTCACTGTTCACTCTCTTTAAAATGTTAGAAAAGCCACTTGAACGTTTATCTTTAAAAGTATGTTGATATGTAGATGATGTGACTTTGTAACTTTTGAGAATTTAATCTCAACCTGCCTGTGCCCCTGAGTACTAAACATCAATTTGTGATGGCAGTGAAGACTATGGTGATTCAGAGCATCCCGACAATGAGAAACTGCAAAAGAGTTTAAGACAGTCAGGAGGGCAAAGCTTGGTGTGAACACACTTCCTGAGTTAGCAGCACTTGTGGTAAACTGGACAACTGGCTTTCAAAAGGAAAAGGAGGTCGAAAGGAGTAGTGCAGAAAGTTTCCACTTGCTTCACTGATGTGGTAGTAGTGATTTAGTTCATGTTTATGTAATATTTGGATTTGAAAAGACCCATTCCTCCTGTAGAGGTATTTTCCTCATCTTCATTGGGTTTTGGGTAAACTTCTCAATCTTGACAAAGAATTCTGTTTGTTTTTAATTGCTTAACACCATGTTGCTGAACATAAATGCTGGAAATAACCCTTTTCCCTGCTTTCCTGTCTGCAGAACATGAAACTGTTGCTGGGTGGAAGGGAAGGGACTTTACAAAGGGCTTGGGGGTTAATTGCTCACTCTCTCCCTGGATTTGCAAGTACTTGATTGTTATTGTGATGGTTCCAGTCATTTAAAGAATGTACTTGCTTGGTGTATTAGTTCATACCTGCAGTGCTGTCTTGAAGGAGCTCTCCTGGTTATCCCTGCTTCCCATCCTTTGGTTCATTCTGTTGCTCTGTCAGGGAGTGTGGTGGTTATTTTGAATTAAACTGAAATAAAGAAGATTCTGTGGCTGTCTGGGCATTGGGGCTGGAGTTAGCCCAGCACAACCTTTGTCCCTGCACACGTGGTGGATACACTGTGGTGTGAGCAGCAGCTCCCCTGATCTGTTCCTGATGAGCTCCCTGCACACTGCTGCAGACATAGCCTCAGCTGACCTCAGTGCTGAAAGGAAGATACAAAAATATCATACACAAGAGGTAATTCCTCCTGGTGAAACAGAGATGAGAAGATGACAGACAGGCTTGTGCTCATTAAAGTGATCGCTTAAAGTTATTTTTTTTTTAAAAAGAAGCCATACAATTGTAAATTGCTCACTGGCAGTGATACGCAAGTTGTCGTGATAGAAGAAATCCTCTTTGCTGTTTGGTGACAGTGTTTGACGTCTGTGGATGGACAGGCTACATCTGTTCTGCCATGATTTGCTTCCCCCAGCTCCCAGCTGAAGGAGGAGATGGTGCTTTCCTTGAAGCTGCCATTCCCCCACCTCAGGAAGGGAGGCATGGAAGGCAGAAGGGGAGAGTAGACTAATTTTAAGTTTTGTTTTTTCTGCATCACAGTTTCAGGAAGGCTGAGAGTAAAACAGTGGCTGGCAGTGCTGCTGCTCTCCTTTTCCCTCCTGGGAGAGTTCAGCACTCACATGGTCCCTGCAGTGTCTCTGTGCTCCTAATGATCAGCCTGGCTTGTAGCACTTGTTGGTAGCTCATTACTGAATAAAACAGTCATTGTCCAGCAGTGTGCATTGATTTTTGGCTATCCTATGTGACACATTGCTTGTATGTGTTATTCCTCCCTAAAGAGCTGTTAACACAGGGTGAAATGTAATAGATTTTGGGTATTTTCAGATTACCAGGTTCTTATTCTGTTCTCTCAGATACACTTTTTAGCTTAGTGATTTTTGACCCAAAGTAAAGAGGATGATCAGGGTTTGGGGGTTTTTGTAGCTTTTTTATTCTAGGTCAGTGACATTTTGAAAACTGGGGCAAGAGGAAACCAAGGTCAGTTAGAGTCCTACAAAAAGGCCTAACAAAGAATCCATTCACCCTCATAAAAATAAAAATCTGTATTAATTAACCACATGGTAGAGATAAGAATTGGAGAGCTTGATTAAATCATTAGTGCCTCTGAGCAGCAGCATTGGGAGGGGGAGCTGGGAGGGAAAATACACTCAGCCTGAAAATTGCAATACAGCTGTCTGCCACGGTGCCAGGAGCACATCTGTACTGAGTGTGTGTGGCATGGAAACCCTGACTGCTGCACTACAAGCTGGGGGAATGCTGGCAAGCATGGAGTTCTGTTATTAATTCGGGAGAAGATTCTGTTATTATTATTTGTTTGGGTAGGAAAAAAAGACACATTGCAGCAGAGGCAGCAGCAGCTTGGAAGGCAGCCCAGTGGGTTGTGTTAGGTAGCTTGTGCAGGGTTTAAGGTGTTCTTACATGTGGAATAACCACTTTGTACTTTCACCAGGTGAGACATTTGCCTGAGAGTTGCCTGTGTGAATCAACACTTGCAGTATCTGGCCCCTATTGCATAATGAAGCATTTTGATAGGCATGTTAATCAAAACAAGGCCAAATGTCTCATCCTAACCATCTTTAACCAACCTCAAATGCAAGTTCTTCAAACCAGCAGCAGCAGTGTGTGTTTGGCAAGAGCTGCAGCTGCAGGAGTCACTGGCGTCAGGCAGAGCAGTCAATATTTGCTCTCTGTCCCTTTTCAGATGCTAGCAATGCCAGCCTTGCCTGCCTGATAAAATTGAGCACAGCGACTCAATAATTGCTGCTTGGGTAATTGGAATGGCTCCCACGTGGTGTTCAGCTGAAGGGTGTGGTTGGCTCCTGTGCTAACATGAAGCCAGTATCTCCATGCTATTTTTGTCCTCCCTGAGAGCATTGCAGCGTTGTTTGGTCTGTGTGCCATGCGCACACTTAATTTTCTGTTTTCCGAACAAAACCCAATTTTGTTGTGTCGTTTTTGTGTGTTAAGATTGCCCTTATCTAACCCTTTGAGGGCAATCTTGGTGATGCTTAGAAAGAATCCTGAAACAATCCAGCCAGCAGGGGAAACCGCCTGCTTCATGCTCCGACAGGATGGTGGTGTTGCAGGTTAGCGGAGGGCTGATGGAAGATGCCTTCGCTACAGGATGCAAAGCAGCGCTCCACACAGGTGATGTGAATGTTTTTGTTGCTGCTCACCCACCCAGTGAGGCAGAAAACAGCCTGTGGGGTGAGGAATAGGAGCCTGGGTTGTCCTCAAGTGAATTCCTGTGTTTCATGAGTTGATGAAGCTTCACAGAAACTCCTTTGGTCTGTCTTGGATCATGAAAAGACCCCACGACTGCGGTTTGTGGTTACAAATTTTCAGAGTTTATAGTAAAGTGTGGGACATTTTCATGTGAGTGGCATTTTCACTTTCATGGGCAGAACAGTCAACTTTTTTTTTTTTCCCCAAGGGCATGGTATTTTTGTTTTCCTTCATCCTGCCCAGCCTACCAAAACATACATATCTGTTGCTGAGAAGTCTTGCACATTCCTTACAGTGTCAACCTTGCCTTCTATTAATCTTTTGAGCAAGAACACACTTTCAGAGGCAGAAGAGATGGTCTGTTTCCACCCTGTCTCCCAGATTTTTTTATCCATACATGCGTTTTCTGGGAAGGTAGCCCCAATGCTTGCAGTCAAGGCTGCTATGGAGAAGGAGATAAAAAGGAGTTTGTGTTCGGGCTGGCTCTCATGAGCTTTTGGGATGGCTGCTGGTGGCAGATGTGAGTCCATCATCTCAGGGGCCAGCACCTCTGTCACCTGAGACCTGTGTTCAGCCTGTAGGGATGAGTGGGTTTTGTGGTGTGTCTTGGAAATGGAGTGGTGTTTTGGGAGGGAGCATGGGCTGGCAAGTCAGGTAATGCACTGCCCCTGACAGGGCTGGGGAGCTGCTCTGGTCCAGCTCTGCTGCTCACCCTCTGCTTCACCTTCTGGGGGAACTGGACTTTCCTCCATCTCTGCTGCCCACAGGCAGGTGTGAGAAGCTATTCAAATGCTCTGGTCTTTGAAACATGGGCTTAACCAGCTCCCTGTCTCCATGCAGAACTGCTGGTTGGTGGCTGCTCTGTGTGTGACACCACGAGGGCCCTAGGTGCAGACACCTCTGTGTCACTGGGTCATGCTTTGAGTCCCATTTCACTGTTTTCTGCTGCAGCATAAGTTCAAGCCTTTTCTTCTTCCTCGTGCTGGTGTTAACACCCTGTGTGCTCCTTTTTGGCTGTGATGCCTTGTGAAGGCTGACCTAGAACAGAGGCTGGACAGAGCTAAAGAATAAAGTAGGGATTTATTAAAAGGGCTCAGTGGATTCACCTTGGGCAGCACAAGAGCCCAGCCAAGGCTACATCGCAGGTGAACCCAAAATGGTCACAAAATGGACAACTGGTCACTGGGTCTCACATTTTTATAAGTTCTGCTCCATTTGCATATTGGAGTTAATTGTCCAGTTATAGCTTTAGCTTATGAAGTCCCATCCTTCTTGTTTTTCTCTCTTCAGTCCATGTTGTTTGTGCTCTTGGGCCTGAAATTTGGATCATTTATCCTTGGTCCCCAGCTAGAGAAGGAATTGTGTTTTCTCCCTACTCTGTGAAGAGAGTTTACCATCCCTTAATATAAAGCTCAAAACTGCCCACTAAAGCAGCACAGAATCTGAAAAATATAAAGGCTAAAACCTTATGCATCAGCTGGATTAGTAATTTGTACACCCCAGAGAGGGCCCAGCAGTGGAAAGGATGCAGGTGGAGGCTGTATTTCCCCATGACAGCCTCCTAACTCTCTCCAGCCCTTCAGTAAGCAAAGATATCTCCTGGTGAGGCTTCACCTACAGATGTGCATTCATCACCTAACTCCAGCCTGCATCCAACTTAATGCGTGGCTTTTCCCTAATTCCAGGATGTATCTTACACTGATGATGGCCCTGAGTCCTTGAAGGAACAGTTAGGAATGGACAGAGCTATTGCAGTCATATTTCTCTGTAGAATTCTGCTTTCACATCGCTATTTGTATTTGCTGATCTTCTGAGAAAACCTTCATTAGTTATTCTCTGCATCCTGTGGGTTATGCTTGATGGTTGTAGAGGTCTTTGCAGTACCAACTCAGCAAGCAAGAAAATACCAGCTATGAAACAAGAGTTGAGAAATACTGATATTAAATACTAACTTAATATCAGGAAGAACAGACCTTGGGTTTGAAGTGGATACTATGTGTCTTTTCAGGAAAGAGGAATAAAACCTGATCATTTTTTCCATTAACTTTAGTTTCTCTTTTGTTTTTATTTTCCAGTCCAGCGAGAGTTTACACAGAAGAAAACCTTCACTAGTTGGATAAATTCAGTATTGGCAAAGGTAAATGGGCTTTCTTTAGCAAACACATGCCTTTTTCCTTTTTCATTCATATATGCTGGTTAGAGATTAAATTTTTTAGGAACAAACAAAATTACTACAAGTTTTTTTAGGCACTGGATGGGAAAAGTAGCCCCGAGAAGCATTTGTTTAGTAAGTGCAGCAGCACTGTACTGGGGCATGTCCAAGGACATTTGTATGAGGTGGTTTGTGTGCAGATGTCACTCTCCTTACTCATGTGGTAAAACTTGTGGTGGATTGAGGCACATGTCTGAGGGTTTTATGAGTTTCTGAGTTTACAGTTGGTTTTACTGGGATTAGGTAAGTGTTATTCTATTATGCAATCCAAGAACATGAGTTTAATGAGATGACCTGAGTGACTGGTAAGTATTAAGACAAACCACATCGTAGTGGAAGTGCTCTTTAAGGTCTCAGAAAACAGCTCCTGCAGCATCTGCTGGGGCTCTGACTTGCTCAGGTAGAAACAAAATATGATTTTGTTTTGGTCCCTCCTTTAGCAGAAGCTGCTGAGCTCTTGATAAATTGGTGTTATGTGGGTGAAAAGAGGTTTAGTTATGCAGCTCTGTACTCAAATTTGTACTTAATGTGGAGTAAGATCTCAAAATATGAATTAACTGCCTAGTTTAGCTTTCTGTTTCTCTTTTTTTTTTTTTTTTTTTTTACTTTTGCCCCAGGCTCCCTTTAAAAAATGTGAGTGCTTGAAAGTGAGGCCTGAAATTACCCTTAGAAAACACAGAGGCAGGACAAGGAGGAGGGAATAAGACACAAACATAGTAATGAGTTAGAGGAAGCAGGATGTGACTGTTTAGATGAAGGATTTTTATTGCAGCTTAATGAAAAAAATAAAGGATGCTGAACATTATTTAACAGCAGAGTAATCTGTGATGTTTTGTAGTGTGTTGAATTCAAAATGACGAAAGATTGAAATTTATCTTGCAGCGTACCCCTCCTTATGTTGTCTCAGACCTGTATACAGACATACAGCAGGGACATTTGCTTCTGGATCTGTTGGAAGTGCTTTCAGGTCAACATCTGGTAAGAGAGTAATAAAAATATTACCTCAATCCTTTGTCAAGTCCAGCAAAGATTTCTGGATATGCTTAAGTGCAACCATATGAATCATCCCTCTGGGGTCATAGAGTTAGTTTCAAGTAACTTATTTTTGTACCATTGACTCTGAAACACACTGAAGTAAGTTGATCCAAAGTAATTTATGAATTTTTGCTGAACTTCCCTTTTGAAAATATAGAATAAAATTAATTTTTGCAGTTGAAGATATAACCTGTTTTTTTTTTGCTTTGCAGCCACGGGAAAAAGGATTTAATACCTTCCAGTGTAGAAGTAACATAGAAAATGCTTTGACATTTTTAAAGAGCAGATCAGTGAGTATTAACTTCAAAATTCACAACTAAAGCCAGTTTAGCTAGTGGAACATTTTCTTTGTTAACAATGATCCCTTTTTTCCCCTCCTTAGCTGAAGCTCATAAATATTCATGTAGCTGACATTATTGAAGGAAAACCTTCCATTGTGCTTGGCCTAATCTGGACCATTATATTTCATTTTCATGTAAGTATTTCAGTGATGTAAGAGAGTTTTAGTAGAGGGGAAAAGCACAAAAATGTGTTGACTTACGTGATTGCTAAATAAGATGAATTAGTACTGAACAAAAGATTATTTTCTGACATGTGGAAGTGGCATCTCAAGGAGGAGATGCATCAGTGCAGGGCTGGCAGTGATGAACAGTACCTAGCTGCAAATGCTAGGAAGGAAAGATACTAAGATTTTTTTTTAAGTAACCAGTTAAAAAATGGGCTAAACTTTGTTTGTCTAAGGTCTGTAATGATTAAGCTCCAAAAAGAGCAGACAGAGTGTAATGGCTCATCCATCTCTCTCAGAGGCAGCCTCACTCCTCATCGCTGACTTTGCTCACAATCTACAATTCTTGTATTATTTTTTTTTCAGTAGCAGTGCATGAAATAACACAAAAGCTCTCAAAGTCATGTTTCTTATACAATAAGAGTGTGCACCTTGCATGGCATGAGGATATGGGGAGGTGTGAAAGCCCAGGGCCTTGATTTTTAATCATGGTGTAGGGCTGCAGAGGGTGCTGGAGCCAAGCTGGTTTCTAGGGAGAACCAGCAGTGAAATAATGTAGGTGCACTGACTGGTGACTGGGGCTCAGGAGAGCACTAAGAAACAAAGTTTTCTAGCAGTGTTTAGCACATATTTTTTGTGGTAGAGGTACTTTGATGCCAAAGAGTCTTGTGCTGCTCATGGCCTGTGCAATTACCTTTTTATCTAAATCAGGCTTCTCAAACAGAGAACCAAACAGAGATCTCTGAGGTCTGTCAGGTAGATTTTCCTGCACTCTGAGTGAGTAGGCAAACTCTGACTATGCCTGATATTTGTCACTCCTGACAGCAAAAACCACAATGCCATGGGCTGCTGTCACTGGTTAGAGTAGAAATTGACTGAGAAGGTCCCTTGATGTCATTGCTGGTACCCACAGCATAACACACAAGTCTTTGGGTGAATATATCCTGCCAAAAAAAGTTGCCTAAAGATGGGAATTCAGCATGAAATGGTTCAGATTGTGCAGATTAAAAAGTCCTGTTTGATTTTTGGTGGGCAGGGAAGCTACTGTTACAGCTATGGTTGAGTCCTGTCTAATTCTCTGGTGTTCTCCCATTAATTCCTTGGGAATCTCTTACTGAAGCCTCATTGAGTCTCCCATCTTCTCTGATAGATTGAAGAATTGGCCAGGACACTTGCCTGTACCTACAATCAGCCTTCATCTGATCGTCCAGGTGCTGTTGAGTCCTCTCCAAAGGCAAACAGATCAGCTAAAAAAAGTGCTAAAATTAAGGAACGGTGGAAGATGTCTGCTACAAAGGCTCTTTTGTTGTGGGCAAAAGAACAGTGTTCACTGTAAGTTCCAACCAAAACTTATAATTAACATGCTACACTTTGAATTACTCCTTTCCTCTACATATGGTGATATTTCCCCCTGTTTTTTAAGATTACTTAGTGGCAGCTTAGCAGAAAATCCTTTAACTTTCAGTTTTGGTTACCAGTACTTTCAGCATCAGTCAGGCCCCAATGTTTTGACATGAGCCCTTTAAATATAATAAAGTGAAGCTCATCTTACTAATTAAACACAACAGTGTAATCTGAGTTGTTTGGCTTTTTTCTTTTTAGGGACTCCTGTGTGATAAGTCTAGCGAAATGTTTCCATGATTTACTTGTTTTAATCCTCATGGTTGGCTCTGATTCACACAGTCTCAAGGTTTTTAAAATATTTTTAATGGAAAATGTAGACTTTCTATGATCCCACAACTCATGCTTTTCTGTCAAAACGCTGCATGACCCCAAAGGAGGATGCTAATCCTGGTGGTCCTAGTCCCTAATTCTAGCATGATGTTTCTCTGTGCTTGATGTACAGATAGCACTGCTGCTTTCAGGGGGAGTGTTCACAGCACACAGTCTAGAGCAGATACAGATATTTACATTTTCTTCAAGGGCTGCTGCTTCACTGCAGGATCTTCCAAATATGCTTTACAGTAATGTCAGCTCTTTCTCCTCAGCTCTTTGGGTTGTTTTATTTTCTAATAAAATCCTACTAATATTCCATGTTATTAGTGGGAGATAAAGGCTTTCATCAGCACATCAGACACTTTCTGCCAGTAGAATGGCACTGAGGTTTGCCTTCTAGCTGTCTTTTATCAGAAGATTAATTGGCACATCAAAACCAGCTCTTTATCCATGTAATCTTTCTCTTCCTTTTGCCTGTTTTTCAGCAATATTGCTGTCTGGTTTGCAGTCTCATTTCTGAACTGGCATTATGTTGAAATATTTTGTTACCAGTGAATCCTGTAGTTTTTGGTAAAGAAACAAATCTTGTAAGACTTGGCCCATTGTTTTGTGACTGAATTTGATTGCCTGGAACCCCACATCTTTTCCATGTTGTAACATACTCATAACATACAGGCTGTTTTTGGAAAGCTGTCCCAGAATTCATTATGGCCTGCATGGCTGGGCACCTCACACCACTGTTCAGACTGTGAACATTATAAAAGATGATTCAAGACACTAAGCTAATTAAGAGAAAAAGAAATACTTTTTCCTGCACTAATACATTGCTTTTAAGATTTGGATTTTCTAAAATGCCAGTTCTTGGTGTCCTTACAGACAAATACATGTTCTGCAGTGCTTTTCTTGTTGCTTTTCCACCCCATAGAATGCATAGATGTTGAGCACAAAGGTGATATTTAGAGAGCATTTGGATCAGCAAGGCTTTCTCTTCAGAATGCAGTAGAAGGCAAAAAGAAATAGTCATCTTTTAAAAAGAAGTAATTGTTGTGATTGCTAGTACTGGCTGTGTTGTTGTCTGCCTTGTGCAGAAGTTCAGTGGCGAGGTGCTTTTGGATTTGGTTCATACTCCATTTTACTGAATTTATACTCTTATTTCTGAATTGGTATTTAAATGCTATTTCTTCAGATATCCTAACATTTTGTTTCCACTCATTTCTGGGACAGGCACGGCTCTGTCAGTGTCACTGATTTCAAGTCCAGCTGGCGAAGTGGACTGGCTTTTTTAGCCATCATCCAAACCCTGAGACCAGGTCTGGTTGATCTGGAGAAGGCAAAAGCCAGAAGCAATAAAGAAAACCTGAAAGAGGCTTTCAGAATTGCAGAACTGGAGCTGAATATCCCACGGCTTCTGGAGCCTGAAGGTAAATGATCAGCTTTTTCAAAACCTTTGTTATTAGGAGTGACATTAATATGATCTATAAGACTGTGCTTAAGTTTGAAATGGAACATTGATGTTTGCTGTAGTGCTCAAACCTGAGGTTCTTTATTTTATAACATCATCTGTACTTAAGGACTGTAGGATTTTTGAATTGGCAACAATTGCAGGAGCAATATGCAGAAGAAAGGATAAGAAACTTTCCTGTTCATGGGAGAAACTTTTTCATTACTTAATCATGTTCTATTAAAATATTCCCAAGGAAAAAAATGTTCATGACATACTAATTTCTGTCAATGGCATGTTAAGTGAGCTGTTGCAAAATAAACATGTTTATGGTGATGTGTTTTAATAACTGCAGCATGGTGTGTAATTATGTGATCAGGCCTAGAAGGCTGCATAATTATGTAAATGCTGTATTGGCTCTCGTAGATGTTGACACTGTGAATCCGGATGAAAGATCAATCATGACTTACGTGGCTCAGTTTTTGCAATACTCCAAGAATTTGCCTGAGTCTGAAGAAGACATGCAGGTATGTTGTGTGGGTTGTCACTGAGGCATCTTCAAATGAATGTGCTTTCTTTGCCCAGTTTATATCTGAGTCAGTGGCACATAGTAGATCCTCTGATTCTGCTACTGACAGGACTGAATTGGTTTGAACCCTCTGATGCTGCTGTGTGGTAGAAAAAACTCCATGTTACAGATTTTTGGTTGGTCATACAGGTGGAATAGCTGTGCAGGTTGTTTTCTTTTCATTCAGCTATTGCAGAGGACATTTTCAAGCTTGGTTGTCTTTATGTGTCTGAAGTCTGTGTAAACATTGGAGGAAAGGCAGATTTGTGAATGCACTTTGTACATGCAGATACACAGAACAACCAGGTTTAAATTTAGTGACTGACATGTAAAGTGGACAGAAATTGCCTCTGACAGATAACACTGACCAGAAACCCTCATTTTGTGTTCTCTGTATTTTCTTATGAGAGTTTAATTGGTTATTCACATGCTGATAATCTCCTTTCAGTAGAACTGCAGTCAGGTCTTTTTTTGATGTCATCATATATCCAGGTGCCAGGTTTAAAACTTTGTCCCTGCAATGTAATAGTGCCTGACTCAAAACTCATCAGGGTCCCTGAGGAGTATTATTTGTTTTTCAATAGCTTTGAATGGACTTTATCATATGCTCAATGAGCGTTGTTTTATGGCACAATGTAAATTAAAAACAATGCTTGCAAAATGGAAAAATGAAATTTTCTGCTCTAATTACCAGGAGAAAGTAAGAGAGGCCATGGGCTGGTTGGCTGCACAGGAGGAGAAGTTAGCAAAGCTGCTGGTGGAAACAGAGAATGAAACATACTACCAGAAGTATAAAGTAAGTTGCATTTCATGTTCTGTGAAAAGAATCTGTTTCTGTGAATGTTTTTAATATTTTTCATCTTCATTGCCTGAAGCGTTAAATAAGCTTTTAAAGAAAACTTGGAAATCTGAGGATGTAATTGTTAAATCCCTCATATGATTGAAGGAATGGTAGGCTAAAATTCTCTCTGTTTTGAGAAAGAGATATGTTATTTAAATTTTAAGCAAAGGTTTTGGAAAGAGTAAAGTATTGTCTTAATTAATTGACGTAGTTGAAGCTTGGACAAGATTCAAGCACGTAGGCCCTTCACAGAGTTACTTTGGCTATTTCTGTACTAATTACAACAGTAGGTTTTACCCAGCTGATGTTATAGAGGAGTAGTTGAATTGCTGGCTCTAGGTTGTGCTGCAGCAAAATTTCCTTTGGCTTATATTGTAGTCAGAGTTTGTAATAAAGTGGCCCATGGGGAACTGTGAGAGGAGGAATTTTCCCTTTCTCTTGCTGGGAGGGGAGAACTGTGTTCTCACTGCGCTGACATTATGTTAAATAAAGACTTATGGAATGGCACCTATAATTTCAGACCCAAATATTGCCTGGAGACAAGAATGCCTCTTGCTGTCTTGCCTTTGCATGCATCACACCCTTTGAAGTTAATGGAACTCATAGCAATGTGTTCAAAGGCAGGACTTGGCTCCGTGAGCTTCCATCTGACGTCTTCTGTGAATTGCTCTTCTCTTTTATCTCTAGGAAATGATGTCGTTTATGGAAACATTTAACCAAGAGGAAATCCCCTTTCTGCCTGTGTTGTCATCAAAAAGGGGTGAAGCTGAGCTGAGTGAAGGCCAGCAGCAGATGAGGGAAGAGTGGGATAAAGTGATCTCTCAGGTCAGAGGCATTTCTCTCTCACTCACCCCATTACCAGCATGAGCATGTGGAATGGATGAAGAAGCCTGTCTACCTCAGGAACTCACACTGAGAAAAGTGGGGGGATGATGCTTTATTTGGGATGATAAAAGAGGTTTGACCCTGAACCTGAGGTCCAGACAGTCTGAGTGGCATTCAGTGCCCAAGAGAAGGCAGAAGGTGACTTTTTGTGTGTTACCCTTCTGCCTCCTGAGCCTCAAGACTGAAAAATCCCTGGAAAATGCACCTGGTTATCTCGAAGCACTCTTCTGATCAAAGTTTTTGGCCGATTTATGCTCAAAAGGTTATTTTGGAACACAATTATGGCTCAGAGCACAGACACTGATCTAGTGGGGCCTGGTTGGTCAGTGCTTTGCAGTGAGGTTGGCTGTGTTGGCTCAGATTGGGATGGGTAGGGCCATGCTGGGGATTGCTGTTTGTGGAAGAGATGTTCCCCTGTCAGTCCCATGACAGACAGAAAGCTGTTCATCTCTATTTCCCCCCCTATTTTTGCAACTAGTTCACTATAAATTTTCCTGTTTCTGGACCTTGGGATGGTCATCAGCAAAGGATAGGGATGCCTAATTCTCTGTGGTGTTGCAGAGGTTATGGGCTGGCAGCAAACCTGGGTTTGAGGTAAAAGGGACTGTTTTAGCTGACTTCACTGGAAACTCTTTTTGTTTTTTCGACAGGCATGAGGGAGTGGGTTCCTGGGATGTCTTGAGCACCATCTTAGGCAGCTTATATCAGCATCTTGGAGATGGGGAAGAAAATAATAGTGAGAGATTTAATGCACTTGTTTTCCTTTTAAAGATTACCAAGTGGAAAGCAAAGCTGGACCAGATGTTGCCCTCCCCTCTGGATAGCATTGAGGCTTGGCTCCAGGAGGTGGAACGTCTGCAGGCAGAAGATTTGCCTGATTTACAGGACCCATTCAAAGCAATGTCTGTCTTCAGAGAAATAATTGTAATATTTAAGGTATGCTGATCACAAAGGAAATTCTGCTTCAGTTTGACCTGGCAAAGCACTTGTTATGGAATTGCTGTTTGACATTTTGGGAAGTGGTGTGCATGTGTTTGTCTTCTGAAGATGAAAAGCTCTTCTGAACATACCTTTGAAGGATTATGAGTTTAATTAAATAACTGCATGGGTCTATAAGGCAGGTTTCAGACTTCACTGGGGGGAGATTAAATTTGAGTACTGCCTCAATGAGTAAATTATGCTATTCTTTTTTATGTGGTTCCTGCAACTTGTTTGTTTGTTAAGTAATAACACAGGATAATTGCATCTTTATCTTTAAATCTATGCTTAATGCATACCTATTCAGAAAAGCACTTGAGCTTAAGGTTGCATTCCAGGGAGTTCAAGAAGTTTGTGTGTTTAAAAGTTAAATAGTTCAAGAAGTTTGTGTGTTTAAAGTTAAATATTTGCTGAATCACTCTGTAGTTCCATTCAAGGCAAGGATATTTTGATACCTTTGTCCCATGCAAGTTATTTATTCTGATCTTCACATATTTGCATAGATAATAGTTTAAACATCCTTTTGAATTTGAAAGTTGTGAAAGAGTATATGTGTTGATGCCTGGATGGTGATCATAATGCCATACTTGGGTTTTTTATAAACAAATTTGCTGGTTTTGTGACATTGTCCTTAAAATGAATTTGAAAGAACTGGCAGTGGAGGTTCTTGAAGTGGCTTAATAACACCACTCTGTTCTACTGTTTCTAGTCAGGTCCTGATAGGAGAGATGGCTTTTTAACTGGTAAGAGCTTTGCCAGTCTTTAGCCATTTGATTAAAGATTTTTGTTGTGCAACCTAAATACTTAAAGCATTTTTAAGAATAAGATAGAGATTGATGTCATTTCTTAAGGCGTTTATTTTTTTCCCATTAAACGTAGAGATAAAATAATGCCATTCCTTCAGAAGAAGAAACACATTAATGCTTGATTTCTACCAAATCCTCTTTTCTTGATGGGAAGACACCCTGCTGAAAATTTTTTCCCCTTTTAGTATGTTGTGTGTAGGGATCATATTGGCAAGGTGGTACCTTATAATGCAAACTTTACTTAAGGTCTAGGAAATTATCCACCAATGCTCATAACTGTCTGACTGATACAGTGTTAAGATTACAAAATCCTGTGTTAAAAATCTATGCACTGTTTTGTGGTTGAGGGCTGTTTCAGGATTAAGCCATTTCTATTAACATGCTTTGTGGCAGATTTTATAACATAGAAATAAACTTATAGCTTTTTTATATGCCACTGAGAAATAGGCTTCTCTTCTGTGCAATGCATTTTATGTTTTATTTTCAGGCAGGGAATTTGGTGCTGAGACACATGCCTGTAAAATACTCCCCAATCATGGGACACTGGCCATTGAATGGTTAATTTGATACCCTGTCAGCTTGGTGTTAGACACAGATTTATTGAGCAGTCAAATGAACTATGGAGCAGGTGACATAACAGATTTATTCAACAGGTTTTGCTGTCACTCTTTGCTAAGGGATAGCAAAGAATAACTTAATACCCTGAAGCTGTTAGAATGATTTTTGTTTTCTCCTAAAGATGATAGTGAAAGTGCAGAAGAATCTGATAATGGGAATAGTGTATGGTCTGTGGTCCTTATATTTAAGTAGATGCACAGTGATAAGAGAAATCAGGTAGTATTGCACTAAATATGCACTTCAGAAGGTGTTTAGGTAAATATTTTCATTGCACTTTAATGAGTAAAGACACTGGGAGATTGTCTTGTGCTGACTAGTTCCTAATAGCTCCTTCCCTAACAGCAGGTGAGCTGGAGATTCCCCGATGAAATACTCTAGATCAAAATGATGGCTTACTGTGTCTTGTTCTCCCCAGGGCTTGATGGATTGTTTTGATTCTCACTTGGACACCCTTCAGTCATTTAAGAATGAAGATGAGAAGAATATGCCACTAGTCTTGCCTGAAAAATTAGAGGAAATGAAAAGAAGGTTGTGATGCTCAAATTCCCTCTACTTCATGTTGTATTCTAGCTCTGCTGTTGACTGGCTCTGCTGTTCTGAACAAAGCACATAATTTATCCATGCCTTGCAAAAAAAAGCATTTTTGACCTAAACACAGGCTGACTGTCAAGTGCAGCAGGCAGGGATCTCTCATTGATCCAATGAATGTTTAATTGTGTGTACAGAGTAGAGCTCATTAACAGGACCTTTTCAGATGCCCTTTGCTGGTGGGGATATAAAACAACCACTAGGGATAGGAAACTTGAATATTTTCAACGTAAAAATTTCCCTGGTGGCAGGGATTCTCTAAACTTCTATTTCCACCATTAAAAATCACTGTAATCTATAGCTTGTACTACCCCAAATATCTGTTGGAGGATATTTAAAAAAATGACCAGTGAATCTGTATCCATAACCTGACATGCTTTGACATGCAGGTGGCAGATGTCCCTTTCTTGGGCATTTAAGGTTTTTCATACATTGAGTAGACAACATTTACTGCTCAACTGTTGCTGCTTAAAAAAAAATGAACTGTTGCTATCTTATCTATTAATTCCTGTCATAACAACAACAACAACAAAGTTTACATATATGTAATTTTGATTTTTTCAGGATAAAATCCTGATCCATTAATGCCTTTTGTATCCAATGGTTTTGAATAAACTTTTGGAACTATTTTCTGTTTGCAGATTTAGCAACATTCGTTCTACAAACCCCAGCACTTTTCTTGAATACCACTATGCACTGTGCTCAGCCATTGCCAATGAGGTGAAGTTAAAGCTAAATATCTGGGATGTGAAATATGGGGCAAAAGAGTCTGTGGAATCACTGCTGGAAAATTGGAATGTAAGTTTCAGATATATGTATCACACCCTGATGGTAATTCTTCCCCAGCTCTTTTTGATTCAATCTTATGTCATCAGAAGATATTGTAGCTGGTAGAAGCATGGTGGACTGGTGAAATCTCAGATTTATTCAAAGAAGGACAGGTAGACCTCCCTAGAAGCTTTCCTTGCCCCCAAAATCTTCCATTTGGCTATGAATGAGATTTCTTTCTTCAGTTTGGAGAAGTAACGCAAACCATGACTGTGATTTTCTCTCTGCCTGTTTTTATTCTTTATTGTGAAGATTTCTTTCTTTCTAGATTATTTGTAGAGCCAGCTGCAGCAGCCCTTCCCTATCTCCAATCCACAGAACCGTCTCTGGGGTATTTCAATAGTTGCTTTCTTCAAAACCAGCCATTATTCACACTGCTGCCTCTTCCTTTTCCCAGCTTCTTTACCTCCTTATGCTTTGTGGTGAATATGAATTGTCTTGTTCTATTACACTTTATGCTTAGCTCAGTTTGTGGACTCAAGTCATGAAACTGATGTAGGGTTTTAGGAGGGGATGGATTGCCCAACCCCAAATACTGACAAAGGAAACTGCATCAAGAGTAGAGGCAGAGGTGAAAATGCTGATGCCTCCAGTTTTTCCTCATCTCGAGTTAATGGGATTCCTTGTGAATTCTATCTTAGTGGACTTTCTCAGAGGATTCTCAGGCTGGCAAATCCACAGTTAAATTAGTGTGAATTTCACCAGCCTCAGTACTGTGGAAGGAGGCAACAATAGGTTGTATAAAACAGCAATTTCCTGAGCAGTGTCAGTCTCACCCCGTGGTGAGATGGTCATGCAGAGTTAATCTTTGCCGAGTTTGTTGGTTCAGTTGGTTTCATAAATACTTATTATCATGTTGTTTCTACAGTTGTGGCTCATGGTCTTGCTCAAGCTGATAGAATGCAGAACTTTGCCAGGGAGTTTAGGGCTTGTTTAGGGTTTAGGGCCCAGGCTTGTCACAGTCACAAGGGACGTTGTTTTGTACCCTGCTGGGTAGGACATTCGTAGGAGTGGGGAGTGCTGGAATGAGATCAGCTCAGAGGGGGGCTGAGGATCAACCCTCACTCCCTGTGCACACACAAGTGTCCTCCTCTGCTCCCATTTCTTCCTCTTTCACCTTCTCCACCCCCAGTTTGTTTTGATCTGTCAGAAATGAGGCACCTCAATGTTTCTGTGCATGCAGGGAAGCCCACCTTCTGCCTTCATCACATTTTGGCTTACGTGACTAAATTCTACCTGACTTGTTCTAGATGCCATTTCTCAGTATTGCCCTGGGGCTGTAACTTTTTGAAGCAAGCAGTCCTGACTCATGCAGGGCTGTGGCTCAGGCAGTGGCATTCAGGTATTCATAGTTCTATTTACTTTACTCTCTGTACAAGCAGAGTCAAAGAACAATTTTGTTTCAGACTAAAGGGTGCAGCTGAGTTGCTGGGTGGGCTTTGCTCAGTTTACATTTAAACTGTAGGTTGTAGGCTCATATTGCAAAAAAAAAAGTCCCAAGCTGTATTTCTTACCTAGTTTTTGTGTCATTCAGTGTTACCCATATCAATTACTTTTCATTTTGAGCAGAATTTCATTGAAGAAAAGAAGCTTGAAACACAACTAGACACTGCTACTCACATTTGTGAAGACTTGAAAAACATAAGTGGTCCTGACCTGGGTAAGCTCATGCACATTAGTTGGTGTGTAGATCTCTATATTGAAGTAAAATGCTGCCACCAGTTTTAATTCCATCTACTGTTCCATGTAAGCAGTGTTTCTGTATAATTAACCTCTCTGTTCCCAAATGTATAACAATAATTCCTATTCCACATCCTAGCTGGAGATCCTCAAGAAATCAGCAAACTTTTGAAGACAGTGGAGTCAAAGATTTCTACATGTAAAGAGTACATTTCCAATGTAAACACCACCCTACAGAAAGTCCTGTCCTCCTGGAGTAATTACACAGAAAACATCCACTTACTAAAGACATGGCTGGAAGAAAACAGAAATGAGGATCCAAAAGAGGTACATAGTTGGATTTCTCTTTGTTTGACAGAGATACTTCAAAGCCTCCTGGAAGAAAAACATTAAATCTCACAGTGGCTGCTGTTGTTGTTTTTCTGCTTTTCATTGTGGAAATAAATGTTTGACAGGGTTCTGCTTAAAATTATTTCAATGCCTCTGTCTAGATCCCTGCTGAGGTACTGGCAAAGAGGAATTCGATTCATGGCTCCTTAAATGAAGCTGGAAACCATCTCATTGAAGTCAGCAAAGAGCAAGTTGGATCAAATATTGCCAAAGAGCTGAAGAAACTGAACAGGAGATGGGCAAAGTTCATCAAGAGGACACACTTTGTGAGTTACAAGTCACTATTACTCTTTGCCATGCAGCCTTCAAAGTCATCTTTCCTAGATTTACCAGCTTGCTAATCAGAGATTGATCAATCTTTCAGTCAACTCAAGGTTGCCAGTTTTAAAGCTTGAGGAACAGAGTACACAGCAGCATCCCATTCGAAATTTTTGTGGCTCAGTAAAATTCTCATTATAACAGGATGGAAAACGTTCAATTTTTAAATTGAAATCTCAAAACCGCTTACAAAAGGAAATCTTATTGCAGAATGAAGCTCTTAATTCAGTGCTCGGGGTGGAAATAATCAATTTAGCCTGTGTTAAATTTTACAGACTCTGTCTTAGCTACTAGAAAGTAATTATTGCTGCATAGATATTTCTAAGGTTGTGCAACTTTTCACCAGCTCACTTGACAGGTTTTTAGGCTGCTGTAAATCCCTATACAACCTGCCTAATGTTATACATATTACAGTCCCTAGAGTGCTTTCGCAAGAATGACATTTTCACTCTGCCTGGGAATATTAGAACTCTTAATTTTCTGAGTTGAGCCTTTCATTGACATTTATTAAAGGTACTGCTGTGACAGTAAACGGTGGCAAAAAATTACTGCTACATTTTTGTAGGAGATGAGCTTAGTGAGAATGCAATAAAATCAAAGGAAGCAATCAAAGGGCGAGGGAAATCCAGAGTTTGCTAGAAAAACCTTTAATAAGAGATGCTTCAAGGAAATATATTGAGGAATCAGATAAGTGAGGTGCAAGAAGCCTGAGTTATTTTTGTGGCATTGCTTTGGACATTATGGCTATCATATATATTTTATTTATTTTTTAATATAAAATGCAAGACCAAATGCTTGAGCTCTGGCCTGTGACTGCCAGTGTGTTATTGTCAGCACACTTCCTGATCTTGATTTGACCAACACCAGCTGCTGCTCTTGGACAATTCCCTGCTGTGGGCTGGGGGATGCTGCAGCCCATTCTCCATAGTAGTGTGGCTACTTATAAGGGAGGGGACAAGGGGACAGACTGTGCTGTCCCACCTGCCCTCAGGGCTGAGGAACTGAGCTTCTCTTGGTTTATTTATCAATATGTTTGGCATTTATTTCTCCTTTGATCCCTGTTGAGTGCTAAAGCTGGGAAGTGACCCAAATGGTGACTGTGTTGGAGGAGGGCAGTGGGGAGATGATGGGAATGAACATCTTAGCTTTCTCTTTGTTGCCAGATTGGAGAGGAGAGCACAAATGCTGCTGAAGAGACCACAGAGCTTCCAAAGAGCCTGGAGAAAATTGAAGAGCTCCTTGGAGGGGTGGACAGCTGGGCAGCAGAGATGGGACATCTCCTTAGCAAGATCAGTCACAAGGAGCCTGTGGAACCTGAGCTGGAGGAACATTTGCAGGTGAAAATGCTGCTTGAAGTACTTGTTCCTCAGATTCTCATCTTGCAGCACAGATTTGTGGCTGGGGTAAAATGAGGCATCATCAGTGAAGCAGAACTTAATGTGCTTTTTGTGCTGTAATATTGTAAAAAGTCAAGACAGTGCTTGTGCCTTGTTGTTATTTCTCAGGATCACTCCCAGATGAGCTGTGAGTGAGCCTTCCACCATCAGTGTGTCCAGCTGACCAGCAGGTGCCAATGAAATGCTGTTGGTGCCACTGATCAGCAGCTTGTTCTTGAGTGATATTAATTACTCCTGTTCAGCAGAGCACTTGGAGCAGACCAGAGCTCTGCAAGTTGCCAATTTGAGTAGTTTCCCTGGTCATACAAGGCTTTTGTCATCTACTCTCCAATGCAGGGAGGAGGTTTGGGACACCTTGGCTGTATTCGGGGCTTACCCATCAAAAATTGGGATACTCAGAAGTCTTTTCAGCAGCATGTGGGGTTATTTGGGAATCTCATCTTATAGGTAGTTTTAGAAATATCCTCAAAGAGCGCAAATTAACTTCTAACAATAAATTTCACTAGTCAGTACGCTTTCCCATGTCTCTCTGCCTGAGATTACCCCCAGCTCCCAGCAGATGGCAGGTGAAAATCTCTGTATATAACTCAGCAGCTTCAATACAAAGTCTGATTTATTTTCTTCACCTGCTAGTGAAGGTGAGACAGAATAAAGATGCCAAGCTTTGCACTGAAGAAATTGAAGCAGTGTCTTATGTTGCCTTTCCTACTTCTGCAACAGGGCCTCTATAACCTAATGGCGTGAAGGTGGCAGTTACACAAAGGAGGTTGCATTGAAACTCCTTTGTGTAAGTGCTGTAAATAAACAGAAATACTCTTTATTTCATTTAACCTACATACAGTAACTATGCACTAGAATCTGTGTTAGTTTTCTCTTGCTTTGTGCCTTCTTGCAGAGTGCTTAGCTGTTGCATTTGGGTAATGCCTTACAAAAGAAAAGCCTTGTAAAACTATAGTTTAAGCCCTACTACTCCAGCTAAGCTAGCAACTAGCTTCTAAGTTCCCATGTGAAAAAGTCATGAAAATGGGAATCAGTTAACACAACAATCTATTCTTGTAAGAGAACTGTTCACACCTACAAAAACAAAGAGTCTGTCCCATGAGAATCTGTGAAGAAAATATATAAACTAACCAAAAATAGAGAAGTTTATTAAACATACACCCTAGCCATTTAACAACCAAGAACTGAATATCAGTGTATTGTTAACCAGTTAGCTTGAACACAGTGCCTTCTGATATTCCTATGAAAATATGAACCATGCAACAAAAATTCAGCTTTTCTGCAGGAAGAATCAAAAGCCCTGTCTCTTTTTACTGCAACATTTACCTGAGAGATTTGGAAGTGTGAGAGACGAAAAGGATCTGTTGATCTTTTTGTAATCATGGGCATATGTTTATAAAATAAGCCTCATTTGGCAGTGTGACTCTAGTTTGTTAAAAAAACCATGAAATAACAAAGGACACCCTGAAATACAGCCTCCAAACATGTGGCTGGCATTGTACCTCCATGTCTGGGATCACTCGTTACCTGCAGTACAATAGGTCAAGATCCAGAATAAAGCTCTGATTATGATTAGGAGAATGCTAATTGACAACTTCAGACAGGAGAAATGTGTTGAATATTCATAGATAGAAACAGCTCTAATAAGGACTTTTCATGATAAATATTCAAACATGGCACACTACTCCTGCATGCAGAGTGCCCAGCTGCTTTCCTGCCTTGCAGTGCTGAATACTACAAGGAAATCTGAGCCTTGGTGTGTGCTCACTTTGGATGACTTCATGATCAGATGCTGCATATCCAAATGTGTGGTTTCATTTGGGAAGCTGCTTGGATGAGAGAGCACGTTTTAAATACACATCTCATTGGCTCTGTGGCAAAGACACAGGAGGTGTTGCACTGGCAGAAAGAAATTGCTTCAGCAAACAGAATCCCCTGTGGATGGCAGCAAATTTCTTTCTCAAAACAGAGATTTTACAGTGCAGTACACTGACCGTCACTGGAATGTGAGGCTTTCCTTTAGCAAGGATCAGCCATCCATGATCAAAGCTGGCTTTTTCACTCAGTTTGTTTAAATAAAAAGACAAATAAACACTTGTAAAGGCTTCTAATGCTTTTTGTTCAAATCAGAGTTTGGCTGCAAGAGGATCCTCGTGCCAAGACCAAGTTGTGGCAGCAGAAGAGATACTGCAATCCCTGAGGCAGAATGTTTCAAGTCAGGTGTTTCAGCAGCATTCTCACACCACTGGGCTGGAGGCACGAATTAAGGAAGCCAGAGACAAAGTAGAGGTACTCATTTATAAACACACAGATATCTCTAATTTTACCATTGCAGAGCATGGAAAACTCTTTGTCAGTCGTGTGAAATAGAAAAGGTTCTGTGCTATTGGAATCAGTCTCCCAGACTCTTGTCAGGGCAAAATCTAGAACATTTCCAAGATCAGTATCTCAACTTGAAAAACTTGAGTGATGTTGTGAAGCAATAACTTTGTGTAATTACTGACACTCAGGTGTGTTCTGAAAAGTCTCTTTCTTCCAAGGCTGTCATGGGTGATCTGAACAACGTCCTGTCCAAATCTGAGAAGAAGCCCTCAGAGAAGGAGGCTTTGCTCAATTTTGAAGAATCCCAGAAAGAACTTGAGGCCTCCATTTCAAAGGCTATGCAACTTGTCAGTCAAAAATTAAGTCCTGAAGAATGTATTTCAAGATATGAGGTGGGTTTGTGTTCTGAAACAGCTGAATTTGTGTACTTCTGAGAGCTATGTGGTCTCTAAAAGTCTGAAGTAAGACAAATACTGACCTTTTTGTTTTTTTGCTATTTGCTGTTAATGCTTTGCTCAGTTTTCTGATTTAGCGCTTTATTAACTTGGCAGACAACTTGAATGAAGAAACACAAATCCTTTTGGCAGGTTATTCAGTGCCCTGTCCTAAATTACTCCATCACTCCATCAGAACTCATAATTTTCACAGCTACAGCCTTTTTTTTTTGGCCTGATCAATAATTAAGCTTCCCATCAAGAATGACATGCCTGAATTCTTGGGCAGGTTATTATAAATACTGAATCTCCTCTTTTTCCCAGAGGGTAGTTGGTAAATCAAATGTCCTATCTCAAAATGTGGATCTCTCTTAAATGGGTTTTGGAGATGGAAGTGCTCAAAATCTCTGTTGCCTGGTCTGGCAGAGAGGGCTGGGTGACCATGTGGCAGGAGGGGCACAGAGCTCATTCCAGGCCATCCTGGAGGTGCCATGGTGCTGATGGAGACCTTTCACCCTTTCACTGCCCACATCCATGGGACACAGCCTCAGGTATTCCCTAGGGAAGAGGCAGAGTTCAGCAACCTTCATCTTTTGTTTGTGGTACCAAATTTTCCCCTAAATGTTGTTACAGGAACAGCGCCTGCTTTTCTCCATAAAGCATCCACTGATTCTGCAAGCTTTTGCAGATAAAGAGGGATGGAGAATGCCCTTGTACCCACCCACAGCAGAACCACACACCCCATATGTGTGATATATACAGTGATTTATTCACATATCTTACATGCTACCAATGTCATTTTGTTAGTTAAATAAGTTACATCCAGTTCTGTTTGGTTTTCATTATGATGTCTGGGTTTTGTTTTGGTTTTTGTTTTTTTTTTTTATAGGAAGCTTTTAATGCTCTGGACAATAAAGTTCTTGACAAATTTTTGAAAGCAGCTGAACTGCTGAAAAATATTTCATCTGACCATGAGAAGCTGATGGAGGAAGATGATGTTCGTAGGAGATGGGAGGTGAGGTAATGCAGGAATGAGAATCCACTGTCTGGTCTCGTTAGGCCTGGCATCTTTGAAAGCAAATTTTTTCTTGTCACAGTGTGTTCTGGTGTTTTTACTTGTTGTGTAGCACTGTCCCACCATCTTATGGGAACAATGTGCTTTGTATTTTGCAGGCAGTTCGTCAGGAAATTGTATCCTATGTCCAGCTCATCGTAGAAAGGGAAAAAAAGAAATTTAATGCAACTTTTAAAAAAATCAATAAGCAGTTAGGCAAAGAGAAGAAACTCCTAAGCATGGATAAAACCAAAGGGCTCATCAAGGAGCATGAGGTACCTGACACATTTCCTTTTCTGTCTCTATTTGTGAATGCTTTGCTGTCCTTCTTCCTCCTTTTTGGGTTCATTATCTGTGGAGCAGGGCCGCTGTGCTCTGTGTTAAGTAAACACAGAGCAAAGAGGCCACCAAAATGATTTCTTTACCTTTTTTTACTGCAGCTATTAGTGTTCTTGCAAACATATAGAATTAACCCCTTGTTAAGTAGGTGGTATCCTTTTTCCATTTTTTCTCCCACATTTTTGGTTTTGGTGTATCTTGAATTTACTCTAGGAAGTATAATAATTGACAAGGAATATTTAAAAAATATTCTACTTTTTCTGTAGTCAGTAGGACACTTCTATCTGATGTCAAGTTGAAGAAGACTTGGGACCAAAATTAAAAATTATAGAACATAATGAATTTCTAAATCAAGCAGGAGTCAGTGTAGTCGTGTGAATATAGTAGGGAACATGTTGCCAGAAATCCTAATTTACTCTCTGGCTCTATTTTAGAAAGAACCAAGAAAAAATAAGTGTGTGTGCCTTGGTTTGACAGCTTAGACTTTTAAGAGCACTCAACCAAGATAATGGAAGTATTAAAAAATGTATGAGAATAATTTCTTATACTTGTGTTTTAACATGGGCTTATTATATTGTTTTTTCTCTGTTTAGGCCTTTTTTTCACATGAAGGCAGCATGAAGGAGCTTAACAAGTCTTTGGAAGACCTTAAAACATTGGCAAGACTCTCAGAAGAAACTGTCCCAGGGATACAGACACTCACTGCAGACTGTGAAAAAAGGCTGGAAAAGGTTCAGCAAATGGTGGCAGACACTTACACAGCACTGCTGGCTCGTGTTGGAAAAGGACAGCCCCCTCAGAAAGGGTGTGTGGCTGAGTTATGGGGTGTTGTAGCTTTATAGAACTCATTTTTACACATAAATTTTGGGATACTGCAATGTGTTTTGGTAGTACATTACTGTGGCCAGCTGTGCATTTAAACACTTAAAGTATTAAGTTGCATAAACTGGCAAGTACAATGTTTGATTATCCTTCAACACAGCTGCACTGTTTTAAACCTTGAGCTAAGATATTTTTTTCCCCGTTGTATTTAATATTTTGTTCTTATAGGAACTCCATTATGGCTTCTGAGAATGGAGAAGAGTCTGGTGCTTCTCAAGAAATTGACAGCCTTATGGTACAGGAGGTAAGAAGTCCAGACTTGCTGATGGAAAACAGTGCTCTGTCAAAGGGAGGTCATTGCCAGGAGGAAAAAGTATTTATTTCTCTTACTGTTTTTATTGTGATAAGACCTTGGGCCTCTGGTCAGAAATCCAAACCCCACTGTGCTTGTGAATGTAGACTAAG
>NW_005054303.1:9893522-9910922 GCF_000277835.1 Geospiza fortis | reverse complement strand
CAACCTCCAGCCTGGAATTATATTTTGCAGAAAAGTCATTTTCGGGGGAAAGGCTATCTGGGAAGCTGTGTTCCAGTGAAAATTCCCCGTAGTGTCCCAGTAATATGAACAATTTTCAGAGGACAGAGAGAGCCCTAGTGAAGAGTTGGAGGCATTTGTCTGTATCTGTGAAAAGAATGAATGAGCTGGCTACAAGTATTCCAAAATTTGCTCTTTGGGCTCGTGATTGAGTTCAAACACATCTTGAATTCATGAATGGCCTCTCTCATCTCCTCTGGGACACATCAAGCCATCCCTTCCTTCAGGAGCTCACAGATGATTGTTCGGCTTTGCTGTGTATTACACAGGATATTGTGGAGGTCACTGTCACCCTTTCTGTTTTTACTCAGACCTCAAGCCCTGCTGCAGATGCAGTTTTGGAACCAGATATGAAGCACCACAATGGAGAAAGCTGTGCAGATGAGTTTGAGGAAGATGGTGATTTGGCCATACCAGCTTTGTTAGAGAGGTAATTTTTAAAGGAGAAAATGCATGGTTGTTAAGGTATGATGCTGTGCTAGACAAATTAGCTCACAAATTCATTGAAGGTACCAAACATTAGGTGCACTTTTGCTCTGCAGAACCCTGTTCTTTTTTCTGCTACAGTTTACTTAATATCTGTAATTTATAGGGAAGCACTACAGTAACTAAATGCTTCAAGCATTAGGATTTTGTAGCAAGAACATTTTTAGCTATGAATGTTCTACTCATTTTCTTGGGCTAGGAAAGTCTGCGTCTGCCTTACTAATAACTTCAAATACTGTAAAATAAAGAAATGTGTCAAGTTTTTTAGAGAACTGACGCTTTTACTTTTGTAAAACTGAATTTAGACAATGCAGGCTGGCATTTAGATTTGAAGATTAGCCATATGAGCAATCTGTTTAATATGTTGCTCAGTTATGCATTATTCATTCATTTTGGGCTTAAATAAAATATGTACTTGCAATAGACTGAGCTTATTTTTTTATGGCACTCTGTTGATCAGTGAGTCCCATACCCTGAGATGTTCCATTTAATTAAAACTAATATTCTCTCTAAAAGTGTTTGCATCTTTCCTTAGCTTTAATACACAGAGAAGTAACCTGGAGGAACTTCTACGTCACAGCAGAGATAAAGTAACATCTGACTTTACTGATGAAATAAAAGACACTTCATCCCTTAAGTTTAAGCTGTTTGAACTAGAGGCAAGTATTCATCTTTTAAAAATATACCTGGTGCCTAAATTGTTATTTTCTCATGTAGAGCACTCACTTCTCTGTTACATATATGATATACTGTCAAGAAAAAAGCAGCATCCTTGCGACCATATGTGTTGGAAGAAGGGAAATCAAGGATTTAAGATTCAACAGAACTGCATTGCTGCCTAGTACTGGAGTTTTGCAGGTGTTGTTGAAAGACAAGAAGAAATTGGTGGCTCTGGGTTTGTTGTCTGCAGGCTGAAATAGGTGTAATGGGGAAAAAAACTGCAGAAAGGAGCTTTTTGTTTGTCAGCAGAGATGGCCAGGGCTGCAGGAGTCATCAGAGTTGGACCACCAAGTGGTGTTTGTGCAGAATGGAGCTCTTCCAGGACACATAAAACTTGGTTACGTTTGTGAGATCCTTAAGGTGACAGCAAAAGGCACAGAGTTGATGTTGAAAAGTTTATTACTGCAATTTTTCATGGCCTTTCTTGAAAGGACTACAAAGCTTTATCAAAAATCTCAGAAGCTGGTTCAGTTCTACATTTGTTTTTCTTTGGAACATAGCTAGGTGGAGATATTTTCATTCTTGTAGTAAGAATGCCTGGCCCGTTATTTATTGACCCTTTTATAAAATGTAGCCAAGGCATATATCTGACATGGAAATTGTCACTGTAAAATGTTACTGGAAATTTGCATGCAGCTAAAAGCTGGGTCTTGAAGGAGAAAAAACGCAGTAGATACTCTTACTTTCAGATGATGTTTTCACTGTTTTTGTAGAGACTCTTGTGACTAGTTTTATGAAATGTCCACTGAGAAATACAGGATCATATTAATGCATTAGAACTGCTTGTCTTGTAGGCAATGATAGACATGGAATTCACGTCTGGTTGGAAAGAATTGGAAAAGATCTCATCTGCCTTAGAAAGTCTTGTGTCTGAAGTGCAGCAGGCTGCTCTCTCTGAGGCAAGAAACAAGCTACAAAGCGAGTGGAAAGAACTTCAGGGTATTATAAGTATCAGGTATAAAATAACACTTTATGGTATTAGCTAAGGAATTATAACTAATTGTGTATGTTGTGAAGGGAATAATGTGTGTTGCAGAAAATAGCTGCACATTTTTAACCTTTTCTTCATTGCAAAAAATTAAGCTGTTCTTAATTTTTTTTATTCATATACACATGGAAGATAGCGTGAGTCGCCCCAAGAAGATCAGAGACAGATCTTTGTGACATAACTGTGCAATATTCCCATTTATTGCTGTTATTTCCTTTCATCTTTTGGTTAAATTCACTGTGATTCACATTGCTTTTCTCATTAATCAGAGAAAAACTCATCTGACCTTGGGAGGGGGAGGATTAGATCTGTTAGACAGTTACATTATTTTTGTGGCTTTTTGTGCTTAAAAATATTGAGTGTCTTTTCTTGCTTGCTTTCCCAGTTCATGTTTTGTTAATTTCTTGCAGAGCAAATTCTTTAAGGGCTGCTGTGGAAATTGTTTTGGAAATAGAAGATCAATCCATCTCTGTCTGTCGATTAGTAGATGAATGGCTGAAGAACAAGTACATCCACCAGTTTAGTCTGATGGACTGGGACCTTCCTGAGAGTGAACTGAAGGTAAGGGAAGATGCAGAGACCACACCCTAGCAAGGATAGGTTTTAATATCTAGGAAGCAGAGAACTTCATGGGATTTTCACTCAGGAGGTTAGGGCTGCTGACAAGACTTCCCAAACCTTCTAAAATCTGTAATGGCATTTTAGTCCTTGTGTTTTAAACACTGTTGGTCCTGTAGAGCAAGCCAGGGACCCTCAGTCGGTTCTGCTGTGAAAGCCATTGTTGTGAACATTTCATTGTAGGTTAGGATCTTTTTTTGATGCAGATTTGTGGTGTTCCCACTTGGCCTTATATCATTTTGTGGAGTCCTGCACGTAATGCACTGTTAATTTATGAGCTCAGCCAAGCTACCTTGTGTCACATCTGCTGCAGTATCGGAGCACAGCTCAGGATGGCTTTGGAAGCTCAGTGTGGGTGCAGTAATTGTTCACCTGCTATCAATATCTGATGCCCAGGCCCTGGTCCACTGGGCAGGGTGAATTCTGTTTAATTCTTGGCTTGCCCTCTGGGCTGAGCACACTGACAGCTACACAGAACTGAAAGTTTGCACTTGTCTGCCCTTGGCTCTCCAGTGAAGTAGGGTTTAGGTCTCTCAAGCTGTAGGGCAGACAGCATGTGTGCTCTGTCTGACCAGTTTTGGCTGCAAGGGCCCAGAATTTTTGCCCAGCTCTCTGCACATCTGGGCTTTCACAGCCCTGACCTGTTGCTCTTTGAGGGCTGCAACCAGAGAGCCTGCAGGCTGCACCAGGAGATTTTTAAATGCATGGAAGTCTGCTCCAAAAGTATAGCATAAAGAACTGAAAGATGGCAGAGTAATAAATATCTCTGTGGCTGCCTGTGCTCTGGCTGATGTCCTGCTGTGAGAGCCTGCTGCTTTCAGTCCCAGGACTGTCATCATCTTTCTCTCCTTCTTGTCTCATTGCAGGAAGGAGTCTTGAGCTTTCTGTAGTGCTGATCAAATTTCCTGTGTGTGGAATACCTTTTATTTGATTATTTTGTTGGTTTTTTTCCTTCCCTCCACTGACATCCAGAATAGGTTTTCTATCTTACCCATCCTGTTTAGCATACTTTGTTACTGCTATTATAATTTGTTCTTCAGTCCTAGGTTCAGCTCAAATGTTTTTTCCTTCCCTCCACTGACATCCAGGATAGGTTTTCTATCCTGTTTAGCATACTTTTTTACTGCTATTATAATTTGTTTTTCCATCCTAGGTTCAGCTGGAATACAGGATAAATGTTTTCTTTCACTTGCTAACATTTTTGGTCATTCTCTAAATTTCAGATGCTGCAGAGATGCATATTAGAACAGATTGAAGAGTGCAAACAGTTGGAAGCAGAACCGTGAGGGTGTCCTTAAAGATCTGGAAACTTTTATGGCCTCCCTGAGGAAGATCCAGACTTCCATCACATCTCTCCCAGCTCCCCCAGATCAACCTGAAATGCAGGGAAAAGCTTTGAGGGAGGCTGCACAGGAAGTTTCTCATCTGGCAGAAGAGGCCAGATGTCTGGATGAACGCCTGAAGAGTGTTAATATCTGTCTGGAAGATGCTGGTCATGGGAGAAAGACTTGGTGTGAAAAACTTGTTCGAGGTTTGTCCAAAAAGCTAAATGCCATCTATGATCCCTCAAGAGAACAGGTGCCTACAGAAGAAAAAGACTTACACAAGACTTTTTCGAGAAAAAACAGTGAACTCCTTAAAACCATTCAGGATCTACAGGGCAGAATCAATAAAATAGGCTTGAAGGATCCAACAATTCCAGCTATTCAGAAAAGGTGAATTATTTTTTAAAGCTCTTTTAATTTCATATTTTCAGTGGAGTCAGCCTGGGTCCCCTCTGCTGGAGAGCACTGGAATTTGAAGTATCTGTAGAACATTGACAGTAGCTGTGAGTTTGTTTTATTTGGTCCATTACAGCCTAAAAAAGAAAGCCTTGTCCATTTTTTTTCCTTTCAAACTCATATCTATCTATCTATCTATCTATCTGATCTATCTATCTGTCTATCTATGTGTTTGAAGCAGCATTGAGGAAGAAAAAATAGGAGATGGGTTATTGTGATCTTAGTTTTCAGTAAGAAAACTGTCAGACAGGGAGATGGGTCCCCTTGCTGGGCACTGATGCATCTGATCTGAAACTCTGCAGTGTAAGATGGACAGACTGCACTTGCCTTTTAATACAAATTAATTTCACTGTGTTCATACAGACCCAGCTGCCCTTTAGAATTTGGATTGTTTTCTCACAGTGTTGAGGTCAGCATAACTCATCTGAGGGCCTGTGTCAGATTACATGAATTGAAGACCAAATTAGACTTTTTGTGATGTCATTTAACACAGTATGTGGAGCTCAGGATGAATTTCTAGGGAACTTAATAATTAAATTGTGAACCAAATCAAAGGCTTACTTTAATATAAGACTGTATTTCATTTTTGTTTCTAATAAAGGATAAAATCATTAACAGAATTGGAAAAGGAATTGGATCGTGCTGCTGCTGAAATGAAATCTATGCAAGAAATTGCTAATAAGCTCCCACAGATCAATGAGGAGAAAGCAGAGGAAGCAAATGAGCAGCGCAGAGTTACAGAGAGGTTATGGGAGGATACAAAGCTCTTGCTTGCTGAATGGTAAGGAGGAAAATTGCATTTTAAAGTAATATTGTTCAAGTAAGAAGTTTGCTTGTGAAATCAAACAGAAAAAAAGCCCTAGACCATACCTTAAAGGTACACTGGAGACATAAACTATCATTAAACCAAGACTTGCTCATGAAAGTTTGCAGCCAAAGCTCATGAACTTTGCGTATTTTTAAAGCATCGCAGTCCCATCATTTAGCAGGTATGCAGTGATGTGTTGGACTTAATTGGCATCCAGGAGAAAACCTGGCTGCTGCAGGGAATGCTGTGTCTTCTGTATTTGCTGCAAATTTCCTGCCAGCACACTGAAAAGGAAAAGACAAACTGAAACAAATGGAAAAGGACAGCTGGGAAAACAGTCTCTTACGCAGCAAAGTAAAGGGAGCTTGGTTTGATAATTCTGTGAGAGAGGGGACTGGGAGAGGCTGTGGTTGATTGCCCAGGGCATCTGTGCTTCTGGTACAGTTTTTGAAGATGCCCAGAGGCTTTGCATGGACTGGCACAGTTCTGGTTAATTCTCATGGCTTGCACAGGTGGGAGCAGCCTGTTTTCATACCCCGCTGAAGGATGGGCTGATATCCACCATCCAAGCTGCTGTGAGATCTGCTGCACATGATATTTCAGTTTACTGGTGACTGAGCTCACCTCTCAGGTGGAGAGGATCATATGAACACAGCTGCTCATCACAGTTAAATGTGCATCAGAGGCATTTGATGGTGAAGGGTATTTCTGATTCCAGAAACTGTCTGGATACCATGAAGGTATCACACATTATTGCAGGATTTAAGACAGGTACAGTTCATCACTCCTTTTCTCTCATCCAAACCTGGTTGTCAAACTTCCCACGTGTGTGAATATAGGAGAAGGGAGCAGACAGGAGGTTGAGGCTGCAGGTTTGTGCTTAGGCCATAAGTAATGCATCTCTTTTTAATAGCCAGGAGCAGTGTGCAAGGGTTCTGGAGCTCCTGAAGCAGTATCAAAGCTGCAAAACGAGTCTGACCAGCATCATCCAGAAACAGGAGATTGTGCTTTCCCAGCAAACTTCTTACATGGGGAAGGAGAATTTGAACAGACTAATAGCAAAGGTGAGTAACAAGAACTTAGTGGAAAGGAAAGCCTTTCCTGGGAGCATTCAGATGCAGGGTTGCCCTTGTACCCTCAGCCTTCAGGGCAGATGTTAAGGCTTTGCTTTCACTTTGGCTTCCAAAATACCTTTAGGGACTCCATATTTTTGTTTTAAGTAGATTTAAGGCTGTTTTTTCGTAGTGAATCAAAGTCTTGATAATGGAGAGGGATTACAAAAACTAAACCAAACCCCATGGAAGAACTAGGATCTAGTATGAAGATGAGATAAAGTCCTGTCCTTTTGCTCCAAGCTGTCTGTGACAGCAGTTAAACATTTGCAGTAGCTTTTACATTACTTGATGAGCTACTCGTGCTGAATGAGCAGGTACTGCTGGACACCTCTTCATTTAATTTAAGGTTTTCCACCTTTTCTGTCAGAAATGTGACATCCAGCTTCTTGGCTAAGTGAATACTGCTGCTGGAATTGTTGTCCATGGTTAACAGATCAGTGAACAGCAGCATGGCCATCATGACCATTTTACTGCACAGGTTTCACATATCCTGGATCATGTAACTGGTTGTTCAGATCCTCTTTTTAGGCTTTCTGATGAGGCATCACCCATAGCATCCAGGAGTGTTTGCTCTCAGGCAGTGCCTGGGCTGGTTAAATTTAAGAAGGAATGTGAGTGGTGTTTTCCTGAGGCAATGGGATGGTGTCTGCTTGTGCCAGCCCCCTTTAGCTGAGGCAGGGTCTCTTCTGGGTCACACCTGTGGGACTTGGGGTATTTTGTATCACCTGGGCTCCTGCTGCAAGGGGGGCATTGCCTGCATATCCCAGCCCCTGCTTTATGGAGATCCCTCTCTGGGAACAACCCTCCCTTCTCACCCTGAGCTCTGCAATTCCCACTCCCAGAGCTCTGGTCTGAAATTGCTGTGGCACAGTCCAGGCATGTCCTTGAGTGCTGATGGTTTGTTATATAGAATTATACAAAATAATAGCAGGGAAAGTCCTCTTCTTTGTTCTGGTTTGTGAGAGCAGCTCTGCCATCCCTCTCCTGAGCTCAGTGCCTGGTGGGGTTGGTATGAGAACAATTTCCCAGGATGTCTGTGGGAAGTAAGGAGAGAGCTGTTAACATCCAAGTGCCTAGCACTAGAGGTCAGTGTTTCTTTTCCAGGAAGCTTCCATGTTGTTTGTAAACACTGACATTCCAATGAAACACAGAGAAGCAGCTTGGTGTTTAAATAGAAAGTAGGAGAAAGAGACGTTTCACTTTCTGGCTGTGACATATTTGACAGTGTCTGTGTTTAAATCGGATTTGAGCTTTTTTCTGTAAATAGTTCAAAACCTGGGGTTCAGAATGCAGTTGTAATACTATCTCAGATTATTATCACATTCTGCATTGTTTATCTCTGTAATCAAGGTCCTGTGTGTGGATGTACAGTCCCCTTGGATCTGGCACTTAGGACTTTAAAAGCAAACCATGGTTTTGTCTCTCTTAGAAATAAATTATCCATATTCCCACTCAGCTGTTCTGCAGCTAATAACAGAACAATATGGATTTCTAACAGGGAAATATTCCTGTCAGCATAGCAGGGATAGAACAACACAGAATGCATTCCTAGTCTCATCATATTGTATAAAATAGATTATTTTATGTAATTCTGTTGTTTCTCTAAGCAAAAAAAAAACCCAGCAAATCAGTTTAAAAATATTTTGCCAAATAAACAATCATAAGCAAATATGCTCACAAATATCCATGTATTTTTTTTTCACAGATTGAAGAGGCAAAAGAGGAATTTAATGATCACTCTGAAGATGTAGACAAAATAAATCAGATCTGCAAAAACCTGCAATTCCAGCTGAATAAAATGAGAAGCTTTGAGGAGCCTCCGTTCGAGAATGAGGCTAACATTATTGTGGACAGATGGCTGGATGTATGTAAAAAGTAAATTATCAGGGTGGTCTTATCTGTTATGCATTATAGTAATTGATTCTGATGTGGGTGTAATATTTCAAATAAATTAAGTGCAATATGGCAGGTATTCTTAAGAGATAAATCCAAGTGTTTACCAGAGCAAAGCTTGCAGAGTATCTATGGATATAATGTTTCTGATCTCTCAGGTAATTTATATTGTCTGTACTCCTTGGCAGTAAATAATTCTAGAAAATGCAGAAAAGGCAATATTTGTGTTTTCTTCATGAATCTGTAAGCTTCCATAACAACTTCTAGTGATTTAGACTTTGGAGACAAATCTGGAAAATTATAGTGCTGGTGCTGTTGGTGGGAAATATTTGCCACTGTCGATCTAAGCAGTGCATCAATACTGAGATTAAATGGTATTTACTGGGAGTAGATAAACATTAATGAGCAAGGCTCCTTCCTAAACCTGCCTTAAAACTGGCAAGCTGCTGTTGTGATTGGTATGTTTGGTGACATGTGTGGCAGGGATTTAAGTATCTTCTCCATGACCAGTTCACTGTGAAGACACGACATTTTTTCCCCCCCCCCTTTCCGCTCTTGTTTTTATGGGTGGTTTCATCTCGCTCTGATTTTCTTGCTGCTTTTGCTTTTGGAATATAACTCAACATTTTTTTGAAATCTGTGTGTGTTTTCTGCCTATCAATCTAATGGTAGATCAATGAAAAGACCGAAAATTACTGTGATAATTTGGGGAGAGCTCAGGCTTTGTGGGACAAACTCCTGAACTTATCTGGCACAATTGAAGCTTGGGCAGATGAAGAGCTCAAGAATGCAGAAGACCATTGCCTGACTGAGGAGGACCTCGCCCAGTTGAAGGTAATTTAAATGGCAATTTTTTACCTTTCCTTTATACTATACTGATATGGGCTTTGGGCTATAAACATGCTTGTTGCATAGACCAGCAGAGGAAGTTGTAACATTTGCAGTTGTATCTGCATGGGTGGTTGCACTAAGGATGTTGCCTTTATTTGGGGAAGTATCTTGGAAAACAAATGCACAGATAGTGTATATGTGTAGTTAATGGTTTTCAATCAATGCAACACTGCAAATGCTGTACAGAGATGGAGCAAAGAGAAGGCCTGGAAGGCTGTAGCCTGCAGTGCAGCAGTGCACAGAGAAGAAAGAAAAGAGTGTGTATGGGCTAATAATTAGTTTTCCAGGTAGAAGTGGCCTGTCAGTGAAGATGCTGGAGCCTCTGGGACAGCTGGGCAAAGCACAGCTCAAGGAGAGGTTTCAGAGGTGGTTTATTTTCTTTCTGTCCTGGTGTGTTCCTCACTGTAACTTTTTGCAGCCTCAGCAGAGAGTGGCTGCAGAGCATCTCCAGGGGCTGCACATGGGCAGGCAGCAGCAGAGCCTGGGCTGCCTGTGCCCCTTTGGCACAGATTATCATGTTAATTCTTGGTGTCAGGGTGCAGCTGGGTGTAAAAACACATGCACTGGGTCTGTGCCATTGAAATCTTCATGTATGGGGGTGAATATTTTAATTCCTAACTTTAGGGCCACAATGGACCAGCTGTGCTGCTTCTTTGTGGTCATAACCAGTGTCTACTAAGCAAAAATAATTTCCTGCTTCAAATTGAGTGATTGAGACATAAATACATAAATACATCTCATATCCTCTTGTTTGAAAATTTGCAGGCAGTTTTTCCTCAGTGTTTACAAGTTACAAATGGCCTGGTTTTTACTATAGTTGTTTGCAACTTTCCTCCTATTGTTAGCACTGCTCATTTGTTTTAGTTTGCAGAGAACTGAAAAGCCAAGGTGCTCTTTGTGTATGGATCTTCACCAGGAAACAGTGGCATATCCACTGTGCAGCAGTGGATATTTTGTCACGTCATTGTTGTCTCTACCATTGTATTGTCAGAATTTTCCTGGAGTAGTTTGGGTCCCTGGAGGCTCCAGTAAAAATGCACCAGCTGGAAAATGCATCTTTAGGGCCATTTTGTTACCTGGAAACAGCTCAAGTCCAGTGTGATGTGACTGTGCCCCCAGTGTGACTCTTCTCCTCCTTAGAAAGGGCTGTGCTGGAGGTGACTACAGTAAGGTTGTTCTGCTGCTTTCTTGTGAGAGATAAGTCTCAAAAGAGGGAGAAGAGGGCAAGAGACACAGAAACCATATTCCCCTGAGCAATTATTATAAAGCAGAATAGAAGGAGAGAAAGCTGAACCCAGTGCGTTTGAATTTTTGTCAAACGATTCCAAGTGCAGAGGGCATCAGGTTCATTTATCACTTTATTGTTATTCCTTTTATTGATCCTGAAACATCTCTGCATTGATCTTAATTCCAGAAAGACCCCCAACTGTTGTAATATGTATCACATTACACAGGGTTGAAACCCAGGGTCCTTTGTGAGCACTGGTGCATGTGTTTTCAGGGAGCCTGTCACAAAAGAGCAGAGCAGTGAATTATTGGACTGTGTATTTAAGGATAATTTCAGTATATATAGAGAGAAGTTCTGCTTTCCCCTGTATGCAAATGCAAACTCTTTTAAGGGCTGCAGTACATGAATGGGTTTTGATGATTGCTTTTACAGGGACTACAAAAGGAAGGCTTGTCCTCAGGGAGCTTGGAATATTGATTTGGGAATATGAGACAGTGTCATTATCCTGTTCATAAGTTGAAGCTGGCATTTTACCTTCACATCACTGACTTGTTCTAAAATACATTCAAATGAGTGGAGGTCTTTTCATATGCAAAGGATTTACATTTAAAAAGTGCTTACAGCCTGTGTTGTATTTTATCACTTCCATACCAAAGCACGTGCCATCAGGATGCCGATTCTTGACTTGAAATCTATGGCATCTGAGAATATCCCTTTTAGTAGAAGCAGCAAGACATAAATGCAAAATTACAATTCTTTTACTGTAAATTTACTTGAAGCAAAATAATTAAGATTCTTAAATATATGCTAGATTTGCATTATCAGGTGCTTTGCCTGAGAAACAGGGTGTTTCTGACTCGAATACAAAAAATGCTTAATTGCAAAAATAAAAATCAGGAAATGAACAAATGGTGTCACCTCTATATACCAAAATGCATAATCAGAATATTTTAATATAATTTTCTGTTGGAGGGAAGCACAGTTACCAATGTGTTTTTTCCACCTTTAGGCATGCTTACGGGCCCAAGAGCAGAAACTCCAAAAATTCGACAACACAGTGGCTGAGATAGAAGAGCTTCTGAATAGTAATGAACCTCCATTGGAGCTACAGGTACAGAGGAGCTCTTACAGCTGATACACCAGTCCTCTTTACTATAGCCCTGCTTCTAGTACTGCCTTTGTCACAGTCAGTTACTGGATTTACTTATATCTGCTCAAGGAGAGTTGGAGGCATTTTGTTGCCAGTGGGCAGTGGTATTTCATTTGTTGTATCTCTCAGGCTGCTAAAGGTTGGTAGAACCAAACTTGTCATTTTAAACACAAAGGTCTTTCTCACTTCTGTGCCTTTTTAGGCCCTTGGCCCTGCCCAAAGAGGCTGATATCAGTGATACCTGGTGTTTAGAGGGTGGTCAACACCAGGGCACAATGGACCTCATCACCCCTTTAGGGATCCCAGGAACTCAGCTTTACTGACTGGGTATTTTAAACTCTACCTTTGCCTGGACAATGTAGCTTGGTAATGTGGAGTTTCTTGCACAGAGTGATGTTTTCCTTTGGGGTATCACAAGGAAATCCTCATCTTTCTGTGTTAACGTCGCACAGCAAAGAATAAGTTCTTGTTTAAAACTGTGTTAGCTTCCCTTGCTCCTGGAGCAGTTCTATAATCATCCTCTCACAGTGTCTGTTGGATGCACCTTGAGCTTGACCCTGTTTAGCTATTTCTGTGTTTATCCTCAGCAGGCAGTGAACTCTGAGGAGTTTCACTGGGTAAAGTGATCTAAGGAGCTTAGGGAAGGACTCAGCAACCTTGTGCTGTGCGTGCTGTGCTCCTCGAGAGCGCCCTGAGTCCCTGGGGTGGGGTTCCCACGTTATCCACCCCGCTGCTGCCTCATGCAAGTCAAGGATGAGGTTCAGGACCTGTTGCTCCTTAGTGAATAGTCTCAAGCCAGAGCTCCCAACCTCTCTGCTGGCCTTTTTTTGGGTTATGGTGGGGAATTTCCCCCAGTGGAATCACTGTAGGGGTGTGTGTTACAGAGAGAGCTGCAACCCTCTGTTTCATGGCAGCTGAAGCTCAGAGTAGGCCCTGGAGAGATTGATAAATAAAATAGAACAGCACCAGTAAAACTACTAATAAAGATGAGCTGAGATCACTCCTCCTCAGAAAAGCAATACTTAAATGTTTTTCAATTTCTGGAGTGGGAGGGAAACAAATCAAAACAAAATGTAATTAAAACATCTGGACTTCAGGCCACTTAATTTCTTTTTATGTCTATCATAGATTTTTGTAATGTTCTGAGAAATCAATCCAGTATAATTGATGTATGTTTATTTCCAATTTTAAGGTCATCAGATCATCTGTTGTGCAGAAAATGGAGCTAATAAAAGAGCTCTTGTCAGCCAAGCGAGGGACCAGTGAACTCACCGTGAATACAGCAGAGCTGAAAGGAGACCTTGATCTGGCCAAGACCCAGATTGGAATGACTGAATCACTCCTCAAAGCTTTATCTCCTTCAGACACCTTAGAGATCTTTACTAAACTAGAGGTAGCATGCCACAGATTGTGTATACTTTATACATTTGTTCATAATTTCTCTCTTGGTCAAGTGTTCATAAGTGTTCATCCTGTGTAAGTTGTAGACTGCTGGAATAACTCAAGTGAAGAGCCTGACTTGAATATTTCCTTAAGCTGCCAGAAACATGGAAGAAAAGCCTCTTTTTCCTGGAATTATCAGATATATTTAACCCTTGCAGGTGTTGGAAATGGTTAATCCTAAGCACAGCAGCAGTATTGCCACCCAGGATATGTTCAGGCAGTAGTGCCTGTTAGGATTGTCTGTTCTCCAGGACTGGGTAATACACAGAGGATGCCTTTGTGCCACCTGAGCCTGGCTGCAAGGGGGGAGCTCCCAGTAGACAATTTCAGCCTAATATTTGCTGAAACTTGAGCTTGGAGGCTTAGGCTGGCAAGATTTAAACCTCCTGTGGAGCAGTGAGTGGATTATGTGCATTGTGGGTGTCAGACCTCTGGTGTTTGGGGCAGTGAAATCACAGCCATGGCCGAAAGACAGAGTTTTTAATTAATTCTGTAGCTCCCTCTAAGTTACCTTTCAGCCCACGGAGTCTTGACAGACAGAATAAGGAATTTAGGGGGTGGAATAATGCCTATGGCAGCTGAGGCATTATAGTTTGTAAGTATTATATGCTCCGAAACATACAATGGCACTATTCACATATCTATTCTGTGGGATTATTTGTGGATACAGGTGTACACACATCTGCTCAAGGAGAGTTTAGTGCTTAGACTTTCCTACTGATGGCCTTGCTAATGCCAACATTTAAGAAATTTAAGAAATTATTTTGACACACGGGAAGTGCTAAACCCTTTTGCAAAACTCTAGTTTGTACTAAAGCAGCTCTATACAGTGAACTTCTGTTTGGCCTTCCAAACTTGTTTTTTAAAACTTCTCCTGCTTTGTTGTTTGTTTTTTTTTTTTTAAACTTAGGAGATACACCAGAAAATTCTGCAACAGGAGCACCTTGTGGCATTACTCCAGGAAGAGACAGATTGTCCTGATGTGGATGAATTAAATAAGCAGCTTAAATGTGTCACTGATTTATTCAATAGCAAGAAACATGTGCTTCAAGATCACTTTATGGGTGTTTTGAATCGTAAGTGAACACATTTTAATTATTTACCTTTACAGGTTTGACCACCACAATGACTTAAAGGTTGTGAAATTAATTGGTTAGGTGTCTGAAACTGCTTTGATATCCCAGACTGCCTCAGGGTTCTGAGCAAGATAAAGATTTGCAGAAAAATCGATTTTGATCCCAGAAAGCCACTCAGTCTGAATCCAACTATTTGGTGCCTTATTTTTACATTAAAAAATAGATAAAAGAAGTGTAAAGCATAATTCAGGAACAAATGTTAGAATATTTAATTTAAAAATACAGAAATCCAATGTTTTAATTTTTTTCCAATTGTTTTCTATCTAAAATTAGTTATGAGAATAAATGGTGTTATTACTCTTTGCTTTAGGCAGACAGAGGATTGTGCAGGTGGGAAATTTGGCCCAAAGATAATCTCATGTCTTCAGATGTTTTTTAAATAGTGTTAATCTGTGTGGAAATGAGAAAAGTTTCCACTAGGCTGTTCCAGGTCTTGTTTACCCAAACTACTGTGTGTGTTAGCTAATGTTAGCTAAGAAGAATAAGAGCTGCAGCATTTTCAGTCACATGTTCTGTAGTAAAAAGCAACCTTTGACAGTAGCACTGATAAATGTAATTGTAAATGGTCTGAAATCTTCATGTTAAACAGGATTTTCTTTTACAGAATGCAATTAATGAAAAAAATTGGAATGTCCCTTTCTTTTCAGGTCAGTGCAAGAATTTTAATGACTGGGTCAGCAGCACTCAGCTGTCTTTGAAGGATTGCTTTGAGCCCTCAGAAACAAAAGCCATACTGGAAGAAAGACTACAGAGGCTAAAGGTAAAGTATTAAAATATTGTAATTTCTAAAGCTGATTGTTCTTGCAGTGTTGCTCTTTTCACCTACGAGGCTATTCTTGGGACTGAATTCACCTGCAGTGGTTTTATAACTGGGGGCTGGAAGAACATCTCATGTAACTTAAAGCATTAGGAAAATAAGGGCAGTGAAAATAAAACTTAATTGAAATGAAGTGTCAGTGTTTAGGTTCAGACAGCTTGGGCAAGTGAGAGGCAGGACAGTAGTTGATGAAAATCAGTGGACCTTGACCAAGTACTTCAGTGTGCAAGGCTGCAGAAAATCAAATATGTAGAGAGTAGCATGAAGTTCTGACCCCCAATGGACTCAAATGTGAAAAAAAATTTGCATTTAATTTGTTGTAGCAAGATTTTCTCTCCAAATCAGACAGAATGAACAGAAAACAGATGGAAAAGCCACAACATCTGCAAGAAGCAATCACAGTTAAGCAGCAGAAGGAGATAGAGTGATGTCAGTGCTAGATTTGGATGCTGCTTGCCTGTTTCTGTGTGTAGAGAAAACGAGTCATCAGTTCCACTTTCTCCTTATTTTACAAACTGCAGCTTTTCCATTTACATGTGCAATAGTCAGCAAACTGGGAATTAACATAAATTCTTTTTCAGGAGCTGAAATTGCTGGGAAAAAAATACTGGTGATGATAACAGGAGCTGAAAAGCTCTTGTAACATAAATATCTATTACACTATAGCAAATCTGACAAATGGATCTTGTGTTTGTGTTCTTTTTCAGCACTTCCTGACATCTGAAGGCAGAGATAGAGACATCCAAGAGGTTAAAGCTTTACTGAACAAAGTGAAGCCTTACTTGCCCAAAGCCAGCATTAACCACCTCAACAGTCGTGTGAGGGATCAGGAGGCAGAGCTGCAGAGGTTGATCTCCAAATGTCAGAAAAGGGAGCAGGAGCTTGGTGCCTCTCTCCAGCAGCTCAGCAGGTAGGGAGCTAATCTTGTGTCTGACATTTTAATCACAAGTGGTATCAGATGACTCATTATTAAACAGCCATAGGGAATGGCAAGCATCCCTTCTTTTTACAAGAGATGGTATTTTAATCAAATGCTTTGTTGTGTGTTCCATGTGGGTTGTTTTTTTCAATTTCATAGCAGACCTGTATGGAAACTATGGACAATTTCATTGACAGGAACAGAGATAGTTAAAATAAGGCATATGTTTAAAATTTTGCTTGATCAGACATATTTCTGTTATTTTTTAATAACATATGTTATTTTTAATAACATATTTCTGTTATTTTTTCAGCAAAACACTGCTGCCAACAGGCTTTAGCCATATGATGCCTCTTATTTTGACCTGAATCTCTGTTTGTACTTCCTTTAGCCTTGAAGAAAGCAGCATGGCCTTGAAAGAATGGCTCTCTGCTCAGGAGGAGAAAGTAAAAGAGATCAATAAAGATGATGCAGAACTTGAAGATGTCTATAAAACACTATTAATGCAGAGGTATTGGGTTTTTTGGTCACTTTCTAAGAACTGTCTTCTGAATGAGGTTGTTCCATATTGTTACAACAAATAGATGTTGATTAATTTTTTAATTTTTATTTTTCAGGAAACCATTTGACTCCCTGACTCAGCTGTCAAATTCCTTGGGGGAAGCTGGGCTGACAGAATATGAAACCCTTTCAGAAGCCAGTAACCTTATCAGCAGGTACCATGCACTGATAACACGTGTCAGTGAAATGGCAGGGAATACTGAGAGATTTCCAGTGGAAGGACAGAATTTTGAAGACCTTGCCCAGGATGTTTCTTGCTGGATCAAAAAGCTTGAGGAGGCTCTTAATAAAATGAGTTCACAAGGAAATGAGTTGCCATCAGATGAAAGGATTAATCAGATAAAGGTACTGTGTTAAATATATTCCTTTTTCACCTTCCACCTCAAGCTAATGCTTGATGAGTCAGTACCCCCTGAAGGATACTGCCACTGCTCATGGCCTGTAGTTTTGTCATTTGAGCATTTTGTTTACTTGTCAGAACAATATGAGTATTCTTTGTAGAGAATAATTAACAAGTCAGCTTAATTGTCCCATACTTTGAAAATTAGATGATTTATCTGTTTATGTTTCATCTATGTAATATATTAGAAGACTTGAACAGCAGTGTGAAAAGTATGAAAAAAAATAATGGTAATACCTTTTATTTTGTAACCAAAAATAATTGTATATGCACTGCTTCTGCTTCTTGTTTAATACAGGAAATCACAAGTCTCAGAGATGAAGGTGAGGCCAAAATACAGAGCATGGTGGCTCTAGGAGACACTGTAT
>NW_005054303.1:9817868-9893471 GCF_000277835.1 Geospiza fortis | reverse complement strand
AAGAAAAAGTGGGAAAAGCTCTGTCAGCTGGCCACTGAATATAGCAGGTAATGTGAAATTTGCAAAGAGGCACTGGAGATCACTTGTATATTGATTTTTTTCTCTTCTTCCTGCATCCATTCAATTTACTTTCTGTTCTTTGGGGGCAGAATGAGATACCCACACAAACAGTTGTATCTCTGCAGAGTTGTGGAGGGGCAGGTCACAGTTTGGCCTGAATGGTCAGGTGGGGAATAGCCAGAGATACTTTCTGATGTGGTCATGAATAGCCAGAGAATCTTCTGTGTCCTCTTGTTATTATTGAGCTCTCAGTAAAACCAGCACAAGAGGTGCTCAGGAAGATGGAGCGCTGTGGCTGTGTTGGATCCTGCGCAGCAAAATGCAGAGCTATTCACACTGTTAAAGACAGGAGAGGAGGTGCTCTGCATGCTTGAAGAGATGCTCAGGACCTTGCAGGATCAGGCTTGTGAACAGCAGATGCACCACAGGAACAGCATCAGTGAGGAGCTGGAATGGGGAACTTGATGGAAGAACACTTCACGTATGCGAGGCTGTGCTTTGTTTATTTGCCAAAAAATATGAATCTTGAAGGGCAGAACCCAAAACAATGAAGCTTTGCTTTTGTCCTCAATTATCCTGCTATACTTTACAGAATTATATCCAGACAGTTTATTTGGATTTGTTTGTGTGGGATCATATTTTCCAATGTTGGCATTTAAGTTCCATCTGGAGGATATCTGAACTCCATCACTAAATGTGAACATACAAATGTTACTTCTGTCTCATTGCATACTTCCTGTGGACAAATGCAACCTGTTCACCTGCAGCAGATCAGCATGCATGCTTATAAATCACACAAAGAGTAATCCAATGTAAAGGTCAGGCAAGTAATCACTGGATTGTACTCTCATACCCCATATTGTATGTGCTGGTTTTGTTGTCTGTATCTCTAAAACACTCCCCCACCCAACTAAATGTGATGAGTTTCTTCTACAGAACATTCCCTTTCAGGAGGCTGTCATGGGAAGTCAAGGAAAGCAGATTCATAACCATATTGTAGTTTTTAAACAGAATTTCTGCAGTGAAAAGCAGAAGAATACAGAGCATGAGCATCACATCTCAAATGCTAGAAACTGTGGGTTTATAGGTTAAGGTTCTAAGAGGGTTAGTCATTTGTCCTGCATTTAAGTCCAGTTCATCTGCAATAATTTCTGTGTTTTTCCTCACCTTGAAAATTCCAGTCTGATCAGTGATTTAAAATCTGGGGAAAAAAGTATTCAGTACACTGAAGTTCGTTCTAATGGTTGACTTGTTCACACTTGGACGTTTTCTAGGTAATCAATACATTTGTTTTTTTGTATTATTATTAAACACAGCATTTTTTTCTTAGCCCTCAAGAGCAACTTCAGTGCAACAGGGAGCAATATGAGCAAAGCAAAGAAGATCTGAAACAGGCTCTAATGGAACTGGAGAAACAGCAACAGGAGATTTTTGCCCTTCAGCCTGGTTTGGAGGAGAAGCAAGCTCAGCTGGCCAGCTATGCTGACCTCCTGCAGAAAACAGAAGCCTTGACTTCCCAATTTAGCAAATTGAAGAGCCAGGAGAATCTACAGGGCCACACTGTTGACCCCTGCTTCACAGAGGCAGAATGGTCAGAATTAAAGCACCAACATGAAAATCTGCTCAGCCAGCTCCAGGTTGGACCTCACTCTCTTTCCTTTCCTGTTGGTTGCAGTTCTCACTGTTCAGCTGTGGTGTAGTTCAGGTGGGAAGGTTTTGGGTAAAGCTGGGAGTGGAGGAAGTTCCTCTAAAAAAGGGCAGGGAATATCTCCCTCTTTCTCTCACTCTCTCTCTGAGGGATAAATACTGAATAAATGAGACCCAAGTAAATGTGAAGAACATTTTGTACCTGTATAAACAGATTTAGATAGCTATAATATGAAGCATTTGCTCTTACATTCTTCAAGCCACAGTAGCTTTTCTTCATTTTGGAAGGATGAATTTGGAAAACATCTGAAAGATTCTTTTCCAGCATCTTGCTTGTTCTTGGTTTCACCCAATGTGTAGTGCAAATTGCATTTGTACCCTTTGTGGCATTCTGTCACTAATGTTACATCCATTTTAAGAGAAAACATCCTTACGTCCTTTTTACAAGTATATTTCTATGAAATGCCAACCCTTCTGCTTCCTGCTGTTCATTAAAATTTTGTTCATGATGGAGTCCATGAAGTGCTGGGAAGAAAGCAAGATGGTTTTGTGTTTAACCTGTGGTTTGCCAGATATTCTATGGGAAAAAAGCAAGTTTGTTGTGCTGGTGAGGTCCTGGAAAAGCTTTAACAGTCTGTGGATGATTGTTTGAGATAATGGTGGACTAATCCTAGAAACTCCTTGTTTCTAGACCATCACGCAGACATTGGAAAGTCCTGTTCAAGAGCACCAGCAGGTTCAGGATATGACAATAGATCTGAGCACTGAGCTGAAAACTGTCTCTGAGAAGCTTGCTGAGTGTGATGGTCCAGCAATGGAAGAACCATCAGCTGAGCAAAATCAGTTGAAATCACAGGTATGTTGCAGTTTCTGCATTATGGAGCCCATCACATCTGTAAAAGAGAACTACTCATGGTATCAAACTAAAAAGCTATAAAACCTTTCTAAAATAGAAAGTATGTAATGTTCCTTTATTGAGATAATTGTAGGACTCAAACCACTCTTAATGAACTGGGGGGACCTTTACTATTGGCTGAACTGAAGGTTCAAGCATGCAATTTGGTTGGTTAGGATTTTTTGTTTTTTCCACTTGGGACTTAATGAGGAAAGATATTATTAAATTTGGTATTAGTAAGTGTCTTTAATTTAGCCAGTGTGAAAAATTTTTTGAAAAAAGTCAGTGAGCCAAGTTAATTTTTAAGAAGTGTCCTTCATGCATAGATAGACATTCTCCTGCTCTTTGGCAGAGTGGAAATCAGTCTTGTAGCTGTGAGCATAGAGAGCTGCTGTAAGCTGAAATCATGGCTCAGATATGGATCACTGCAATTCCTTGTCCTTCAGAACTTGCTATACCTCTAAGAAGGAAAAAGGGAGAGGAGGTGAGGGGGGAATTACCTGTTCAGAACCTGGATCATCATGGTACCACCCTGTGTGCTATGGGATTATTTTATCACTGTAATGCTTTTAGCTTCAGGTGTTCTCTGTGCATAAAAATGGCTGATGAAATTATTGGTTTGGTAATTGACTTTCTGCAGCAAATAGGTCTGCATGTACCTTTCAACACGGTTTGTTGTTCAAAACAAGTATTTATTATTTTAGACATTGACTTTAGATCTTAACATTAGGTGTATTGAGTAAAGATGCTTTTCAAACAAAATGTTTTCTTCATGTTCAAAGGAACAACAGGGACCTCGTAGCCGATGTGAAGACACAGCAAAGAAAAGTTTGGTTTTAGCAGAAACTGTTAAACAAAACACCTCTTCACCAGAACAGGAGTTTGTTGAGGATGAGATGGAAACACTTCAGAGTGAACACAAAGAAAGATTGGAAGAAAGACTTGAAAATGTCAAGCAAAAGAAGGAAAACATTTCCAGTGAAGCCCTTGAGTTAAAAAATGAGTTTGGTGATGAAATCCTAAAGGAAGATAAGGCAGATAGAATGCTGAAGAGAGAGACACAGATCACTTCTGATACTCAGATCTCTGCAGAGACCCCCACAGCAGTGGAGCTGAAGGAGCCTTTGGAAATGAGTGATGTGAGTTTATTTGTTGACAGTAACAACAATGGAAAGCTGGCTAAAGAGACATCTCAAATGTCTTCTGTGTATTGCACCCTTAATTTCACTGAAGTTAAGCCTCCTGTAAATACAAGTGTATAAATCAAAGAAGTGGAAGGAACTCTCATAACTTTTTATAGCAAGTCTGTAACAAGCCAATAACATATTTAAAACAGCAGTTTACCTTTTATTTAAATGCATGCCACTTTCTCTTGCCACTTAATAGAGCGGGTATCCTCAGACAGGACATGAAGAGAACTTGTAGAGATGGGAAAATTGCAGATGAACCTCTCTGCCTAAGAGCTTGGAGAGCTTCTCTTAAACTAGAGAGACTTGTTTAGAACTGCAGCACAGTATTTGTCCTGTTTGTTTTCAGAGAGGATATTTTTTCCATTCAGAGATTTGATGTTAAAATACAATGTTTATGGTAACACAAGCAGATTTTCTTTTCTATCACTTCTCTTAGGGTCAAGATGTAAATGGAAATATGTCTGAGAAAGAGAGGCAGAATGCTCCAGTTTTGGAGGAAAGCAGTGTACTGTCAGACAGCCCATTACAGGATATCCATCACAGCAAGGACAGATTGGGGCAGGCTGTTCAGGTACCTGACAAATGTGTTTTATCTAAGTCTGTGTATATGTGTGTCTGTGTTCATTAGAAATTCATATGTAATCCCTTCAAATTTCTTGCCTTATGGAGGCATGTTTTCCTTATCTGATGAAAGGAATCATAGATTATATTTTCTCCAAATCATCCCCTCAGCCTTGCTCATGTGAAGAGTGCAAGAGATCAAAGTGATGGTCTCTGCAAACCCCCAGGGCTTGGATCCAGTTTGTCCATGATGCAAAATCTACCTGAGATTTCATAAAATCCATCACAGAATGGTTGGGTTGGAAAGGGTGCTAAAGTTCATCTAGTTCCAATACCCTGGCATGGGCAGGGACACTTTCCACTAGACCAGGTTGCTCAAAGCCCCATCCAGCCTGGCTTTGAACACTCCCAGGAATGAGGAATTTAAGAGATTTCATCACTGCATGAGAGGTCACTAACCTGGAACTGCTGATTTTTATGGGACGTCAGGACATTGACACTGTAAATGACTTGTAAAAATGTAAATGTAAATGTGTGCAAAGCTAAGGGAATGATCTGGAGTACTCCCTCATTGACCTGACCATGCAGAGATGACCATCAAAATATCACAGTGGGAACTGTCCATACTGGGATTTCTGGAGAAGATGCAAGATCAATAGTTACCAAATGTGTGTCTAATCAGAAACTTCTAGAACTGTATTTAAAATCATGTGACCACTTATTCCTGTTTTTCCTGTCCTGAAACTGTTTCAGAGTGGGTAAGATGCCACTCTGGGATGGCAAACTGCTCTAAGCAGGGGCTTCCAGCTCTCTGGGTTTGGGTTACCTCACCCTTTTCCATCATTCATTAAGCTAAACTGAAGACAGAGTAGACAGATTGTGCAGTGGGAAGTTTCTTAGCAAATTTTGTACTGTGACTTTCACTGGTTGTAAACATTTTCCATTTTTTGAATCAGGAGGAGGCTGATAAGGAGAACCCAGATACGGACAGAGCTGACAGGTTCCAAGAGGATGTTCTGGACAGTGCAGATCTTGGTGGTGAGGCAGAACTGGACCAACATCAGGATGGTGTTGGTATTGAAGGTGATGAATCTAGGAAAAAAGCCCGTCCAGCACAGGTAACTGTACATGAGATTACACCAGAGGCGTTGAATTTGAGGGTGTTTGTATCCAGTTCAGTTGCTGTGGGGATGATACTACTAAGAAATGAGTGAGAAAAGCCTCAAGTTTACACTGAGCTACTTTAGTCTGATGTGATACTTAGGATGTGGTAACTCACTTAATTCTTTCCTGTACATTCAAAATTAGTGTAGAGGGAGGTTTTTTCTGTAGTGGTTGTCTGATGATCATTCCAAAGGATATTGCATTCCAGGTCACCTGGATGTATTGTGAAATCTGGTGACCATTTTGCTTGAATACTGTTGTTCTTGACTTGCTTTCCAGATTTCTTATTTACATATTTACTTTGCATGTGTGAGGCTGCACTTGAGATGCTGTGCCCTGTGTGGTGCACCCTGGTACAATGGGAATTTTGACACCCAGAGCAGTGTTTAGGAGCTGGAGCCAGAATGAGTGGGAAGAGGCCAAGTTCCTGTTGGAGATGAAAAGGCTGACAGGGGGGCTTGTTGCTGTCATCCCCTCCCTGAAGAGGGGAGGTGTTATAGAGCCAGAGTCTTCTCAGAATTTCAGCTTTAGCAAACTCTGTGGGATACTGAAACCTCCATCCAGCAAATCTTCAGGTTACCCATGGGACTATCCTGCCTGGGTTTCTAAACAGACACTCTCTGTCTACAGTACAAGTCCTCAGGAAAAAGCTAAACCTTTAAAAAATACATTCAAGACTGTGTCCAGGATCACATAATTCAAGGTCCCTGATTAGAATAATGAAATATGAACAGTGTAGGTCAGAACACTTGCAATTTATTCTAAAAATTTATAACAAAATTACAGCACTGCTTCTTATAAGTGGTTTCCTTTGCAATAACCTTGCTCATAGTAAATTATGAGGTGTAATTATGGTTTTCCTCATCTACCTATAATTATGGGCTTCATAACTTTCTCATCTCAAGCACTGTAATTACTGCTCGGCAGGTTTGATTAGAACTTTATGATTACTGGTTGCTTTTGTTTTTCTTACACCAAAAGGAGGAACCTAGTGATGTTGAGAATCAATCATATAGAGAAGATGAGGGGCAGGTTCAAGAGAAGCTGTGCCAGAAGGGTCAGGTCCTGGAATCTGCAGAAGCTGAGAAGGATGGTCTGGGATTGAATCCGCCAACTCCTGCACATGAGGTAACCCACAGCCTGTTATTTCAAGTGAAATGTGCCAGTTGTTCAATTTTTGTTTCCACTTGGCCCTCAGCTGAAGTTGTTTTAAAAGAAGAGACAATTACTCACATCAAAATCAAGGCCATTGCATATAGATCTTATTTATGTCCATGATAGTTTTGAACTTCATCCAAAGTGCTTGCCACGTCATAATTTTTTGTGGCTCTGTTCAAAAGAGAGTTCACCCTAGTTTTTAGAGCCATCATAATCAGTCTTTATGATATTTAGAGTTTCTCTACAAACTATTAATCAACACAAACTTTGGTCCATGTTATTACAGTCAGCTATGATAGCTTTACCATCATAAGGAAGGCAGATCAGAGAACTGAAATCCAAGGGTGATCCAGCATAAGAAAATAAATGAAATAAAGTAGAGAAAGGAGAAGGGATTCAAGTTGAATTAATGACAAGTTACATTACTGAATGACTTTACTAAGTCTACTCTTCTTTAAGAGTAAAGGAGTTATATCACAAGTACCCTGTGACTGTTGGACACCACATTCTTAATTTGAGGGTAGGGCTAAATCTAATCTTCCTTATAGGCAGGTCCACAGCTGGCCTGTCCATGGGCAGGTCTTACCCAGAACTTGGAGATCTGCAGAATCTCCCAAGGGTCTTTGGACTTTGAAGAAGTCCGTGCTGACTGGAAGCTGGCAGTGTTATTTCGATTTACAAAAGGGGTGTGAGGGAAGATCCTATAAACTACAGACTGTTAGACTAACCTCAGTCCCTGGGAAGGTTATGGAGATCATGCTGGGTACTACTGAAGAGCATTTAAGGAACAATGCAATCATCATAGAATTATTTAGGTAGAAAAAGGCTTCAAAGACCATTGAGTCCAACCATTAACCCAGCACCAAGCTCACCACTAAACTGTGTCCCCAAGTGCCGCAGGGACACATCTTTTAAATCCCTCCAGGGATGGAGACCCACCACTGCCCTGGGCAGCCTGTTCCAGTGCCTGACCACCCTTTCAGTGAAGGAATCTTTCCTAAAATCCAGTTTAAACCTCCACTGGCACAGCTTGAGGCCATTTCTTCCTCTCCTGTCACTTGTTACCTGGGAGCAGAGACCAACCCCACTCAGCTACACCCTCCTATCAGGGAGTTGTAAAGAGTGATAAGGTCTCTCTGAGCCTCCTCCAGACTAAACAACCCCAGACTTGTGCTCCAGACCCTTTCCCAGCTCCATTGCCCTTCTCTGGACACACTCCAGCACCTCAAGGTCTCTCATGCAGTGAGGGGCCCAAAACTGGGCACAGAATTTGAGGTGCAGCCTCCCCTGGCTGTATCCATGGAGGCAGTGTGCAATGAGAAGATCACACAAACAAGCAAAACAAGTACACAGCAAGGTTTTTCTAAAAGTCAGGACACCTCTCTGTGTTTTTTGATGTGTTGATATTTCAATCTGGTGAAGTGGATTTCCTCCTTTCTGTGTGATAGCTTAGCTGAGTTTTAATGCTTATTTCAGTTCTATGGCTCTCCAAAGTCTCTTGAGATTAAATCTTATGTCTGAATTGATACAACTGTTATGGTTATGTACACAGAGAAATTGAAAAGTTCTCCAACTGACTACTTCATGAGTGGCTTCTTCAGTTTGGACTGAAAATAACCAAGAGTTCAAATGAAGAGAACTGTTCTTCTCTGAGAATGTGTACTATGTGCTGTATCTTTCCCACACTTGAAAGCAGATATATTTTGCATAGCTCATGACCCATGAAGGGACAGATGACAGTGACAGCTTACAGTGATAACTGGCTGTTTCTAGTAAAACAGTATCTAAAGTAGCAATACATGAAGTTTATCAGACAAGAATTTTTTTACTGTTGCTGATTTTAGATGTTAGTACCATGGAGAAGCCCACACTGCAGTAGTATCTGTGTATTGGTATGCATTCACTCATATAAATTTTATACATGGAACAGATCTTCAGATAGAGACCGATACTGGGAGAAGGGAAATGCAGAAAGATTTTTAAGGGATCATCATGTGATCCAGCTAGCCTGTGACCTTTCATTTCTGATGCTGTCTGCAATAGCTGAAGGTGATGTTAAACCTGGCCTCAGCCCAAGTGACTTGTCCTTCTGCCATGGGAATCAGAGGCAGTGCCAGGAACTGGCTCTGGAGCCTCCTGATCCCTCCCCACCCTGACTGAGACATGACTGTTACCCCAGATTTTGGATAGCACTTGTGACAGTGGCAGCCATGGCTTTGTGTCACAGCCAGGCTGCTTCATGCATGAGCTGCCCTGTGAAGAGCTGAAGAGGTGTCCTGGTGAAGGACACAGCAGTGTTGTCAGGGCAGGTGCTGAGCAGAAGGAATGTGAGTGTGAGGAGAGGATAAAGTTCCATGAATGTGAAAGGAAGAGAGGGAGAAGACACAACAGGCCTGTGAATTTATCAGGAGCAGAGGTGGGTGCAGGGAGGATTTAATTGAGGGTGAGGATGCCAGAGTTTCACTAGAAATGATGGGCAGAGGTTTCAAAGCCACCTGAGCAGTGCTGACAGGGATGGGGGACAGTGATGGAGTTTCCAGTTTCTGCGTCCTGATTGATCCACAGAGGCTGTGGGGGAAACCACAGCAGGATTTAACAACCCCAGCATGGCTTAAACATGTGAAGCAAAGTGCTGCAGTCAGAAAACTTATTGGTTTAGACCCTTCAGCAATAAGAATCTTGTTTTGTGTTGTAGGACACAGGTGCAGAAGTGGTTGTCCAGAAGGAACCATTTTCTGGAGTGCAAGAAAACAATGAATATTTTGAAGAGGAGCAAAAGGTCAATGAGCTGAAAAATGAAGTGGCTGAACTGGATATGGTGCTTATAAATGAACAACTGAAAGAGCTGGAGGTATGAAAACTGCAAAGCCATTCCTCATTTTTAATGTAGTGATACACTTACAGAATTGTGATTCACTTGGGCAAACCAAAGCTGTTGCCCACAGCTTTATCTTAGTTTTAACTGCACAGTTAGTCAGTTTGTCTGCAGACACCATGCATTGATGCATGTCCATGTAAATCCCATAGTTTGTACTGCTGTTCCAGGGTGCAGTGATACACCTAGGATTGCTTCCATGATGTGCTCCTTTGCTTGTGGATGAGCAGGAATATGTTTGTAGGTGAATCAGTATTTAGCTGTATTTTGTGTTGAAAGCTGAGAGTCTTTGAGATCATCCTTTAATCCCTTCTCTCTCTGTGGTGGCCTTGATTGTAGAATTTAAAAACTGAGCTGGAAACATGGAAAGCAAAGTCTCCGTGCCATGGTGAAGAAGCAATTCCCAATGGAACAGGATCAAACAGAGTAGAGCTGCAAAGCACAGGGCCCTGCTGGGACAGGCTGCTCCAGGAACTGGAAGCTGTTAAGGCAGTGAAGCAACAACAGTGCTGTTTAATTAATGAATACCAGAAAAATCTTTCTGCTGCACAGTCCTCCATGAAAAATTTGTCAACAGAAAAAGATAACATAAAAATGTAAGTACAGTGGAGGGGTTTGGTTAAGAGGTTGCACAACAAATATGGTTCTACACTGAATTTTGTGACATGCTTCATTAATTCTCAGACAAGAGTATGGGGCTATATCCATTTCAAGAGAAGTCTTAGAGAGTTTTAAGTTTGTGAACAGAGTTAAGCAGAAGAACTTCTGTTGGCTGTCTGCTATCCTTAAACAACATCTACTCTCTTTATTCCTTAGGCAAAACAAAGTAGTTGCTGGGCTAAAAAACCTATAAAAATCCATCTTAAAATATGTATTTTTTTAATGTGGCAGATGTGAAATACTAATTTTTCTTTAGAGACTCCTTAATTCTAGGTTTTTTCTAAACAAAATATATCTTTATTCTGAAAACTAACCTTACTTGATAGGAAAAATTCCATGGCAGTAAGTAAGTCTACATTATCAATTCAGAGGTAACCAATGTACAAATATTTACTGTGTTTTGTGAATTAGTCTTCAAAACAGAACTAGTTTGTCATGGTAATGTGCCAAATTAATTTGAAAACATTTAAAACTTATGAAATTCTTAATTTACAGCAAAGAGATTAAAAAAAACGTAATAAAAATCCATCTGCTAAATGTATTTTAGGTGGACACTTTAAAATACTCCTGGTAATAGAAGATAAGTAGATTCATTTGGAAGAGTTCACCTTTGCATGAATGGAAAATTCTCAGTTTTTTATAACCAAGTTTTATCTTCATTGTGAACCAGAAATTATTATAAAATGTTGCTAATTCACTTAGAGATGATGTTACACTGTTGCTGATTTTTAAAATGAGGGCTACATTCTATATTAGTAGACACTGCAATTTTTGAGAATATACAGTAGAACTTATCTTTTTTGCACAGATATCTTTGAATAGTGAGTACTCTACAGATAAGCAAGAAATAATGATACTGCAAGGGTGGTTAGGGATCTCCTAAGAGAACACTGAGAGAGATGTGTGATTAAGTGAATAAAGTTAGTGAATTGTGCTCTAAACAGTGAAATTTATTTTTAAAAAGTCTCTGTATAAGGAGAATTCATTATTTTTAAACACTACTCATGTTTTTGCCAGGGGTCCTATGAACAACACAGTTCTTCTGGAGAAAATTAAGGCATGCATAGAGTCCTTACGGAAAGAAAGAGACGTCTTAAACCAGCTGCAAAGTCAGCAAGAAGTTTTATCTCAGCATTTGACATGCATGGATAAAGTGTTGACAGAGAGCCAGATGAGGCAGCTGGAGCACTGGTGGCAGCACATGGAACAGGCAGTGCAAAAGAAACATGATCAGGTTGTGGCAGAAATTGATGAATTTAACCTGCTTATGAACAAAGCACGGGATATTCAGAGGCTGATACAGGAACAGTATTTGCAAGCAGAGTTACATTCCTCAGCTGCAGGAAAAGCCAAAGACCCTCTCATTTGGACCACAGAGCTACAGGACATTAAACATGGTCTTTCGCTATTAAAAAGGAGGATTGAGCTGCAGATGAAAAGAATTTGGAGTGATCAAGAGAAGGTGGCTTTGGAGAACTCTATACAGGATTTGCAGAGCAAACTGGAAGCGTTATCAGCACGACAAACTCCTCAAGAGGATATTCAGACCACTGGTCCTGCTCTCATGAAACATGAAATGATGAAGAGGCTGAAAGAAAATATTTCCTGGGTCAAAGACTCACTGTCCCACCTTGATCAGAAAGCAGCACTTTTCCCCAGTGATGTCAAATCACAGATCAGAAATTGTCAGCTTATGAACACAGACATCCTGAACAGAGAACCTGTGATTGTATCCCTGGATTATGGGCTCCAGCATATCCTTCCCAGCTTGGAGCCAGAGGAGGTCTCTGATATGACCTTCCTTTTACAAACATTGAAGAATTCATACAAGGCTCTTGTTTTAAAATCTGCTCAAAGATTGCAGCACTTAGAGCTCCAGCTGGAGGAGAGGCAAAGACTCACTGCAGAAATAGACAAAGTTCACTCTCAGCTTTGCAAAGCTGAGCTGATGGCCAGACCTGACCCAAGCCAAAACAGCAGCTGCTCAGAGCTGGTGAGCCAACAAGCCATTCTCAAGGAGATGCTAAAGGACATAAAGGAAATAGAAGAGATTATCTCATCCCACTGTAAAGAGAGTCAGGTCACAGCTGGGCAGCTGAGCCTGTCTGAACAACTCTTCTTGATTGATCAGTTAAGGAGTCTGAAGAATAGAGCAAGGAAGACACAGAGGCAAATTCAAAGTAAACTTCATGAAGTAGAACAAAAGACAGCTGTCTCCAGAGAGTTTGCTGAAGGAATAGCTTCATTGCAGCAGGATCTTGATGACCTGCAGGATGGTGAAATGAACCTGAAAGATGATGGATTAGTAGGTGCCAAGCAGGGACTGAAGGACAAATGCAAAGCACTGAAAGAAAAAGTGTTAGCTTTTCAGTCAGGTTTGTCACAAGTAATGAAGTACAAGGAAATATTTGAATGTGTAGGTCTGAAATGGGACTCACTGCAGCTGGATGAATTGCAAACTAAATTTTCTAAAATTAAAAATAAAATTAAAGAGAAAATAATACACTTGGAAAATATAGTTAGGGAATGGGATAAGATTCAAGGATTGCTAGATGAAATCCAGACTGTGACATCCACTGTAAGAAAAGAAGCTAATATCCTAAATGATAGCTCCAGCTCTTCTCCTGCTGAGAACATCTTATCTGCACAGATTCTATTGCAGGCAGTTCAACAAATCTTGTACTTAACCCAGGAGGCAGCAAATCAAATAAACAAAAATGAGGTCTTTGATACATCATTCAAAGAATCTAAGAGGAAAGAAATAAATCGCCTGGAGAAAAACGTTGAAGAATTAAAGCAGTTTCTTCAAAACTTGGTTTCTGGGCTGCAGAGTGTAAACAAGGAAGGTAGCCAGGATGAAGTAGAAAATATATTCCACATCATAAGGTATATTCAATTAGAACTCCAGCAGCCACTTGTGATAGACATAAATACAATGCAGGATGAAAAGCTGCGATGGGAAGCAATTCAGAATATGATGGAAGGGAAGTTTTCTGCTCTTAAATGTATAATGGAAAAAGAGAGGGAAAAACAAGAAGAGAAATCTGCTGCTGCTATAGAATTAGAGACACTGCAAGGCTGTGAAGCACAGCTGAAGGCAGACATTGCTGCCCGTGTTGTAAGTATATTTAATGAAAATGAAGTATTGACATATGCCTTTCCCCAAGAATTAGATTAGGTGTCTGTGACTGTGGCATTTTTATTTTCATGACTCACATCCTTATTTATTCTAACACCTGAATTGGCCTGTGATGATCTCCACATTGGTGGATAGGATGGGAATCATGATAGAAACTAAAGATACAAAGAAAGTTGTGTTTACTTTGATTATAATCTATCAGTGGGGATTAGCACAAGAAAAGAATGGTAAAGAGGAGGAAGGAAAAGGCTGTGTTGAAATATTCAGCTGAAGAGAGACTGGGTGCAGTCATCTTGTGAGGCAACATTTTCAATAGTGAGAATGATAAAAAATCCAAGCACCTTGTTTCTACTGTAAAGAGAAGCTTTAGCAGTTGGGAGTGACCAAGAGGATAAAAGCACAGGTCAAACCAATATGATCATGAATGGTGAACATAATTCCTGTTCTGAGGGCAATAAACACATGGGTTGTAGCACTGCTCTGTGACTAGACAAGTAGCAAATGTGTTTGCCACATGTCCTCCCTCACCTCCTCAGGCCAGTTGGTCTCAAAGACAGCCAAGTGTAAAATTTCAAGACCGCGTGGTGATCCAGAGGAGCACAGCAGCATTATTTTATTGTTCCTTTCTCTTTTTAATGCTTTCAGAATGCTCTGGAGGAGGCATGCAGGGCTGGTGAGCTTTACACCAAGGCCCTTCAGAGGGCTGCCAGGTTCCTGGAGGACTGGGAAGCTCCAGCCCAGGCTGCTGCAGCAGAGCTCTGTGGCTCAGTGGAGATCTGTCAGACTCCACACTGGCAAGAGGAAGAGTTCAACTCTGCAAAGGCTGACTTAGAAAACCTGCACTCCAAGCTGAAAAACCTAGTGAAGCCAGAAGACCAAGTATGTCTGGGAAATGCTGTAAGAGAACTGGTGGAAAGGAGTTTGGCATTAAGGAAGAAGGTTCAAAGAAAGGAAGCTGATGAGCAGAGGTAGGTTTAAGAGATCTCCATAGATTTTGTTCCTTATTGTGAGAAACTTGACCAAAAATAAATCCAGTGTTGTTTCTGCTCTGATAGAAATTCAGACAGTCAGAAATTCCAGCAGGAAGAAGGGTAAGCATTCCTTGTTCTCAGGTGTGGTTGTTAAGGAAAGGAAACTGCCAGACAGAAGCCATATTGCTACCAATTTACAGTGCAGTTACTTCTTGTACATTCCAAAATGTGGGGCTTGAGTGGGGGTCATAGAGTGCCAGAATCAGAAGAAAGCACATTTCTAGTCTGTAGTGCAGTGCTGGTGGAGGTCAGAATAGTTTTCTGAGGGTCCCTAATTCATGTTTCCCATAGGCTGTTTTGGTGGCTTGGGAAAGTAAAACCCAAACAAGGCACAGGCTGTAGTTTCCTTCCTTCAGGTACAGAAGAAATCTGGAGGGCCTTCAGATACATGCATAGAAAAAGTTTAGGAGAGAGAGTAAAGGATTTTTAAACTGCTTGATCATGATCCAGTGATCAGTACCTCAGGGATCAAACCTGAAGTGTTTACCAAATGCTAACTGACTATAACTTGGAAACAGCCAGGACTAGTAGTTCAAAAGATGTTTTAAAACTTTTATTCTGTTGGGCATTGTGGTTGGAGAGAGGAACAACAACAACAAATTTTAATTGATCCATTCATTGTTTCATGCAGGTATTTTGAAAAATACAAAAACTACACAGAAACCAAAGATAAAGTGTGTGATAATCTTAAGAAACTGGAAAAGATGCTTAGACAGTCTTTGTCTAAGATTCCAATGTCTTATAAAGAAGCTTTGGAGCATTTGGAAGAAAGCAAGGTAAGAAAGGCTCTGAAGAAGTTGGAAAGCTCATGCAAAACTAATGCAGCTATGCATACCACGTGACATTATAATAGGGAGTTCTTTATCCTATATTTATGTATATATAAAACCACAGAATATATTAATGTAGTAATATATTTATAATCTTGTTAAAAGACCAGTAGTAATGTATTTATAATCTTGTATAATAGATCATGTGAAATGAGTATATCTTACTGCTCTAGAAATGTGACATTGTATTTACTTCATCTTTCTCCACAGTCTTAGCCAACAGAACTCCCTCATTATGACCATTTTTTACCAGCTCAGTGGAATGATTGCCATTTTCCTAGAGGATCATGTTACTGAATACTTCATTACCACTCCTGACTGTAACATTTTATTTATTGATGTGTTTGTTTTTCCTGTAAGGTTTTAGTCTCCAGCATTGACTCTGCTGAAGAGGATCTGGTGAAGCTGAGGCAGATCTGTGGAGAGATGATGAGGTTGTGCAGAGGAAGTGACAGGGCCCTGGGCAGGATTGTTACAGTGCTGTGGGAAAACTGGCTGGGCTTGCTTGAGGCAGCCAAAGGGCTGGAAATTACCTGTGAAGAGCTAAAGCAGTAATGGAAATTCATCAATGAAGAGGTGAGTTGTTCAACATCTGTTAGTTTAGGGGGAGTCGAGATGGGACTGTGAGTACAATGGCCTGTAAAGGGCTGAGATCAGGGCAGAACATCATTTCCCACCCTTTCTTGAACCCAGAGTCAGAAAAGGTGGGGATATTTATTCAGTCCTCTGAACCCAGAGCAGCTTTGCACAGGGTTATGTGCTTTGTTAAAGCAGACTCAGAGGTTTTGTCACTCTTCAAAGGTTCAAGTTCTGACTGTGTAATTCCCAGGAGTTAGTCACCCGTGTGAGTAAATGAACAATGTAACTTCAGGTGGTGGAACAAAAAAGCACTTGATCTCATGCTCTGCCATGGTGTTTACCTAGCTGGAACGAGAAACAATCATTCTGGATAAGCTCCAGGAAGAACAGCCAGAAAGCCTGAAAGAGAAGGAAAAGGCCACCAGAGAGGAGCTGGTGGAGTTACTCGATTTTGTGAACTCATTTGAAGAAAACATCAACCAGCAACAGCTCCTCTTACTCTTGCTTCTTCACCGGATAAGAAACATCCTGAATGCCCCTGAAAATGCTGAGGGGGAAGCTGCCCTCCCTGCCTTGGCTGAGATAAAGGCAATGCAGGAGCGCTGTAAAAAGTAAGTGGTGTGAAATTTCTGTTGAAGGTATGAGATAAGCACAGGATTTTACTGGATAGCAAAGAATATATGAAAGCTGGAATGCAGTTAAAATGACAATAAATGCTCTCCTGGGTCAGACCAATGCTCCATCTCACCCTTCTGCTGTGTCCAGTATTGGGGGATATTATTTAGGGAGAAGACCTGAGCCTGGCCATATCCTTTGTGTGCTGCAATTTCTTTTCAAATGCAGTAGGAATCAAGGAACAACAGTCAGTTTTAGAGGTTCCAAGTGCTTGTGAATTTTAAAATTTTTCTGCTTTTAGGAAAATCAGACCTTGTGCTTTTTGCAACAATGCAGCTTTCATCTGAGTGCCACTGTCTAAAATTCCCCACAATGTTTTTTTTTACAAATCTGATGATTGTATTCACCCTTCTCTGGGTTTGCTTTTGTGAGCAACATCTGCTCTGCCAGCATCTTCAGACTGAGAACCTGGCCTCTGCTATTTAAATATGCCTGCTCTCTGGTTTGCTTTACCAAATAGCACTATCTGAGGACTCACTTTAAAGAAACTGAGATAAAGTGACATAAAACTCATAGATTTAATAGCAGAAAAACCTCCTAAATTACAGACAAATGTGATTCTGGATATATACCTACATAATATCTGTATTAAGTGTGCTCTTTGCTCCTACTTAGAGTCTAAAACAATGTATTCTTTCTGGTCATCTTGCATAGGTTGTACAAAAAAGCTCAAGACCATAAAGATTCTGTGAAAGCTGAGATTCAAGAGAGGAACAAGGTCACTGAAGAAATAAGTGCTGTAACAAATGCATTACAAAATGCTGCATCTGTGTTACTGCAGGATGCTGATGGAAAGGCAGAACAGCTGGAGGTTGGTAACAGCTCTAAATTCATGAGCCAGCATTGCTGTGGTGGGACCTTGGATTTGTCAAAATTGGCTGGTTTTCTGTATAAAATTATTTAGAATTAGAATTTAGAGTTGTGTCTGCTTTTTTACTGAGTTAATTGTGTCCAGAAGGAAATTTTCCTACTGCAGGGGCTTTATGGCCGCTCTTTTCCCTCACATCCAAACTTTGCTACTCCAAGCACCTAAAACTCACCCAAAAGTGAGTTAAGACCTTGTACCTGTTTCTGACAGCAATGGAACAAGTAAATGCTAGCAGCAGTCCCATCAAATGATCTCTTTTTAGCAGGATGTCGCAGCAGGCCTGTTCCTTTTGAGAAGATTGAGCTGAAAGGATTGAAGAATTCATTAATTTTTCATAGTCCAGACACCAGTGAGCCAAAATCTGCAGGGCAATTTCGTCCCTTACTTCCAAAGAAAATCTAGTTCCTATGAAATTCATAGCATTAGTCAGGACTCCACTGCACCTATTGAGTGGAAATATCCATTTCATTTTGAGATGACAAACCTGATTTAGCTTGGCAAAAGTTTTAAATTCACCCACACAGATGAAAAGGGAGAAGTGTTATTGTCTCTTCCCTTAGGAAAAAAAAATTGGGACAGTTTTGATAGGTATCTGCTTTCCAGCTAAATAATCTGTGAAATGTGAACGTGCAGTAATACACAGAAACCAGTTTGCAGGGACATGCTTTGTTTTGGAGACAAGAGTTGTAACTGATTCTTTTCAGTTCAGGTCAGGGAATCTGTGAACTCCCATAAATTTGGCACAATCTTAATTGGGCCATTTGACAACAGCAGCTTTCTCCCTGAGACAGTGAGGCACACAGCTGTTTCATGGTTTTGAGGGTTTGGGTTTTTTAATATCAGACCCAGTTGTTATGGGGTGACAGGAAATTAATCAATCTCAGTGACGTATTTCTTCTGTCTGTTGCATTTGTATGAAGGAAAAGATTCCAAGTGTAGACTATGAATTAGTGGATTACCATTACTCCTGATTGAAAAAGCAAAGGCAGTTAATTTTAGTGTCTTTCATTGCCTGGTAGGAGGTTTGGATAATTTTTCCCAATAACTTGAGTTGACGTTTGAGTTTCTCAAACAGCTGAGCATGAGGGAAAGGAACCATAAAGCCAGCAAACAGAACATTCCAACTTGAAACTCTAGAAAACCTTCCAAACAAACGAATTTCTTCATTCTTCCTCCAGGAGGACTTAGCTTGGATTTTATTTCTAGGCCACAGGCTGTAGACAGTTGTTCAAGTTTCTTTTATCTCATAAAACCTACATTCTTTGTGCAGAACTGGAAACTACTGTTTTGAGAGGAGCCTGCTGTGCTGCTCTGCATAATTGCCTGAAAGCAGACACTTCAGCCTGAAACCTGTTGCTTTTTGTGGCCTTTGTGTTGTTTATAATAATGAAGGGATGGACGTTGCCTATTAGACTTTTTGAAAGGGAAAAATGCACTTTTGACAAAAGGGAAAGCACAAAGGTTAACATTTAATCATAGGAGCTCTTCAGATGGTCCCTTTGCTGTGGCTGTCAATGAACATCAGTGCGTCACTTCCCCAGCATGGAGCAGTATCGGGTTTAATTAATTCTTACAGATTGAAAAGCATCATTTGATTAAATGAGTCAGTATTGCTTAGAGTTTACCTGCTTGCAGAGGTAATCAAATCAGGTTTGATATCTCAAACCCAATTTTTCCAAACCATAATCATGGTAGGAAATACAAAACATATTACATATGTGTGTGTATACACATATATATGTACATATACACAGATGCACTCAGTAAAAACTGGGTAAAACTGCTGAAGTTACTCCTAATTTTATAGGAGCTTCAGAGTGTGATTGGCAGAGAGAGAGAAGCTCTGGAGGATATCATGGAGAAACTTCGGATCAAGTACTCTGAAATGTACACAATAGTCCCTGCAGAGATCGAAACACAGCTGGAGGACTGCAAGAAAGTATTGCACGACCTGGAAGAGAAGGTAACTGTTGATGTGGTTTTCATATTCATCTATTTGCAATGTATAAATCATTCCTCATGTTGAGGTCTCTTCTTAGAATAATCTTATGGTAAGCAACATCAATATAATTTTTTTTTTATTAAAAATGGACATGACAGAATCTTTAGCAATGACTTTTAATATTGTATGGATGTTGTCTTCTGTCCAATCTGATTCTTAAACTGGGAACTAGCAATCAAAAGTCGATTGCAAAGTTTGCGTAGCTTAAATGAGGAAATATTTTCAGAACTAGGTTAAAAAAGGACTTTGAAACAGGATTTTTTTTTAAAAGGCAATTTGCACATGTGGTAGGGTATCATGACATGGTTCTTTTTACCACCTCTGAGAATATGATCACCTTCCTTTAAAATCAAGGAATTTAAATAACTGAATCCCATTGCATCAGGCTTTTGCAATATATTCTATCTGCAAGGGATATAAGGAGTTAGCAGAAAGCAAAATTAAGCAAAATACTCTCAGTTTGGGGTCAAATTTTTAGCCTGATACAATTACCATCATTGTTACTTACTCATTGGTGTTATTTTAAAAATGAAAAAACCCTTTCAGTTCTCATATTTCAGAAATAATAATGTTCAATCCTAATTTTTAAGGTTAAATCTCAGTTAATTTGATATGATTTGAAAGTTTAATAAAACACTTTTGAAATCCAGTTACTTTTTAGTGTCTATTAAATTACTCATTTTGTCTTACGTAAAATATTAAGCAGCATATTGACTAAAGCTTATGAGTTCTAATTTGGTTAACTTTATGGTTTCTGTTTCAAAATGAGGCTAGACTTTTCAGAACCAACAACTGGGAGGAAAGAAGAGAAGGAAAGTAAAACAGTATTTATGCTTTGGGGTTTTTTTGTTGTTTACTGTTTCATTTACCAAGATATAAAAGGTTATCCCAAAGCACACATTACCTGTTGAAGTGAAAGAACTCGTTCTGGAAGCTAGATAATGTTTGCTTTTCATATTTAGGTATTGGAAAACATTATAAACTACCTTGGAATTTTTCAAAATGTATTTAGGAAACAAAAAAAATCATGGTGGAACTGGAGGTCAGTTCAGTAACATATTAGGAGATACCAGCGTGTGTTAAATTGAGTTTTCATATTTTAATGTCATTCTGCTTTCTTCTAAATCTGCAAACCAAAAAATGAAAATAAATTGTATATTTGATGCCATAAATAATAAATTTTATGTCAGTAAGAAGTATTGAAATAAAGCCCTGCTTTGCTGATAACCAGAGCATTGACAGATGGAGTGTTTTTATCCTGAAGAAATAGATGAAGTCAGAGCTTGATCTGTTTACTCATTTTCAGCTGTGTCACATCACTCATACATGATTCTCTCTTGTTTTGGAAGCTGGCACTAAAACTACAGACAATTTTCCATGTTTGATATATTCCAGGATAGTGGTAATGGTCAAGTGTTCAGTGATTACAGCCTGAATTCCTTTTTGCAAAAAGTCTTAGGCACTAAGTGCAGACTGATTTCACAGGTTTTGTGGTTTAAGCAGGAATATTTAAGAGGAGCCCTCTAGTTCCTTCTGTATATAGTTATTTTGACTAATGAAATTTTATCAATACAACATTGTACTCTGCATACTTTTTAGAGAGGTTGTGTTGGAACCTATAAATGATCTTGATAAAATTAAGAAATGCGTGGATAATGTATTAACTAAAAATGGTCTTATTTCCTCATTCCACAACAAGGATTTCAGTACTAGGAGCTTCAAACTAAAATAACTATTAAATAAAAAATCTCTGGCATCAAGGCAGCATGAAACTGTTCAGTGTGCATTTCCCCATAAATCCTAGGGCTGCAGCACACAAAGAATTTACCACAATTTAATGATTTCCTGGTGCTTGGCTGACCCTGGCAGCTAGCAGGGTTTAGTGAGAAAAGATGTCACTTTTGGGCAAGATGAAGGACTTTTCTCACTCCCTGCACTTCATCTAGTCCCTAGTAACCTGGTAGCTTATGCTGTGCTGCTCAGTCCTGTGCTCAGGCAATTACTCAACTGCAGCTTTGAGAGTTTTTCTCTTTCCACAGAAAATCAGGCCCTCCAGTGCACCAATTTTTCATTTCTGTGGAGTCCTGCAGAGTGAAATTAAGTTCCTCAGACCTTTCTATTTTGGTGATAAATCTCCAAGTTCATATTGAGAAATTGGCTGTGCATAGATGCACTTGGATATTCCCTTATTTGTTACATGGAAGTCACAGCTGTCAGCTGAGACATGAAGGTGTCATTCTGGCTTTCTTACAGCACAAATCCAAATGTGACCCTTCCCACCATGCAGCATGAGCAGCCTCTGTCAGAGATGAGAGCAGGGTGAAGCAAAGCACCCAGGGAGCTGCAGTGCTTCTTTCCTCAGGGACTGCTTTTCTGAGCCAGGCATTTCTTAATGAGAACAAATTAGTGAACAACATGTAGATGTTGAACCTGCTTATGTTAATGCTTCTCTCTGCAAGTGTTTTTAACTGACTTGTCAAGAGAGACAAAAAGAATTGGAATATTTTTGGTAAGGTGGTGCACAGAAACAAGCAGATCTTTGTAATCTCCCCCGTTGTTTTCTCTTTGCTCTGTCAGGTTAGCTCTGAAATCCTGCAGAACTCTCCTCAGTATGTGCTGAAAAGAAAAGCAGAAACTATTAACAATGGCCTTCAAGCTATTGAAAAGATGTTACAACAGAAGAGTGAAAACATTGCAAAAGCCAAAGAAGTTCAGAAGGTAATCTTGCCAAAAAATAATCTGTGGGTGTTAAAAGATTTTTGATTGTTTTTACAGAGCCTAGTTTGGCATAAAGTGGTCTTCCATTCATTTTATGTCTGTAAAAGGAGAAGTACAAGCAAGCATTTAACTGGTGAATATTTATCAATTCTTTCTCACAGGAAAATCCATGTTTTTTTCAACTGTGAATCACACCAGTAGATGCAAAGTGTTCTCATCATGTCAGTTCTGAAACCTTTGCAATTCATGTCCCACATGCAGAACAAATAATGCTGCTGTTATCTTTGAGCCTGACATTCTATTTCATTTCCCTTCTCTCCACATGCAGCAAATCTGGGATATGCTGGACCTGTGGCATTACAAGCTCAATGAGCTGGATGCAGAAGTGCAGGACATAGTGGAGCAGAATTCCTGCCATGCCCAGGAGCTGATGGACATCCTGGTGGCCCCCCTGCAGCAGTACCAGCAGGTCTCCCAGCGTGCTGAGCGCAGAACTGCCATTCTCAACAAGGTACCTGCAAGTGGAACAGCTTTTAAAAATCCAATCCTATCAAAAAACAGGCTGAGGGCTTTGCATGAAGCATCATCAGAGGCTGTCAAATGAGTGGAGTCACCAGCCTGCTGTGGCAAGGCTGATTGTAGCTGGTGTTTCTGGAGTGGCTAGCCCAAAGGACTGGCTCAAGCCATGATTGAGGGGTTTTTATGGGGAATTCTTGCCCCTGGGTGGCTGTCTCACTCTGCTAATGGGCTGTCAGTTAAGGTGCCATTGCCGTATAAATTGTGACAATGCCTCCATGAAATGTAAACATGCAAGCACCAAAATTACTTTGGTGAGAGGGGATAGCCTGAAATCATGAAACTGTTTCAGAAAAATGGTTTTTATTTCACCATGCTAATTTAACTGACCATGATGCAAATGCATCCTATTTTCTTTTAGTCTTGTTCATAGATGTATTTATCTTATACAATGAAACAATTGATGTGTGACTGGCTGTAAAATTCTGTCATTTCCTAGGCCACCAACAAGATGGAAGAATATGAGGAGCACTTGAAGGATGTGAAAGATTGGATAGAAAGCACCAACAGTTTGCTAAGAGCTGATGCTCAGCACGACTCTGCAAAAAGCTTACACAAGCATACTGATGAGCTCCAGGTAAGAGTTGATGCAGATAAATGCTCCTGTTGGCACTTGTTCTGTACAGATGCAGTTTTCTATTCTTAATTGTTATTGACATAAGTAATTTACCATTTTCAGTAAATCCTTTAAGAGAAAAATAGTTATTTTTGAGACTCATGAAATACAGATGATTTTTTGTGGACGCTCCTATCTTGTGCAAGTGCTGAACTGTTGTACAAGTTCCAGAAATGTGTGATTGTCTTCTGTAACTCTGCTGAGTGGCTAGGGTTAGTTTTTACTGTCTGCTTATATAGGATTCTTTCTATATTGTATGTGAGCCAAAAAGACAGAGTGCTGGTTTATTGATGTCTGTGTGTAAGATGGAAACTTTGAAGTGAGTTGTGGTTTGGAAGGCTGTGCTCACTGTTTCTTGAAGGTAATTCTGATTGGTAATTTCAAAAGTTGAATGTTTGTAATATTACAGGGAAGATCAGGGCCAGTGCCAAAACCAATTCTGGCAATTTTGTACTTAAAATTTTCTGTGCATCCACTCCTTGGCTTAGACCAAGTGAGAAAGCTGCTGTTCTAAACATAGATTTTTGTAGTAAGACTAGTAAGAATTCTTGACAGGAAGTAGCTGCCCATTCTTGGCTGATATGTTACAAAAGCACGCAGCCACAATGGGGACAATGTGATTTCCAAAAGCCATGAATGTTTTTTGTGGCAAAAGCTTATTGTCTCCTGTGCTTGTGAAATGGAATGTTTTGTTTGTCCTGGGCTGTGAAAGCAGTGGGTTTGGAATTGCACCCTGGGCTTGCATTAGAGTGGAAACATGCATTCAGTCCTTTCCTTCACACACCACCCAGATAAAAGGATCATTTCTTGCAGCCCTCACTGCTCTTCATGACAGTGTTCACTGCAGTTCATCCAGTTCATTGCAGGGAAAGAGACTTCACATCACACACAACTGGCCTGATACTTTCTACAGCATTTTGTTCCTTCTAATCCTTACCTCTATAACCACTGTTCAGCAGTGATGTATCAAACTTAACTCCTGTTTTGTCTCCAGATGGCTTTGGAAGACTCAGAGCAAAAGCAAAATCTTCTGCATGGTATCTGCATGGAGCTGGAGGAGCTGTCACCAGTCTTTGAAACTGACAGTGTAATGCAACAGCTGAATGAAATAGATGTTCAAGTAGCAGCTTTACAGCATGAGATTGCAGAGATTCTTCCACAAATCCTGCATGTGGCTGATGTAAGTCTGGGTGACCCAAAAGTGCCTTTTTATCAGAGCTTCATCATATGTTAGGAAATGCAGATTATATCACCTGCATGGAAAACAGGGTGTAGTGCTGGTTGTGGTAGGTGTGCCAAGCAAGGAAATTAATTTTTTGTAAACAAACCATCAGAAGGCATTTGGTAACTAATTAAGCTGTAAAGTTTAGGATTAGCACAGGAGGTAGGAGGAAATCCTGGGATGGGAGCCTGGGTTGGTTCAGCCCAGAGAAGCTTGGGAGTGAGAGGTTGATATTGCTGCTGTTTGCTGCTACATGATGGGAGATGACAGGCAGGATTGGGCCAGGCTCTTCTTGGAGTGTTCAGGAAAAAGATGAGCAGTAACAGACCCCAAGTGTAACAAAGGAAATTACATCTATGTACTAGGAAGGATTTGATTTTTTTTTTGTAGTGAAGTTGGTCAAACACTAGATCAGGGGCACCAAGCAGGGGTAATATTCCCACCTCAAGAGATACCAAATCTCAACAGGATCAGACCCTGAGTGCCCTGGTTTGATGATGGGTAGCAGAGGCCTTTCAAGGTCCCTTCCAGCCTCATCTGCTCTGTGACTGTCTCTGTGAGAGTTCACAAACTGCTGTCTGTGGGTTCATTTCCCATCTGACATAAGTCTCTTCCTACTGGAAGCTGCACCAGTGTATTTATAGCTCTTTCCTATTCTGGTAACTATCACCACTGGAAAAATGTCTTCTCACTACTGGTAATTCCTAATGTGAATTTTTAAGGATTTTTCAGTTCTGTATTCAGGGTTTAAAACAGAACAGATGATCTTGAATACTTAATTCCTTTAGAAGTTATGACTAAAAGTAATTTATAACAACTAGCCTTTTGATTGATAGCATCCATTAACAGCCTGCATATGCTGCACTCATTTTTCAGTATTTTTTTTTTTAATTTTAGTGAAAGACAGAAATGCAAGTTGACTTTGGTGTTTGGGCTATCTACAAATATTCTCTTTGTTCCCAAAATCTAGGAGCTGGATGCCATTGAATCTCATGTGAAAGTGTTTGAGAAGGACGTTGCAGAAATGAAGACAATCCTGTCATCAGAAGATCTGTTAGAATTTTCTCCTAAAGACCAACTTAAACATGGACAGGTCTGTGAAAACTCCTATCTAGGCTTTTTTTCCTGATCAATGTAAACCCTGAGGTGAGACTGCTGAGAGACTCAGGCGTGCCTGCCACATTTGAGGATATCCATTTTTTTGGGAAGTTTGTGGCCTGATTTTCAAGAGACACTTGCTGCACACCGCTCCACTTGGCACCAAATGGAAATCCGAAGTTAGAAAATTAGGCTTTGTTTTTCCAAAAATGGAGGCAAAATTTAGCAGATGATTCTTTTAATTCACACCAGTCCACAGTGTTATCTGCCTAAAATACAAAAAGCATGGGTTCAGTTTCAGGTGAGGAATAAAAATGTCATCATACCTCTTATAGCAGTGTAACTCTCACAGCAAAGCTGTGCAGCTTGGTTACCCAGAGAAAAACTTTGTAATAACTACGTTACATGGAAAAACTAAAGTAATATTTCTTCTGGAAAGTGATGTTCACCTACTTCCTTAGTGTAAATCAAAGCCTGGATAGTACAAAAAGTTCCTGATACAGTCTGCTTATGAATGAGAGAATAAGCATCTCTATTTCCACTGGGGCATTTTAAAATAAAATCTGTTTGAGAAGGAGTTTACCAAAAGTGTTAATAGTTAAAAGTTCTGTAGGTGGTTTGTATTTATATTATTTTTTGGCTTATGAATGAGAGAATAAGCATCTCTGGGGCATTTTAAAATAAAACCTACCTGAGAAGGAGTTTAACAACAGTGTTAGTAATTAAAAGTTCTGTAGCTGGTTTGTATTTATATTATTTTTTTTCTTCTGGAGTTCCCTGCTGAATGAGGTCCCAGTAGGATTTCATATTTCTTAAGGAGAACCAAGGAGTTTTGAGCTGCTATTGCCATTTTGTCTTCTGTAAATTGATCACTGTGTCTTACATAAAACATGTATTGTGCTATGAAACTGCACATTTCTGTTCATCCCAGACTGATCAAGGTGGTTGTAAACTGTGCATTCACTCCAAATATTGTGATAGGAAATGCTGTCCTTGACAGTAGAGCCATCTTCAGAGGTTTTTGCTGACTTCTATCTTGATTCATTGTCTCACCTCTGTTGATAAGACTGTTTTTAGGACCATCATAAAATGACTGGTTGGCTGGACAAAAGGCAAAAACCGGAATTTGCCTAGAGAGACATCAAAGAATTTGCACCACTTTAACTGTCTTCAGTGCCAGTGATGTTCTGCTTTGAAATGAGCTGCTTAGTAAATAGCAACTGATCTGAATGTGAGCCTTTTTTGTCACTGTGCAAACTTTGTATATACAGAAAAAACAGAATTGTAAATGTAACTTATATCTTTGTCTTGCTTGAGACAACCTCAATGTGGATTTGCATTTATTTGTTCCAAGTACAAGAATCACAGAATATTCTCAGTTGTGAGGGACTCACAAGGATCATAGAGTCCAGCTCTTAAATGAATGGCCCATATGGGGATTAAATTTTCTTCCTTCTTAAATGGGAAACTCACTAAAGAGAGCTTTTGCTTATCATTAGTGTAGTATAAATTTATGGTGTTGATTTTTCTAACTCTTATATCACATCCATCATCTCTGTTCTATCCTGACAGGTTATACTTGAGCATGTTGGTCCCATGCAGAAAACTATTGTTCATATACAGTCCTATGAAGATGCTCTTCAGCTGCCAGGGCTGAAAATGCAACCTTTCTCAGTCTTCCAAAGAGCAAGACAACTCTTGAGAGAACTGAAGAAATTAGAAAAAATTACTAAGGAACAGAATGAGCTACTGGAGGTAATTGATTTTTTTTTCCTGTGGTCACCTGTACCACCTTTTTTTAAAGTAATTTTGATCTTTAAACACTATTGCTTTTGCAGCCATATAGCTACACCTGCTGTGTCTTCTGTGTAATAGTTTTGGGAATTTTTTTGTTCTGGTTTCTTTTTTTTTTCCCTATTTCATTTGATCCTGCCACAAAGCACACTGAATAGTCTTGACATACATTTCAGATTTCCGATTCAGTCACAGCTGGCAACATACTGTAGAAGGAAGGAAGGCTCAGGTGTTGCACTGGTGATTGAAGTCCAGTGTTAGATGCAGGCACTCACCAACTCCTGAAACTCACCTTGACCATGGAAATTCTGGTTGACAGCCATTAGACAGCAATTACTAACATCAGAAAGTCTTCTACTAATCCAAATCAGGGAGCCAGGAAATGGGACATTCCCTACAGCTGTGTTGTGGTTAATTCACTGTTTTGAGGCAGGCCAGCATGTGATGGGATCTTGCAGCTGCTGCTGGCCAGGCCAGGTTTGGACACAGAAGGGAAACAGCAGCAGGAGAAGGCAATGCTGGCAGGTCAGGGAGGGTTAACTCAGGGCCAGGGAGAGTTGTGGAACAGCCCCAAACCTGAGGGAGTCTCTGTGCAGCACTTCACTGAGCAGAGTGGTTGTGCCAGCTCAGGGAAGTTTTAATTCAGGAGCTGGTCGTGCTCCAGTGCCCAGGCTGGAGGAAGTGTGGAGTTTTGTAGCACAGGTTCCCACGGCAGCGAGGAATTGAAGTTCTCGTGTGACCCATCCATTTCTTGGCAGGATGCTGAGAGCACCTAGAAAAATGTTACATTATCTTTGCTGATTTGGTTTTCCTAAGCTATTAGGGTAAACCAGAATGCTTTAAAACATCTAACTGGGCATTTCAGAGGCCAGGCAGACAAGTGGCAGCTAAAACAGGAATGTTCATTTTTGATTTTCACTTTGAGAAATTAAGAGCAGAACACAAGAGAAAAACTCAAACATGCCACATGACTAGTGGAGTCAGAAAAAAGCAGTGACTGTATTAGATCTGTATAATCCCTACAGTCTCTTTTATTTTTTTAGTCCATATAATTTCTTAGGTCCAAAAAATGGATGTGGTAAAATGTACCTTTTTCAGAGTTACCAGATCAAATAATGGAGAATTTTCAAAACACTTTAAAAGCATCAGAAACAGGGTGCTTTCCATTTATCAATTGTTGTAATGACACTTGTAACTGGTTTTTGTGCAATATTAGGTCAAATTTTAGATTTTTCTCCTTTTTGTAAAGCTGTGACCTTTTTTTGCTCAGCATTTGCCTTTATCTTGTAGACACCCAACAATCTGTAGCTGAGTGAAATTTCTTTGTGAGAAAACAGATTAGAAAAATTGCAGTTCTTGGCAGCTAGTGTATCAAACTGTGCAAAAGAGATTTTCCAGTGCAGTTGAATGGCTTGAAAGCAGCAGTACTACAATACAAATGCAGCACCAGCTAAGATGTAACAAAGGATAAAGCTATTAAACCGTGGCATTTTGAGTGCTGCATTAAAAAGGTGGTGAGAATCCTGCTAGAGAGGAAAGCAAATGGGAGCCAAGCTTCCTGTACAAATATATACATTTTTTCCCCCTGGGGATTAGTCTTTGGATGAGTTTGCCCATATTTTGCTATGGATGAGGCAATGGAATATTGCACCTTTTGTATAATTAAGTTGCATTGTAACACCTGAAACAGTAAGTCAGAAACAAAGCCTGTCATAAACTCCTGCCCCAGAGCATTTTCAGAATCTAAGTGACTTAGTTCTCTGTTGAATGTTGCCCTCTGGTTTTTTTTATGGCCTGTTAAGTTCCACACCTAAATAACGTCATCAGGAAGAAGATTTGGAAGCCACATCTGCTTCTACTGGTTTTCAGTGCAAGAAAGTGGTATTATTTGCATATCTGATGATTTACTGGTCTCATTTTCAGTAAGCTCTTCCAAAACAAATACTTTGTGAGTAGGTAGGCGTTTTCCATGGGTAGGTCTTCGGGAGTTAACATGATATGAAAAGTAAAGAGCAACTGTTAACCAGGAAATAACTCAAAAGAAAGGCAGAACTTGTAGGAAGAAATCCAATCTCACATATATGGCATAATTTGTTATATTGGATAAAGGATAGAATCAAATTTTCTTTTCCCTGAGTAGAAGGCAGAAACGAATTAATTATCTTCAGGTAAGTGACTATATTCACATATTGGTCCATGACAGAAGTTTGGAGTCTGTATACAAAACATTGGAGTCTGTATACAAAATATTCAGACTCTTTAGTTAGTCTAGGAAATTTGAGGTAGGACTCAATTTATTACTAAACAGTCCTATTCATATCAAATTGAAGGAGTAAGAGAATCTTCTTTTAGGAGGTCTTCTTTTACTTTCTCATTAAAGCTGAGCAGAAGACCTATTCCTTTTTCTTTCCTCTCTGATTCTTGCCTGTGGCACTAAGATTGTAGGCCACAAATATCTTCCCATTCAAATTGGTTTTATTTTTTTTTAAGTGAGGAAAATAGTTTCTTCTCTTCTCACTTTTAACACCTGTAAAATAATAATGGTTATTTAGAACCTTATTAACCTGCATTTTCTTGAGAGGGAGTGCTGCTGTGAAGAAGTGACTGAAGAAATGGCACTGTTGCTGTTGATAGGAGAGACTCTTTGCTCTGTGAACACTTTGCAGTGAGATCTTTGACCTGTTGGGTCATTCAGGTGCTGCTGGCAGCACAGGAGGATCAAGCCTGTTGACTTCATTGTTTCTTTATTACCTTTTGCAGGCACCTCAGGAACAGCCCTTTGTTGTTCTTTGGTTGTCAGCCTCTAGGTCCAGAAACACAGAGCCACCAAGTGCTCTGCATATTCAGTGTTTTCACAAGATATTCTGACTTGTAGATGTGACAATTTCCTAATGACCTGAGACATCATGACAGGCTGTGGCTGACAAATATGAGTGTGTGGGGAGATTGCCCATTTCTGCATGGACAGCAGAGCCTGGGGGGGCAATGAGATTTTGCTGTCATTGTCAAGTGACTAAAAGTGAATTTGGCTGTTTCTTACATATAATGTGTTTTCCTATAAGCCATGTAAACAGAAGAAGTTCACATGTTGGGAATGCTTATCATTTTTATTGGAAGTATTCAAATAGGCAGTGTGGTTGGGTTATCCTCTGAGCTGCAGTGTTTGCCTGGTATACAGCACAGTTCATTTTGAGCAGTTTCATTTTTGGTTTTGCAGAACTAGCTGGCAGTAAAGACTTGAGCACCAGTGAAAACCAGTCAGACTTTCTACTTGATGTGAAACCCTTTAATTTCTCTCTTTTTTACAACCTTTTCTAAGTTGTAATGGATGTGGTGAAATCTGCTCCATTTCCATTCAATAGCCAAATTCATAGTTCTGCTCTGGAGCTCCTAGACAGAATATTCCACCATACTTCATCTTGTGGGTAGAGCAGCTTGTTTGTCTTTAGCATGTGAATAATAAACTTAGTGAGGGATGGGGTTGTGCAAAGTTAGCAGAGCAAATACAGATTCTAGTACACAGAACTGCAGGTACAAAGGAGGCTTCAGTACTCTTCAGTTCAACTTTGTTTCCTTACTGACTTGTTTATGTACTCCTTATTTCAAAATTATTTATGGAAATTGCTATTTCACAGGAAACTGTAAAGAAAACAGAAGAATGTGAGCAAGAAATTGAAAAGTTGAAACAACTCCTTAAGAACAATTTGGGTGAAATATCACATGAAGATCAACCAGAGGCTCAGAAGACTCCTTGTCCAGAGGTGGGTTTCATTCCTTCATTCCTTATCCTGCCTAACACTGATCATGATGGTGCAGAGCTCTGAGAAAGAGGGGTGTGCTTCCCTTCTCCACCACAGTCAAGCAGGCAATTGAATGCCATAGTGTGACCATGCAATGAATTACAATTAATATTACTTTGCAAATTGGGTGTATATCTTTCATAGTATACTCCTTCCTGATTTTGGTGTGTCATTTGTGCCTATATCAACTTGGAAGAAAAATTGGATACTGTTTTGATGAAACAATATGCAGCACTGAGAGTTTACTTGTGCTCAGCATCCTGCTAATTTTCCTGAGGTGGCAGCTTGGGATAGTGCCTAAGGAGAGAACCAAGTCCCTCTCTGATGACTGGTCATGCAATGCTACTTTTGGGGATTCTGGTTAGGGTTAGATTCATTAGACTTCTTTCTTTGTCCTCACTGGCCCAGTGTGTTTTCATCACTGGTAAACACGTGTTGCTTTTCTCTCTACAGTCAGCTGTTTCTGTAATGGATGAATTGATGTTTTTAATGCAAAAATAAGATGTGTTTTAAGGATAGCACTGCAGAAGTCAGGAAATTACTAATTAAATGTAATAACTATTTATAAAGTGCCTCTGAAATGCTCAGTTTTTTCCAGTCAGTCACAGTAAAGTTAATACACTTAGATTGTACTTGCCTAATAACTATAATCATTCACTAGGCTCCTAAGTACATAGCTGCTCTGCTGTCAGCTAGTTGGATGTTGGAGGCTTGATGTAGTGCTCAGCATGACTCATTTCCTGATTCTTCCTTGTTTTTGTCTCTGAGTGTAGGATTTTGTTTAATAGTTCTTGTTTTAGCAGAAAACTTGGCAGATACAGCATTGCATGAATAGAAGTGGGCAGTGGAATTGCCCATCTTCCTGGAGGATTTCAGAAAAAGAAGTGATTTTAAGAAAGAGTTGGTTTCTGAGGAGGTTATGGCTAATTAAGTTTGCAAAAGAGTAGCTGGCAAATCTATGCTGGCAAGTCTCCTGCAGTGAAATAAATAGATATACTGTTCCTAGTGGACATTCATAAAATCATGCCAAATTGTCATGCATGTCTGTTACTTCATTCTTTCCTTTACCTTTGGATGATTTTATCTTGTGGTTTTGAGTGTACAAAAGGAAGAAAGCATTGTCAGAGCAGAGTTCCCATGTCCTTTGAAAATTTGCTGGCGTTCTTCCCTCCACCTTTCCTGTCATGCTGCCACCCCAGAGCTATTGACAGAAGCTGTAGTGGAGACAGGAGCAGCAGCCTCACTGCTTTCATCTGCCACAGATTATTACCTGCATCACATCACTAATGACAGAGCAGGAGCCAGGGCTGTTCTCACTTCAAGCCTGGCATCAAAGCTTGCTGTGATCAACTAAGCCCAGTGTGCAAAGGGATATTTAGCCAGGTTTCACTCTTCTGAGCAAGTAACAATGCTTTAAAGAGCTTTAGCACTTTCAGTAATGGAGGGAGTAGGGCAATTCATTCCATGTCCTGTCTTACTCTGTTATTTGCTGGGATTTCTTGGTTCACCTGGAGGCTGGGTGGTGAGGAAAGCCCTGGAGAAAACTCTAAGGGCAGAACACTGGCTGGAGCAGTAGTCATGGCCAGGAAGGAGACAAGAAAGATTTATTTCCCCCTCTGTTAATGCAGTTACTCGGGTTATTGTTGAGTCTTTGCAGAACATTAAATATTTTCCTTAAGCTTTGTTGGGGTGCATTTATTTCTCCCAGTATCACATTCAAAGATATGGGATAATTTTGGCCCTGGCCACATCCCCAACACCCACCAAATGGTTTGTTTCCTTTGGGCCATCTTCAGCAAAGACTGAGCCCTGAGCCACCCTCATTTGCTGGCTTTGCCCTCCTCAGGGCTTTCCCAAGTGTTCAGGCTGCCAGGGAAGGTGTTTGGAAGTAACATCACCTGCTGTGACACACAGAGCAATGTAACCCATCTGCATTCCCTTGGTCCTGGAGGAAGCTGCTGTTCTCATGGATATGCAGGACCTAGTTAGAATTTGTTCCAGCCTGCCACATTTCCTTCCACACTGCCAACTTCTGCTTCACAAGTGGCAAGGGCTGTCCTGAGCTGGATCTGTTGCTGCTGGTTTGCATGTACCTGGACATCTCCTGCAGTGACAATGGGGAACTGTCCCAAAGCCCAGAAAAAGGAAAAGGGGGAAATAGCCCCAGTACCAGTAAGATGCATCCCTGGTGTCATCTGTTACATTGCTGTTTGGTTAAATGAGAAAAATGGATGCTTACAGGTGTTGTTGCTCCTTAGGGAGAAATGGAAGCTGTAAAAGAAGAAATCATAAAGCTGTGCCAAAGAAAGGAAGATTTCCTTACCAGGATGAAGAATTCCATGTCTGAGCTTCACCAGTGCCTACAGCAAGAAGTGCCTGAAGCAGCAGATGAACCTCCAGCCTCTGTATTGGCCCAGAGTGACCTGATTGGGACTGAGGTTTCTCCTCAGCAGGTAAGTGATCACTCACCCGAGGGCCAAAGAGGGGAGGTAAATAATCCTTCCTGCTCCTGGAGGAGTGGCATGTGAGAGAGGAGCACCCCTGCCCCTGTGAATCAATATTGTCTCTCCTCCCCTTTGTGTTCAGGACTGAGGGTGAGGAGAAGGAGAGAGGTGAGCCTCTTAGCATTTTTCATTTTCAACATGAAGTTTGCATCAATCATCAGCAAAGTGCTCCATGTGTAGTTTTGTTGATAACCGGTTGTCCTGGGATTTTCAATAAATTATTTTCATGGGACAAAATGAAATTTGTCCCTATTGTAGCTGTGCTGTTGAAACCTAACAGCATCAAATCCCAATTTTCAGAGGTGCTTAGAACCTGCAGCTTTCAGTCACTTTAATGTAGGTTGCCAGATGTTCTGTGCTTCTCCAAAAGTGGATCTCAAGTGGTAAATTTGTTTTGGTTTACAGGCAGAAGTGAAGAGGCTTTTGCTGTTCTTGTCATGATTAATTGGGTTGTCTCTCTGTGTGTGTTTTTGTAGTTGAAAAAAAGAGGAGTGATATCTCTTCTGCCTTCCTTAGATGAAGAATCATATATATATATATATATAAATATACAGCTGTGTATGTAAGATAGAAGATTTTGGTAAAGCAGAAATTATGAAAAATGTGAAAATCTGAAATATTTCAGAACAACTTAAAATATCACTCCAGGATACAAAGGAATTGCGCTCAAGCCAGTGTACCAATATTCCAGTGCCAGTGTTACACAGCACCTTGTTCTGTGAGGTGTGATCCTGCTTTTGGTGGGATTGCCTATTTGCTAATTCCCCATTTGTGGAAGTGTTAAAGGCAAAATATGGCCTTAAATACCAGCGGAGTATAGATGTCAGAGGTGGATTTCAGAAAGAATTAGCCTCTGAAATGCCAAAACATGAACAACAGAATTTATTTGTATGTTTAAACATAAGGAAAAAGGGTGAGATTAGACTATTGGGAGAGAAGTTTGGATAGAAGAGACTTCTGGTGCATTGGGAGACACTGCCCTACTGGTTGCTCTGAATCTGAGGGGTCTAAATGCCCAGGTGAACTGCAGAGGGGCAAAGCTAATTGCTTTTGGGAAAAAAACCCATGGCAAGACAAAGCAAAGAAGTCCAAACAGCCTGGAGAGCTTGTGCCTCACTATTGATCCAAGCACTCCAGTTTCAGGGTTTCTCACTCTGCACCTTCACTGGTGCAATTTTCTTTACATGTAGGACTTCTTAATGGACAGAACAGGAGAAGGATAGATAGTGTCTTCTTGGTTTGGTGGTTGTTGGTTTGTTTGGGGTTTTTTTTTTTTAATATTGTAAAAAATGAGAATATTCTGCAGTCTCTAGAGAACATTATCTGTGTCATCCAGCTGCCATTCAGCTTGCAGCAGAAGAGAGGTGGGAATTGGGAAACACAAATATGGATAGATAAACAAGGCAGAAATAGAGCAAAGTGTTATTAGATGTTTGCAGTGCTTTACATTGCCTGGAGGAATATCTGAGCTTCCTGGTCAGAAGCTAAAGCTGAGCTATTACTGCTTTCAAAGGGAAGTACAGCCACAGAGAAAGATGCAAGATTTTGGCCTTCAGAAGGAGATGATGAAAGGCTTAAGGAAGACAGTGCAACCTCCTGGTCTTCTGGTACCTTGTCAGATGGCATTGTTCAGGTAATGCACTCGGGTTTCTCTCTGTGGAGGTGGGAACTCATCTTTGTGGAAAAGATCTGCACAAGTCCTAAGTATTGCTGAAGCCTGCACTGCAAGAGAAGTGTAGGAATGCAGGACAAGGTGGCCAAATTCATATCTTCCATCTCACACTAAATCTTGCCATTTCAAATCTCTTTTTCTGTTGTACATACTGGTTGGACTCAGTGACCTTAAGCATTTTTTCCAATCTAAATGATTTAGTGATTCTAATTCCTTTGAACTTCACAAAACCCCCAAGGGCAGAAATGCACATTTAGTACCAGCAACTTGTTCCACTGATTCCTGAAAAGGCTCTAAAAATGTGGGGGGTTATTTGTGGAAGAGGTTCTCTTTGTACATGAGAAAATCAGTGTCTGGAACAGCCAACCAGGTACAGTTTTGGTGCCATTCTGTTCTGCTCTTCATGGTGCCTCAGTAATGTTGTGACAGCTGCAGTTGTTTGTTTCTGTACATCAGTGCCTCAGGCATAACAAAACTGCTCTCTGTGAATATTTTTGGACCAGGACCATAGTTGGTTGAGTGGTTGCTGGTCTTTCAGCCTTCTCTAGCACAACAAGGCAGTGGAACATAGAATCAGAAAGCCATTTAGGTTGGAAAAGACCTTTAAGATCAAGTCCAACCATAAACCAAAAACTGCAGGTCCGCCACTAAACCGTGTCCCACAGTGCCACCTCTCCACTACTGCACATCTGTATGGAAGATAAGAAATATTTCCACTATTGCCTCTCTCTCTCCAGGATGAGGATGTTTTAACTGAATCACACAGCAAACATGGTGAAGAAACATCTCTGCAAACTTTGGAGGGCCCTGAAGGTCCTGCCACAGGCGATGGCAGTCTGGCTGTGGTGAGTTTGCAGGCCTGACCAAGGTGACCTCCTGAGTGAGTTGTGTGACCTCCCTAGTGGGCAGAGGCACTGGTCCATTGTGGTTTTGCTGCTGGAGTTTGCTGCAGTATGATGTGGTGGGATACCTGCAACCCTTTGTGGGCCTCTTCCTGTTGGCTCTGGGTGATAAACTTTCAATTGCTCCTTGAAAGTGCAATTTTCTAGTGAAAAAAGGGAGCATTTTCAGCAAGGAATCTGCTGTCATTCATATAGGCATGAATGGAGGAGTTTGAGTGATGTAAACATACATCAGCCATGGAATTTTTAAATGGCAGTTACAGGAGGAATTGAGGAGCTTGACATGTGTTGCTGCGTTGTGGAAGACATGCAAAGGCTCAGAGAAGAGTGTCTGCAGACATGAGTGCTCCAGGAAGGCCAGGAGCAGCAGTGTGGTGGCAGAGCAGCTTCAGCTTTTGGGATCACAGAGTCCTGGAGTTGTTAAAGTTGGAAGAGACCTCCAGGATCACAGAGTCCAGCCATTAACCCAGCACCACCATGCTCAGCACTAAACCATATCTCTAAGTCTCACATTTTTTGAACACTTCAGGGATGCTGGTTCCACCACTTCCCTGGGCAGCCTGTTCCAATGCCTGACAACCCTTTCAGTAAAGAGATTTTTTCCAGTACCCTGTGGCAGGATGATTGGAACTAGATGACCATTAAAGGCTCCTTCCTAGCCAAACTGTTCTGTCATTCTGTGATGACACTGATAGTTGGAACAATGCATTTTGGCTCTCTTTTTTTCCCTGCCAAATCTCATTTTAATATGAAGCTTGTGCACTAGCACTGGCCATCTCAGTTGCCTGAATGTGTGCTCTGGAGCCAGGAGAGCATTCTGTTCTTGTAGTGTTGCTTCATTTACTTCCTGAGTACCAATATTTGCATATGTGGAGGCATATACAGACCTGTGCAGCCTTCCAAGTCACTGCTCTTTTATCTCCAAGTACTTTGGACTTTTGTTATGGACATGTGCAATGTGATATTGCTTCTTCAAGGAGTGTGTTAAAGAAGAATTGCACAAGAAAATACACCTTAAAAATACACCATTTTTTAATTGTATGATCTAGAACCCAAGTAAAGCATATTTAATTGTTGGAACTGAACACACACAAGTAGCTTGTAAGTGTTGTCCAAGAGCTTGTTTTGCAGCTTCCAACTGCATTGCTTTTGTGTGTAACTCCCACAGAAAAACATCTCTCCTCAGGGGAGAACAGGTTAATGGTGACTCATCACTCCCTGTGTGCTCAGGTGTAGCTGCTGTGCTCAGGTAGATCCCTGCAGATGCAAATTGCTGCCTGGAAACCTGTTACACCAGATCTTGGATCACCTGCCTGCTGAGTTTCCCTTCTTTCCTTCTTGGTTTGTGGTTCCCCCCGCCCCACCAATCCCGCAAGGCTGGGAACGCAGCGACGGAGTTGTTTTGGGGTTTGTTGTTTCCACACTCTGTGAACGTGGAAGTTAATCATCTCTCAGTGCTAAGGGGAGGGGAGGGAGATTACAAAACCAGGTGGCTCACCAGGCTGCTTTGATGTGCTTTTCTCCAGAGCCAGCAGCCGCCTCCAGTGCCCCACGCCGCGCTGGGCTCGCAGACAGCGCTGGATGGAGGGAGGCCTGAGCCAGAATCCATCCTCCTGGTGTGCCAGGCCCAGGTGGCAGAGCTGGAACAATGGCTAGCCAAAACTAGAATGGCCCTGGGCTCAGCCCCTCAGACCCCCCAAAGGCAGCAGATGGTGGAGCCACAGCTTGCTGATTGCCAGGTAAGGAGGTGACACTGCTGCTGCCATCCCCCTCCCTGGGCTGTGTCTGCAGGACACTGTGCCTGCTCCTCTCTCCTCCTTCAGCAGCTCCCTCACCCTCTGCACAGAGCAGGTGACTGACTGCTTGGCTTCAGCTTTGCCAGGGTTTGGTTAAAATATCTGGTTTTAGCGTTGGGATCTCTATGCATCCAGGGGATTTAGGTAGAATTCTGGAGTATATGTAAACCTTCAGCTTGATTTGGATTATTTCCAAAACCATGGCTGAGTATAGTTTGAGTCCTCTATTAAAAGGCAATTTTTCGTTGGTCCTGATCATAGTAAATCATCTAGAAACAAAAGAGCCTTTTTTCTTTTGACATTTTCACTTTCTGCTTGTCAGAATGATTTAAAAGACTGGTCTGAGAAACCTTCCACACTGCTAAGTTTTTTTTTCAGTTTTTTCCATAAACTACCAGCACAGAAAAATAGTGGCTTTCCCCCTGCCCTCAGTGAGCAGTGGTGATATTTGTACCTACTGCTGTGCACCTAGGGCAGCCTCTTGCCCCCATGGCAGCAGAACAAAAGGAGTGGGTGGTACCTGTTGGTGAAAATGGGAGGAGGAAAACAGGACTGGCACGAGGGGCTGGGTGGGAGGGAGCCCTGGCATGCAGCATGTGCAGATTAAAACAGGGTTGAGGCTCCCTGTGGTGCCAGTCTGGTGTGTGCCAGTTGGCTTCAGGCACTGAGCCTACCTAGAGCAACAAATTTCACTCACAATACCAAAATGTTCCCATTTTAAATTACTGGGAGACATCACCAGCTGTTTTGTTGTTGTTTTGGGTGGTTGTTTTTAATTGGAGTGCCTTTGGGTTTAGGCTGTGATGCAGCCAAGTGCTCAGGTGCTGAACTCTGTGGGAATTAGGATCCTGAGTGCTTTTAAGCAGCTGGCTGTGTCTGGATCCCATTCAGGGTTCCTGTCAGTATAGGCTACACTGGGGCAGCTCCAGCTGGTGAAAACAATCAGGCTGAATTCCTGTCAGCTTCAAACAATCAGGCTCAATGTTAGTACGTGAGCTTGGGCAGGGGAAGAAGGTTCTCTAGTCAAGATCCACACAGAAAAATACACACAGAATGGAATAGAAACAGTCTCTAGATAAGGGTGTATGATGTAAAGCAATTAATTTATTGCAGTTGATTACTTTGCAGTTGAGTCATGCTACCTTTCTCCATGCTCACCTTAAGAATGTGAGTTTAAAGTATGCAGGGATGCACTTTGATTCACAGCAGCTTGGATCAAAAATCAGATCCCAACAGTTTACAATGGCCTGGCTGTCACATGGAAACATTCCTATGTGTTGTAGTTCAGCATCATTCCTCCCAAAGAGTAGTGTGAGCTGTGTGTGCATTGCCTCTTTCTCCCCTGCTGAGGTGTGTTGTCTTCTTGGTTGCATTCAAATGGAGTCTGTCATTTCTGCTCTCCTCTTTTATTACTTGATACCTGAGTTAACATAACCTCCTGCAGATGCTCTTGTTTGAAATAGTTTTGACTAACTCTGTGTAAAATTCATGTAATTGTCCAGGATAAAAAGACTACACTGCAGCTATTTCTCTTTTTCCCTGCATGTTTCTCTTCTCTTCAGACAGGGGAGGTGTGAGCATTGACTTCAGAATGTTGTCAGAAAAGGAGGGTTGCACTTCTGAGAATGAGTAATTATCTGCTGTCCCTTCTAGGTGAGGTTATCAGAGATTGAACAAAAGGTCCTTTCTCTACTGGAAGATTGTGGAGATAGTGCAGACTACCAACAAAAGACAGAGGCTCTTTCCTTGAAGCTGAAGGAGGTGAAGCGCAATTTGGAAAATGTCCAGATGATGCTTCAAGACAAGCACAGTGAAGAGCAGGTAAAGCATGTGAATGTTGTGCAGGGCAAGAGTTGAGAGTCCTGGTGCATTATTGGTCTGTGGTTGCAGAAGAACAGCTAGAACTCACTATGTGAAGCAAGGAAGGGAGAAATGTCAGAGTTGCCATTATTCTGCTTTACAGTGCTGTAGAATTACTTGTAGTTTACAACAAGTAGTGGATTTTTAATGAGTCTCTGAACAGCATCTTTTCTGCTTTAAGTGCTCAGTGACAGAGGTCAGCATTCTGCTAAGAGTACAGGAAAAGGACTTAGGGTTTGGTTTGGTTTTAAATGCCTCAAAAAGTCCATGATGTTTATCTGTATCAAAGCAGAGCGACCTTTTAGTCATTTTCTCTTTGAAGAATGTTTAAATGCAGTGATTCTTTCAGCTCTCCTGCACCACAGCTGCACAGTCTTTGCTGAGTTTCCCAGTGGATGAGATGGTAACTCCTGGCTTCAGAGCTTATTCCCTCTGTTGTGTGAGGGATCAGAGAAGCCCACCTGATGTGTTTGCTTAAGAGCAGCCACAGTCCCTTTGGTCTGAATTAGCACTGGTAAAGGCTTGTGTTGAAATACTCTGTGAACACAGACAGAATGAAAATCCAGGTGTGTGACCAAATTTATAAGCATAAATTGCACATGCCTATATTTTGGCCAAACAAAAAGAAGGGAGGGTTAGTATCACCTAATCTGCTAGCAGGAAAAGCAAAGAAAGGGAAGTAATTATTGGAGGAGACATGTGAGGACCTTGGCAGAAGGTTAGAATGGTTAGGATGCTAAAACTTTCAATAAATTCAGCTGGACAAAAATCTTTGCAAAAGCAGCAGTTGTGTTTCATGTGCTGCTGATTCTGTGTGTGGTAAGTCCAAGGCAACTTTTGCCCTTTCCCCAGGCTGCACCTGTGGGGTTCTGCTCTCTTGTCAAGTCCAGAAGCCTTCCCACAATGGGTGTCTCTTTACAGGTTCCTGGCAGGGAGAGGATGGACCCAGAGCCCCTGGAGATCCTGCACTCTGATGGTTTCAGCACATCCCAGCTGCCCCTTGCCCAGCAGCCTTGGCACAATGGGCTGCAGCAGCCACAGGTAATGAATTCTCCTCCCATCCAGGGGCTGGGCTGCTCCATGTCCCCTGTGGGATGGGGGAAGCTGCTCTTACACCTGCTGCAGTTTCCTCTGTGGGATCAACTCTGTCAAGGGTTGGTTTCAGCTGCCCATCTCCTCCAGGATTTGGGGAGTTTGTCAGGATGGAGAAAGGTCTCACCCCTAAAATCCCTTGTCCAAAAGTTTTAGTAATATAAAGCTAGGAGATTGGAGGGGTGGGTGATGCCATCTGAATCACTGTGAAACAAGGCAAGAGTCCTAGCTTTAAAACACTGATGTATCATGAAATCTGAATCTGTACACTGATATTGTTATTGAAGGCAAGTTTAAAACTAAAGTTTTGTGAACATACTCCCATGGGCTAACTCACTATGACTTTTAGGTGGTTGTTAACACAGTATAAAAATCTTGTAATGTTCTGTGCTCTGCAAATTACTTCTATTTTGCTAACTGTAAATTAACTTTTGCCTTTTTCATGCTATTGGAAAAGAGCTGGAGAAAATGGTCCAGCTTGAGGTGCTAGAATTGCTCACTTTTCACTCAACACTCTCCTTTTAACTAATGGAACTCAAACTCATATTTGAGCAAATCCCCATCCTCCCTTGCCTGTTTCTTTATGTAAGGATTGCAGTCAGTGGTGTTTAAGTTTCTGTATGTAATTTGTTTCTGGTTGGGTTTTGCTTTTAAAACTTTAGCTCAGGTAGAAATGTATTCCATAAAAATGCATGTTTGCAGAAAATGGTTTGTTCTGTAGATTCATGTTTATACATAAACTGCATTTTATTCTGACAGATGTAGTCTTTTTTTCTTTGCTAAATGATTTCACATAAAATGTGATTGAAAAAGCCCAATCATCACTTCAGATTATTACAGTTCACGTAACTGTTCATGCTATTCTCTGTGCACAGGACCTGAAGTTAAAAGCAGCTGAGCAGAAAAGCCTCATTGACTTTATTGAGTCATGTGTGGAAAAAATGCAGCCACAGCTTGAGGACAGCATGACTCCAAAATCAGAATCCAGGTACAGAATAACACAATCATTTACCAGATTCAGTGATGTAAAACTACCTAAACTTGCTGAAGTGGCACCTCTGATTCTGTTCTTTGGTTCTGTGTGCCTTTAAAAGAAAAATGGCAGAAGCTTGGGGCTTCAGTAGTCCAGAGAAATGGAGGCTTATTTATGTGACAGCTTCTGTGATACTGATCTGACTCCAGAGTTTAGGATCTTGCTAGCAGACATGACTGACACCTGCCATGAGCTAAATCAGGCCTATCTGTAGGCAGGTTGGGTCCCTCTGTTCACAGCCATGGCTGTACAAATGCACAGGCACACCCAGCCAGTGTAAAGGCAGCAGCTTTGAGAAAGGGGACATTGGGATCTGGCACCTTCCAGCATAGAACCAGCACTTCCTACAGGACTGTGCTCCCCAGGTTGTCATTTCAGAGGTGGAGGCTGCCAGCAGGCCCCTGGCATATTTAATGCAGAGGGGTAAGTCCAAGTTTATCAAAGCTTGGATTAATTATCATACATGCACTTGGCTTCACTTTGCTTTTGAGGCAGGAGCAAGAGAAACTAATCTTATACAAGAAACCTAGTTTTACTCTGCTTCAGTAATTGTCATTCTAACAATGTTTTCTCAATACAGCAATGGAGAATCTGACTCAAAGAGCAAGCAGGCTGATGCCACCTTAGCTCCAAAGGATCAAGTGGGTAATAAATGGCAATATTTACAACAGGAACTCTCATCAAAGATGAAATCTCCTCTCTGCCAACTTGTGGAACCTCAGGTTTGTTTAAGTTCCATAAAACACTCTGATAGTGTAGATAGCAATTAGTGTATCCTTCTGTCTCATAGTAGCATGGCTCTCCATCAGATAACTGAAATCTGTGCAAGGGTTCTCCAGATGAGATTGTTACTGCACAGTGTTTTCATAATTGTCTTTTAATTTTACTTTGAGGTAAATCATGTCTCTGAAGTAGTGACTGCTGAGCACAGTGTGGGAGCACTTAGGTGAATCCCTGTGGTTAATTTTCAGAGTAGATATTATCTGCTTACTTCTTCCAAGAGCACTGAGGTAGTGATCCAGCAAGCTCACAGCTGGTTCCTGTGGATGTGGGTGAAATCTCAGTTCCCACGAGTGAGAACATTTTGGTCAGAGCAAATCTCTGGCTTAAATTTTGTTCTGCCATTCACCGTTGTGTTCTCTCATTCTCACACATCAAAAAACAGAGTTTGAGCTGTGTGTTCTGAACAGACTGCTTGGATAAAACTATCATTCCTGTTATTAACAGTTTTGTTCTAAATACTAAATTAGAATTATTAGATTTTCTGTTCTCTGAAATTTCTGCAGTACGTGGAAGAATGTCAGACATGTAAAAGGATGAATGTCAGCTCTTCTTCAGGCAAGACTTACCCTGCAGTGGGCAGTAGGGTTGCCATAACCCAAACTTCAGCTGTAGCCCATAAAGCTGGGAATCAGAGGCTCATTTTTTAGTCAAGCTCCCATCAAGGCATAGCTTGCCCAACTTCTGCCAGTGAAAAGAGAACCCTGCTATCCAGGTGCTTTATAGCAGTGCCTCGAATCTTTTAATGCTTTTTGACAGCAGTGTTATTGTGTTGCCCATAGCCTCTCTTCATGTGAGCTCTTCTAATTGCAATGTTCTTTTTCCAAATGTTAGATCACAACGAAGATGAACGTGCTGCCTCGAGGCACATTCTCAGGGGCAGGAACCCCAACTGTGGAAGAGCTGAAAACTTACACTGTCCAGCTGGGAGACCTAAGCCAGGAAGCAAATGTGGTGCATGCACAGGTAAAAATGGCATGTCCTAAGCATTGCAAAACCCCCAGGGATTCTAGACCCAGGACACTGTTTGGATACTGGGAAACAGCCAGTAATCCTATTATTGCACATGGCATTCACTGTAGTGAGCTTTTGTGTTGGGTATGGACTGTAATGTAGAAATAGGTTGAGGATTTTGAAAGGAAACACTCCAAGTTCTCCACTATGACACTTCTACCTGAGTCCAGAAGTTTGCTAGTGTGGGTAAAAATCCTCAAACTCTATAAAGCAGGATGGGAGCTGACAAGACAAACTTCTTGTGCTCATGCCTGAGATTAGAGACTTGTAAGAGCACAGCCATTGGCCAGTACATAAAGGGTCATTGTCTCAGCTTTGCCCTTGACAGCTCTGAATGTTACATGCATGTATCCAAGTCTATCCCTCAGTATTTCATTAATTCCATTCTAGTGTTAGCTGAGCAGACCTCTAACCTTATTTACGTGAATGAATCTTAGCCATGCCTCAGGTGAAAGTACTGAAAACTGGCTTGCATTTACCCAGGATAATGTGGCAGAGGAAGTCTCTTCCAATTTGGACAGAAAGTTGTTTGAGCTGCTTCTGGCAATCAGCCGGTGTTTGAACAACATGGAGGAGATGCTGAACACCTCCGTGCTCTCCGCTGAAGAGGCAGCTGTGCAGCAGGCTCTCTATGAGGTAACTGCCCCAAATCCTTCAGGGAAGGAGAAACCCCAGTGGATTTCTGTTACAGCAGAGTATATGTGGCCTGGTATTTCCTCTCTATTCTTCTGGCTTTATTCAGGAATAACGCTGCCAAACAATTTTGTATAGCACGGATTTGGGCCTGTTGTTTTTAATAATTATCAACTCAAGTCCTGCTGTCTCTTATAGGCAATAGTCCTTGAACAGACCATTTTCACTCATTTTGTTTTTCTTTCAAACATTTAGACTCTGTCTGTGGAGCTGCAAAAACTTCATGCTGATCTGAGTGATAAAAAGGATGATCTTCTGAAGTCCATCAGCTGCGCTGGTGGGAGCACAGATGTGTTCTGCGAGTGCTTTAACAACCTGCAGGCACGGCTGGAACAAACTCAAGCTGCCACTGCTTCAAGGAGCAGCTCCATGAAAGCTGGGCTGGATCATAATAGCAATTACCTGGTACTCCACTGCCAAATGCACATCTTGTTTCACAGCATCTGTTAGGCTTGTCAGTGTTAATGCATTTGGGTTACAGATGAGCAACCTCTAATGGGCTTTCTTTTTTCTTTTTTTTTCTTTTTTTTTTCTTTTTTTCTTTTTTTCTTTTTCTTTTTTTTTTCTCTACTTAAAACACTTCTCTTTGCCTCTCAAGAAGCAGATTAATTTTGCTGGTTACAGTGCTGTTTGCAGTGCTGACTGCCACAGAGGCCTGGATCACAGCAGATAAAATTTGCATGCAGAAAGTGTGGAAGTAACCTGGGATCCCATGCAGGCTGAGCTGCAGGCTAAAGCAGTTTCTGTGTGTAGGGACTAGGCCAAGGGGGGTTTCATATATTCTTTCAGCTGCTGTGTCCTCAGGAGAGGCAGGCTTCCTCCCTTGTGGTGCCATGTCTGACACTGGGCTATTTTAGCAGTGTCTTGGAGGTTGATTTGATCCCACTGCACTTACTGTTCCTGTAGATTTTGTGCCACAGAAGCAGAAGCCATAGTTGCACAAATTTTTCTACTTTTGTTCTTTGTTGGAAAAGCAGATAGTGAGAAGCTTTTCTTTAGATTCTTGTGATGTGCTAAATCTAAAACTATTGCTGGAAAATATTCAGATCAGCTCTTTAGTCTGAGCTAAGGAAGGAAGAGTCTGGTCTTTGAAATACAATTTGCAGTGTCCAGCAAAACTCCAGTGTGCTCATCATCTGCAAGTCATCCTGGCCCTTTACTGCTGAATAATAAAGCAGCCCTTTTGAGGAACACTGGGATGTTGTCTCCAAACAGCCACAGAACTGGTCTTGCAATATTTATGTATGCAGAATCCTTAGAGCTCCATCAGTCCCCAGTAATGGGCTCATTTTCCCATTTTCAGAAGAGAATAATTTGATTCTCTTACCAGTTTCCCAGATTTTTACAGTCACAGAGGATCATTGTGACAGGGTAATCTGTTTCTTATATACTACACAGACTCAGAATTTCCCTTGTCCAATTACTGCTTTAAGCCCATAATGTATATGCTTTATTTTGGTGGAGTTTTTTTGCTTGTTTGTTTGTTTAAGAGAAAAAAAATGCCTTTGCCTAAAGAGGTAATAATTTTGTTTGATGTGTAATTTTGTCTGGTCATTACTATACTCCTGTTAATATGATATATTTCTGATGTTTGTTTCTTTTGCAGAATCAAACCAGGCTACTCTATGATCAGTTAACTGAGAAAAAAGCTGCTCTGCAACAATGCTTGAATGAACTACGTGGCCATAATGTTTCTGAACAGCTCCAGGTAATTTTATTTGAAGGAAATGAGAGGTTTTACAGCATTAGCTATTATTTCTAGCCTTCTGCAGTTTATGAAGTTTCATAATTTCTAAAGTTTGAGTCTAACTTAGGTTTTTAAAATGGGAAAAGGAGAGAATTCAGTATTTGCCATACTCACCACCACCCCTTTTCCTTTTTTTTTTTTTTTTTTTTTTTTTAGCCACACCTCAATCCATACTCAGACCTAATTCCAGATATTTTAGTGGTTGGAGTGGAGGAACCACTCTATCCTCAACCTCCCAGAGCAAATGCCCCCCTTGCTATGGCAGAGAAGGAAAAGGGCTACACATGTTATACCTTTCCTTATGCCTAACTACCTTTTCTTTGTGGGAATAGGACTCTGGTATTTCCATCTTCTCCTGCAGCATTTATGAGCACTTTATCGTATGGAATTTGACCAGTTAAGCTATTTTCTTTGATCTTTATTGGGATTAGCAGAAAATTAAAAATTAACAGACTGCCTGTCCTCCCCAGAATGGTCATTGGCCATTTACCTACTTCTTACCAAAGCAGGGAGGGTATTCTGAAGCTTTCTTTGTACAGGCTCATAATCTTGCTTAGAGGAATAATTTTCTGCCAGACTGAGAGCTGTGTTCCCTGCTGAATTCCCTAGCAAGGACTGGCTATATTCTGTTAGGTAACCACTCCTGGAAAAGGCATACCAGAAGTACATAGCTTTCCTTCCTTCAGAGGGATCCTGTCTCAATCCATGAGTGTTTCTGATTCATAAGAAAAACCTGCTTTCTGAGTCCATGATTCCTTTTAATGGCTGCTCTTGAATTAGTAAATGGAAAGGCATGTTGAATATTGTCCTGAGACACAAGACCTGAACTCCCTTCCTGGCTGTGCTGTGTGAACACTGTAAGTTATGCCATGTTTTGTCCATTTAGTTTATAAACTCATTGGATTTTCTGAAGTGCTAGCACAGGAGAGATCCAGCCACTGGATTCACTGCACCACCAGTGATAATGGAACTCTTCCTAATAGTTAATTTTGTCCTTCATCCAGAAAATTGGTGACTGTGCTGTGGAGCTGCAAAACTTTGAAAACCAAGTAGCAAAACTGAGAGGCCATGGGGAAAGATTGCAGTTACCTATCACCTTAGTCCAGGAAGCTTATAAATTAGAGGTAAGAGCACAGTAGAGTTTCCACTTACTCAGCACGGTTTGATTCTTCTAAGCAATGCATTTACAGCATCAAAAGGCTGATGGTTATTTTGTATTCTGTGGGTTTGTGGGATTTGTTTCTGTCCTTCATGGATCACTGCACAGTGTTTGCATTTTTAGGATGTTCTGGATGACATGTGGGGGATTCTGAAAGCAAAATATGTGGAGCTGAACTCCCCTGCCATCAGTGAAAGCCAGTATGAGGACTTGCTTCGTGGGTTTGCAGAGCTGGTAGCTATTGGAAGGGAGAAGATGGCACAAGATCCAAAGCAGCTAACAAAGAGCAGAGCAGCTCTGCAGTCTCACCTGAAAAATCACAAGGTATGAGGTGTTGTTCAGAGCACTGCTTGGGTCAGCATAGCAAGGAGCACTGTTTTCTGGGACTGGTATCTCTCCAGTGTAGTGGAGGAGAGTGACTGGCTCATAGCAGAGGGGAGGGACTGGTGTATGTGCAGAAAACAAAGACAAGTTTTTCAGTAGACCAGAACAGTAGCAGTTTTGGTGATAAATTGTTATTTCTGCTTACCTCAGAACACGTAGCTGTGTAAGGAAAACACATTTTTCTTATAGTTACCCAAAGGATTATTGTGTCCTGCCTACTACTTAAGCCTTAGAACTCCTGCTGTGGGAGTGTGATCTCTCTTAGAGAGCAAGCTGTAACTTGGGGTTTTTTTTCCAGGATTTTTTCCACAACCTCATGACACGTATGGCTTACATGGAAGCGTTTTCCAAGAGAGTGAGTCCTTCTGTCCTGCAAAAGAGAGAGGAATTCTGGAGAGAGCTGGTGAATGAAGTCAAATTGCTGGAGCAGAGGGCCTGCCAGTATGGTATACACTTAGAGAGCCTGCTAAAGGTAATAAATCAAAAGACACTCAAGAGTAAAACCTGGAGGGAAGGAGAAAAGTTGCATCTGGGGCAGCTCTTGTCCTACCAGTGATTCTTTGGCTAGTAGTTGTCCTTTCCTGATTCCACTGGACAGCAACAGTCTATTTATTACTTATTCTGTGTGTGCCAGTAAACCAACTTTCTTCTTGAAAATCTCTGGAAGTGGACATTTCAACACATCACACTTTATGACTTCTTGCTATAATTTCTGAGTGTCTGGACTGACAGAAGAGCCCTTTAAGGCAAAAAAAATACCAGCACCACTTTAAAATAAAACTTAAAAAATTTAACCAATAATCAGAACATCCCTAGAGAATAAAAAAATGCATACACCACTTAAAATTAGAATCCTTAAAGATTTTGGAGAATGCATGATTAATTCATCTGTGGTGAAATCATGTCTCACTTTGATATTTACATATTATTCACTTCTTTTTGTGTCATGTTTCATTAAAGCTGCTGATGTTTTAGAAGGCATTAAGGTCTGAGTCTGGTGTATTAAAATGCAAATGGATGTGTGCTGTGTTAACAATTCAATGTATTTTTTAGGATTGGGTGGTATTTGATGAGGAATGCCTGGTTTTCAATAAGGAGTTAGAAGCGCTTGCCTCTGTGTTGCCTTCTGTCAGTTTGGTTGAAGAAACTGAAGAAAGATTAATGGAAAGGATTGCACTTCTAGAGGTATTTATGTGTTTGTCGCTGCTTTTCTTTATGCATCAGTACAACTGGCAAAAAATATTAGTTAGTATATAAGGAGATGATTTGCAGGGCACTGCCTCATCTCCTCAGCTGTGTGTGGATGCAAGCTCAAAACTGACTTTTAAAAGTAGGAGAAGATTGGGCTGCTAATTTCAGCCAGGGGCTGAAGTCCATTTTAGTGGGAGTAATGACTGTAACTACTTCATAACTCAGTCTTCAAAGGAAGGTATTTGGGGTAAGATGGATGCTGTGCAGGCTCCATGGATCCCAAGGACAGCAAATGCCTCTTCTCTGTAATACAGAAATTGTTTTCATGTCACAGTGTAAAACCTGTAGGAAAGGACAATCAACCTAGTGCTTTCAAATATCTGAAAATACCAAATATTTGAACTCTTACTGTAACACTAGTTGCAGCTGCATCTCTGATGACAGAGCTACATCTTTATTTATAACCTCCGCTCCAGCTGGAAATATTTTATCCATGTTTTAAGCATATTTAAATATAAGGATATAAAAGCAGCATTTATGGTTGTTTTATAAAATTAAGAAGAAAGGTTTTAAGTAACCTCAGTGATGTATTTTCAGAGAGGGCTCTGCATTCCTCACGGGTGAGACCTTTCTCAGTCTGCAGAGGACATCCTCTGTTACAAATTTTTTAATTAATAAGTGTTTAATTAAAGCAAATTAATGAGTGTTCAATAAATGATTAATAAGTTTAATAAAGGAAAAAGTGCTATAATGATTTAATCTAGTTGACTGCAGGAAAGACATCACTGGACATTCCCAGGAAAATCTGAGCTATGGTAAAGCCTTTGTAATAAATCAACTGTAGATGTTTAGTCATAGTGTCCTTCTGGTGCTTTTGATTCCTGTAGCACTGAGACAAGAGAGATGCAAAATTTGCACAGCCATTGATGTGAAGTTGCCTGGTTTTCCTTGGCTTTTTGAGTTCTTCACTAGCTTTTCACTCTTAAGTCTTTATTTGTCTTTAAAGACTTCAGAAACAAAGCCATAAAGCTTTAGAAGATGTTTGGTGCAGGGTGAAACTGTGGAGCTTCATAGTTTCAAAAAGAAAGCAGAATAAAAGGAAACAAAGAGGAAACAAACAAAAAACCCACAAAAACCTGTGTCCCTTTTGCATGTAATGAATTTCAGACTCCTGTCATTTGGAAAATAAAATACATTACAGAGGAAATGATTAAGAAGTTAGAACAAGTGATGTGTGTTCTTCTAGTTGTGTTTTCTGTCTTTAAAATGTTACTGTTTTGCAAACTTCCCATATTCTGATAGAAAATCAAAAGCAGTGTTGATGAAAAGCATGCCAGGCTGTACCAGATGGTGAAGGAAGGGAAGAAATTGCTGACTGCTGTGAACTGTCCAGAAATAAGAAGCCAGATTGGGAAGCTGGAAGAGCAGTGGTTGTCTTTAACCAAAAAAGTTGGCCATGAGCTGCACCGACTTCAAACACTTCTGAAACTCCTGCTCAGGTGAGTCCAACACATAAAAACAGTTTGAAGTATCAGCTAGACATTCGTTTGTGATTTTTTTAATAGGTGACAGCTGAAGCTGTGCTTCTGCAGGGTTATGCAGCAGCAGAGGTCCCAGAATAGCACGTGTCTTCTCACAGAGGAGACAACTTGGAGGGTGAGAAATGTATCCCAGCCTCAGCTAGAAATGTGTTTCTGTGTTTTGTTTCCTCCTGTAGCTACAACAAAGACTCAGAGGAATTGATGAAATGGCTGGATTCTGCTCAGCAGAGAATGAATTTTTGGAAGGAGCAGTCTCTCAATGTTTCACAAGATCTTGCCACCATCAGGGACAACATCAGCAGTTTGTTTGTAAGTCATTTCTGCTGCCAGGTTTAGATAAGACATTGTGAATTCTGGTGGAAACTACCCTTTTGAGAGTTTGTTTTTGTTTGCCATGCCCTTGAGCCACCCACATAATACAGCACTGCAAGGCTGTGTGCCCCAAAGCCACTCAACAGCTGACCCTGGAGGGTGGGCTCAGGGTACAGGAGTGAAGGTGGTCAGCCAAAGTCAGGAAGGAGAAACATACTGAATTATATTTCATGTCTTTTCCTGCTCCCCTTGGATGGCTAGCCAGGAGGTTCAGCCCTAGTGTGAGGCCAGACAGAAGCAACAGTGCACAGGGGGAAGGCAAAGCATCAGGAAAGTTGACTGTAGATGTGAGCTGGCCAGAGGTCTGAGGACTGGAGTTGCTCCCTGGACCTCTGTGTGAAATGGGGATCAGGATATTCCCAGTCTCTGTGGGAGCAAGAGGTGGCATTCAGCACTGTATATCAGAGTGGGCAAAAAATTATTTATCTGCCAGAACATGTTTAGATTTTCTGAATTTTGCCATCGTGATAAAATCTGTTTGTTGAGGCATTTCATCTTGTGAAAATATGGCTTGTCTTCATTTCAATAGATATAGAAATATTTACTCCCTCTTAAATTTCTCCTGTGCACCTCAGACATTTTCTAAGGAAGTTGATGAAAAATCTTCCCTGAAGTCATCAGTGGTGAGCACTGCCAGCCAGCTCCTCCATGTGAAGCAAGCTGATACTGCAGCACTTAGGTCATCCTTGGCAAAATTTGAGCAAAAATGGGGAGAACTGATTACACAGCTCCCAGCCATCCAAGAAAAGCTTCACCAGGTGAGTGAGAAACTCTGCTGCCATCTCTCAGTTCATGCTAAATAATTATGTTAAAATGCTGCTGCTGGGATTCAGTTGACTTTTTCTGAATTAGCTGTGCCATGCTTTCAGAATAAGCCCAATATTGTACTGCAGTTTAAATATTACTGTGTTCTTCCTGGGCTGCTTTATATATATTCATTATCTTTGTGATTTTGCATGGAAGTCTGTTACTTAAAATTAGAAAGAATTACTCAAAATCAGGAAGAATTTATTTCAGACTCATGAATTCTAGAACTGAAGTCATTTGCCTCTCTGGAACACAGGGCTCACTTTCAAGTTCATGCCCCAATAATGCGATTATAGTGCCTGAGCCTTTCTAAAAATAGAAATGCCATTTTCCTTGGTATTTCTAACAAGTAGAGTGTAGAAGATTCATGATATGCTTTACCTCAGCTTCAGATGGAAAAGCTTTCATCACGGGAAGCTATTGCTGAACTAATGGCCTGGCTGGACCATGTGGAATGGCAGCAGGAACATGAGGAGCCAATAAATTCCCAAGGCAGTGCTGCCCAGGTCAAGACCCTCCTTCAGAAGTACAAGGTAAATGGGAAACTGTGAGTCCAGGCCTGCTGTGAAAAGGATGGAAGCAGCCTTCAGGCACTGTCATATCCTTCCCCTTGCTCTCAGGAGGGTTCCTCAGTCTGAAATGTGCTGTATCCTCCTTTATAAAACCTTATGCTTCCATGACACATAAACCACTGCCTGTTCTGCAATACAGCTACTGCCTGCTGGGCTGTAATCTCCTTTTCTCATGCTGTCCCATCTGTCTCATCTGTTCATTCTCTTGCATTTAGATGGTAAAATGTGACAAGCAGGAAAGCTTTCCTTCCTTAGGAGGACAGACTCTGTGTTTGTGCTGTGTTCTAGTTTGTCCTTTTAACAAGGAATACCCTAATGGAGCTCCATAACCTGAATCCATTTAACTAGAGAACAGGGGGTTTGAATATTATGGGTCATCAAAAGAAATAACCTGCTGGGAAAGAGGGACAAGATGAACATCCCTGCAGGGGGAGAGAGAGAGAGAGAGGCTGCAGCAGACTCTTGGCACTGTTCAGATGTCAGAGCACGAGTGGCAGAGGCTGATTGCTCCAGCCACAAGGAGGATTCATGCTATGTACTCCAGGGAGCCCAGCCTCAGGGCATGAATCCCCACAGAGCCCTGTTTTGCTCTGCTCCTTCTCAAGCCTCAGACAGGCTGACAGTTCTCAATCTGCAGCTGCAACCACTTTGGTGCTGCAGGTAAGGCAAGTGCCAATGCAAACATTTATTTCTGAGAGCCTTGGTATAGCACATATATAACATTTTGGTCTGTATCAGTGGAATTTGGCAGTTGGGACATGTAGGTGAGGTGCTGTTCTTAACGCTTTGGATATTTAGAGGTGGGTTTGTGGGTGTATCTTTTGCACTTGTCAGCAAGGTGGGGTTATGTGTGCTGAGAAGAAAGCTGGGATGAGGGTCACAAATTCCTAGAGGGAAATAGCTGTGGCTACTGTGGTATTCCCTGGTGACTTTTCTGAGCACTACTGGATAAAAATGGAGCCCTTTCCTACTCTATTCTAATACCCTCTGAAATAAAAAGACATTCCCTTATGTTTTCACTTTGTATGTAGTTTCTTGCTTATCTCTCTGCACAAGAGATGCTGATGCTGGAGAACACTTTCCTCCCAGACATTCTATTCTGATACCAGATGTTTTGTTAAAAAGAGTACAAACTTGTGCTTCATTTTCCTGTGAGTTGCAGGAGTGTGGGAAAGCCTTGGTCTTGGGGCAACCATCTGGGCCCGTGGCAGTGTGATGGTTTTGTCCAGTGGGTTAAGTAAAGGGTCTGGTCCCCCTGGGTTTTATTCCCTGCTCCATCTCTAGCCTGTTTTTACCTTGAGCTAACCACGTAATGATAGAGATTTTCTGCAGAAATTTCAGTGGATGGAAAGACTAGACAAATACAGAATGGTAAAATTTGAGAATTATTCCTACAGACAAGTCTCTTTCAGAAGAATATTTTAGGTCATGATACAAACAAAGCTGTCAATGCCCCATTGCCACACCTTGAAGCATCATTGGAACCATTCAGATTAAAACCACAGAACCGATTGCTTTATGTTTTTGTTCTTTCTCTTTTTCCCCTGCAGGAATACATGATGGAAATGAACTTTAAGCAGTGGATGGTAGATTTTGTTAACCAGTCCCTGCTGCAGATGAGCACCTGTGACGTGGAGAGCAAGCGCTACGAAAGGACAGAGTTTGCCGAGTGCCTGGGTGAGATGAACTTGCGGTGGCACCGCCTGCAGGCAGCCCTCAACAGAAAGGTTGGATTGAGTTCCCATGGCTTTCTGTCTTACAGCTCTGATTTTGCCTGTGCCACTGCTCTGTTTTAGGGATATATCAAGCTACCAGCAGTTTTCCTGTGTAGCAGTTGGATTTGTGCAAACAGTGATTATTAAGTAAGTAGTGTTGACAGCCACGTTCAGCTGGGGACATATGAAACTCCTGGACAAGGCACAGCAGGGATCAGTTCCCAGCCCTGCTCCAGCCCCTCCTAGGTCACTGGAAATGGGTTCCTCTGTCAGTGTCCTCCTCCTGCAGTAAATATGCTTTCCCAATGCAGTGCTTTGAAGGTCAGCAGCTGATAGAGTCAAGTCTACATGCAGAATTTTCCTATCAGCACATAATCTTGTTTCTCTGGAGAAAATCTGTTTCAGGCAATGCCTCAGAATTATTCTATTTCAGTGAGGCTAGAAATAATCCATGCATCCAGAATTAGATGCTGCTGCTTATGTGCCCCAATACCCAGAAAAGCTGGTGTGACTCATGATATGGAAAAGACATGGGGGCACTCAGAATCCCAAAATGCAACCATGAAGCTGCTGGAATGAATCCCTCTACCAACACATTTCTCTTTCATCTCTGTGTCTCAATTTATACAGCTTTGGGAGAAGCTGGCCGTTCCAAATCCAGACACAAAGACTTCTGGTCAGATGGAAAATTGCCAATGTTTTTTTAGTTCAGAAAGTCTTCCAGAAGCATTTTAAAGTGGAAATTTCATTTCCCGTACAATTGAAAATTCCCATGATGAAATTTCAGTTTTGTTGGGGGAAAGGTTATGTTCTCTACCGTTTTCATGAAGTTCAATTCTAGGATTTGATGGATCCTCAGGGCCAAGATTGAAGATAGGAAACTTGAGGTCCCTTTCTTATTAGTAGCCTTGTTGGTGAGTTTTAGTGAGAATGTGATTTTTGGATTCCGTGTGAATGTGTCCACATGGCCCAGGGTCCCCCAGCTTGTCAGGTCTCCCAGCTCCAGAGCACAGACTGCCTTGTTTCTTCCAAAGGAAAAGGTCAGATCCTAAAGAGCCTGCAAAACGTTTTAGTTTTCCTTTCAAAATATTTTCTCTAAATAGTATTTTCAGTATGGATTTTGTGATGTCTAGTTTTGTCATGGAAAAAGCCATGTTTTTGCCCACTTGTAGGTTTAAGTAAGTTAAAACATTTCTGTAACTTTCAGATACAAGACTTGGAACACATTTTGGAGGATATTACTGAGAATGAGAACAAAGCCCAGACTCTGCACAACTGGCTGGAAGCTCAGAGTGATCGACTGAGATCCTTACAAACCCCAGCAAGTCTGATCTCTGCACAGAACACCTTAGATGATTGCAAGGTAAAGCATGACATGAGTAGTGTTACAGTAAAAGCCCTATTTAGCACACTTTGCTGAATCCAGACTAAGGAACTGCACAGATTTTAACAGAAAGAAATGTAAAGGAAGTTGCCATTTCCCAGAAGAATTCTCCAGTGTCATTTTAATTAAAGCATGTTGCAGTCAGGTGATAAAGAGACAGAACCACTTTTAATGTGAGTGGCTATTCTGTGATTTTTTCCACCAATTGAAGATGCATCTGCTGTTGCTTCATGGTATTTGGAGTGTTGTGCAGCAATATTGTATTCTGAGATACTTCCAATAGAAGTAGTTCTCAGTTCAGCACAGCCATGGCAGAAATTATGAATTCCATTAGTTTGAAGAGCTCTGTGATGGAAGTGTCATGGAAACTACTCAGTCCCATTTGGACAAATAGCAACCCTCTCTGCTTCTGCCCTAGACAGTAGTGTAGTCTCTCTGCAGCAGCCTCAAGGATCTGAGTGTCCTTTGTTATGTTTTTCTAGGCATCAGATCCCTCAGAATTAATACAGGTGGCAGCCAGCTAATAACTGGTTCCTGTTACTCTGATAGTCTGCTGTTTTCATTCAGTACAGTGTTCCCTCTCTGTTTTTTAACATGGAATATTTGTTCTTTCATTGCCATGGTTACATCTCTCTCTTGTAGTAGGCTGCTTTTATTGTCTGGAGTGCTCTGTTACACACTGTGTTACTTGCATCTCTGAAATGTGTGGAGGGGCCAGAATGGAAGAAAGGCACGAGAGTAGCTTGATCTAAACACTCACCTGCTCAGAACAACACACAGTGCTAGGATACAGGTGGCTAAAATTTCATTACAATTCATTTGGTCAATAAAAATTAGGTCCAAATTTAAAAATGTTTTGGGGACGATCAGTGAGAGCTGGAAAAAGGTCATGGCTTTAAGTGTAGCATTATAGGAAAATGTTGTGGCCCATTGTGGGTATGGATGGTTCCTCACATTGTAAAGAGCTCCCTGCTGAGCTTTTCCCAGCATGTCAAGACTTATTCTGCTGGGGAAGGAGTCCCATGTATCTCCATTCAATGGAGATTGTTCTCAGTTGATTTCAGTGGAATTTCTGCCATGAAGGTCCCTCTGAGGAAAGGAACAAACTGAAAATAACTTTCTAGAAGTTGTTAGGATGTCAGGGACTCACCCATTGCAAAAAAACCTGTTTTACCTTTGCATGACTGAAGAATTGCACAAAATTAATTTTAAAGTAGGAATGTTTACCTAAGCTCCTCACACAGAAGTTTTTTTTATGATCTCATTAAAAGATCTTGCTTATCATCTTTTTTCCATTATTAGGAGCTAGAAAATCAACTCGTGGCTAAATCCAAAACTCTTGATGAGCTCACACAGAGTTTGGCTTCAAATGGTAGTGCAGAACAAACCCCAGAAGCTCAGTCTCTGAGGATAGCTGAGCTGTGTGAAATGAAGGACAGCATTGTAAACCAGGTAAAAGCCTTGCTTGTGTTCAGGTTTCCTGCACTGCATGTTCGGACCACCAATGTCATTAATCTTCTTCATGGGGTGGCAGGAGCTGGTACAAAAAAGATGCAAAGTATTCCTTACTCTTTACCTTCCTAAGAATTCCATTTTAAGTCTTTACTGTAAAATAAATTAATGTATTTCCAAAGTTGAGAGAGAAAAATTAGTCTGATCTTGAAGCAGTTTGGGTACAAGGGGAGGAGGAACAGATCCCCATCTGCAGCTTAAGAAAATAAAGAGCTCTGCTATTTTTCTATCAAGCTGCAAATGGAAACCTTAAACTCTCTTACTTGGTCTCCTTCTCTTTCATACCCTGTTCTTTCTCCCTTGTAGTGCAACTGGTGCAAGCTGCCTACTCTGGCCCTGTTCTCACTGAAGCTTTTCCACCTCCCAGTTACTCTTTCATCCACACACCAGGGTGGCTTTTGCCATCCTCAGATCCTGTGTAGTTTTCAGTTGCTTCAAGGAGAGTCTGGCAGATTGATTTCCCATGCAAACTGACTCCCCAGCAGTTTGTATTTATAGTCATAATATCTTTATAATTGGAGCTGATCTTTTTTTTAATGTGGATGTAATTCATAGGTGCAGGAGAGATAATAATGAACGCATTTAAAGATTTGAATCTGTGATAATAAATAACTGCATACTGTAGAGAATTATACATGATGGAGTGGTTGTGTTTCTAGTTAAGATTGCTTTACACTTTTTATTACAGAGTCCTTGCCTTTTTTCCTCAGAACTTTGTGAAACCTGAACCCTTTTGCTTGAACTCTTCCACAGGAGATGTCGATCCAGTATTGATCTGCTGCTTCTTGGTTTGGGTTTCAGCAGAAAGGATGTGGCTGTTTCTTACCAAGAAAGCAGGAAAATTTATGTTTATGTACATGATGAAAGCTTTTCCTTCTGATGTATAACTGGGGGTAGAAATTGGCAGGATTGACAGCCTGGTGCTTTTTCTCTTACAGTCACCGTGGGTCATGTTAATTTTAGGGATTTTGTGACTAAAGTACCAAAGTTGCAAACTGCAGGATGTTCTTGGGGCTGAGCTGTCTGTGTATGCAGTGAAACAGAGAGTGCAGGTTCCTTCCCACGGGTGACTGCTCACATCAGAGCCAGGCAGAGATTTCTAATACAGGGCTAAGGAGATGGAATACCTTGATTAAATTGTCTGTGGGTTGAGCTCAAGCCTGTGAGTCTGTGGCCCTGAGACATTTCCCGGGAACGATGCCTTTCCATCTTCCTTGTGTGGGCAGTAATCAGCTACAGGCTACAAAAAGCAATTAGAGATTCCTCCCACCTGTACCATGATGCAAAAGAGAATAGGGATGATTAATCCACCAGCCTGTGTGTGCCTGAAACTCGGGTACTAGGATAAAATTATCCATGCAGTGTATTTAGGGTGAACTACGGTGTGGACATTTTTTCATCTTCCATTTTGTGCCTGCATAGTCAGAACCAAAATCTGGCATCTGGCTTTTGCCAGGTCTCATGGAGATGTGGTTGTCTGCCTGGTTTTTATGCCTTTCTCCAAGCATGACTGAAAATAGGTATTGAACTAGGTGAATGTTTTATCTAACCCAGGACATGCCTTATGTACTTCCCTGAAACAGAAGGATAAAAATGATTGAAGGAGGATTGTGTTTTTGTGTTGGCAGTGTCCAGGAGCCTGTGGCAAATGGAAGCCAAGCCTGCCCCTTGTAGATTAGACAACTGTAATAATGAAAGAGGCAGAACATAAAGGGGATATCCATCATTAATGAAAGGGACAGAAGATAAAGGGAATATCAATCATTTAATTTTGTATGAAAATCCTGAATTTGCCAGCCTGGGGTCCAGGTGGGCCTGCATTATTAGAGCACAATGGCATAAGAGGCATGACAGCTCTCAGAGTATTGCAGCAGTGGCTTCTTCCATGCAAACCAATTTCTGTTCAAATTGTCCTTGAAAGGAAACTTGATCTCTGGATCAAACTATCTCCTTCCTAAGAAGATTAAGGCTTTCAACTTCCTCCCACTTCAGGTTGATTTTGGCAGGAAGAAATAAGCAGTTCATTATTTCAGTACTTCCTGGGGTGTTCTGGCAGAATTGTGCCACCTTGACCTCCAGTGAAATTTTGATTTCCAGCACATTCCTACACTTCACTCTAGATATGGTTTACTGCTTTTTTTGAAGCCTGCAAAATTCCTTACCGAAAGTATAATAAAATACTCCAGCTTGGCAAATTCTTGTGGATTGTCATGGACTGAGCATTGAGTTTAGATTTCTAAGTCAATTTAAAGGTGATTTATATGTCAGGACTACCCAAGAAATATTAACAAAAATGGTTTGTCTGCAGGTTGCACAGCTAAAGGCCTCAATGGAGTCAATACTGGAGCAGTGGAGAGCATATGATGAAATTTATGCAGAAGTCAGCTTGATGACCACAAGATATTTGTACTGCATAGACCAATGCAAACCTTCTGAGGAAGAAGCTTCATTGGAAGCTTTGAAAAAACAGGTCAAAACTCTCCAGGTAAAGTTGTCTTATTTCTGTACTTTCTTCTTTCCCTTTAGGCAAACAAGCTCCACTGAAAAAAAGACCGAAAAAATTATCTGAGCAACTTTTTCTTTATTATAATGACACTGAAGATAGTGCAATATTACTAATTTTTTTAAATCTCCAGTGGCACTTAGACTTCTTATTTTATGTAGTGCATAAGTTCAACTTGAGTGCAGTTTAGATACAAGGTTCAAGGAAAAAGCCCACCAAGTCCTCATGCTCCCTTGCCCCTTGTATTGATGCTGAGCCTGGCATTTCTGCTTGCTCCAGCACCACTCCAACTATTCTGTCAACCTCCAGAGAGCTGGAGTCCCCTGCACAACCTCTGAATGAGTCAGAATGCCAGACATAAATGCTCTGGATCCTCCTGCTGCTCTGCTTGGCTGTTACAGAGTCCAAGTGGAGCATCTGGATTAGGCAGTTAGGCTGGCCCTGGGTCTGGGCATTCACAGCTCTGGCTAAAATCCCCTTTCCTGGCTCTAAATGAGTGTTGAAAGGCTGTGCAAGCACTCCCTCTTTTCCTGTAAATAAGGCTGAATTGGGGTTTTTTTGAGTTGTATCAGAAGTGGTGCAGGACAGACTGAGGCTGTGAGTGCTGGGTGTGGGACTCTTGGCAGTAAACCCTGCACAAGTGCCTCCCACCCTCACCTGGGCTCATGTTATAGATAAAAGGAACTGGGCACCTTCTCACCTCCTTCCTTCAATCACCCTGTTTACTTTTAACCTGGAGCAGTTCACAGATACACTGTAATGGCCTGTATCAGGAGGAGGGGGAGCTTGCAGCTGAGGGCAGGAGATACCAAGCCAACTTTACTGCCAGTAGAAACAGTGGCTAAAAATAAAAGCATTTTTGGTTTCTAGCAAATTCATTTATTCAGTTCAGAGATGTGGGCTTGCTAAATGAGCTTTTTCTTTAACAGCCAATAAATTATCTCAGTTTAAAACAGGTCTTCTGAATTACTTTTTTTCCTATTTCACCTCTCTTAGCTTCCTGATTTTTAGGAATTGGTGTTACGTTTTCTGCAAACATTTTAATCTGTGCTGCAGAAGTATGGCATTTTTGCTACCCTATCTCTACCAATCTATAGGGGAAGTTACACTTAGGTCATTTATCCCCCACAATTAATTGATAAAATCCATTCTGCAGGCTCTTCAAGATGAATCAGAGAGCAGTGAGGAAAGTTGGGCCAAGCTCCAGGCTGCTGCCAGTAACCTGAAGAAGAGCTGCTCCCCCTCCTTTGCAGAGATTATTGACCAGAAATGCATGGAGGCACACACTAGGTAAGCCTGCAAAATCAGACACCAGTTATTAGTATTTAAAAAAACCAAGTTGTTCAGGCAAGATTCAAACATCTGCCAGATTTTCAGGTCTGTACTAATGCATCTCACCTGTCTAAGGGCATTCTGTGTGATGAGTAGAATCACAGAATCGTGGAATGGTTTGGGTTGGAAGGGACCTTAAAGATCATCCATTTCAATCCCCCTGCCACAAAACGGGACACTTTCCACCAGACCAGGTTTCTCCAAGCCCCATCCATCCTTGAACACTTCCAGGGATGTGTTTTATCCTTCTGTTTCAGGGAAGTACACTTTTAGCTGCATGCTTTTCCTGTGATGGGTCCCACAGCACAAACTGTGGCTTTCAGGAACATGGCTGTGGATGCAAAGCAATTCCCTCAGGAACCCTATGCCAAATCATGTTCTACAGGAGAACCTACTGGGAAAACAGTCTAAATCTTTTGATATTTTGGCAGGTGGAACTCAGTAAATGAAGACATCACAGATCAGCTGCGGGCAGCACAGGCAGCTCTGCAGCTCTGGGAGCCCTTTGAGGCTTTGTGCTCTGAGACAGCAGCCAAGTTACAGCAGTACAGCCAGCAGTGTGCTCAGCTCTTGGATGCTCACGTGCCTGAGGAGAACTCCATAGAAACCCTGGAGCAGAGGATACAGGAGATAAAGGTACATGAAGAAGTTTCTGCTGCTGGGTACAAACCAAGATTTATTTTTGAGAAACAAGGCAAAAGAATACCAACAATCCAGTCAGTGGAAAAGATGAAATCTGTGGGTTTCTCCCATGAACAGGCACCTTTGTATTTCCTTTAAGCACTTTGACCAGAGACCAAACCAGAGCTAGTGTATAGGTGAGCAGAGAGCAGAAGGGAGTCATATTCCATCTCTGCCACTTGCTGCTCTGCACAAAAGGTCAAGCCTGTGTTGGAAGCAATCACTGAAAGAAAAATTATTTACCTTATGAGGCATTGCTTGGGAGGAGGAATAATACCTACAAGAACAATACCTGAGAGAAAAAAGAGCAGTTTTCCTGAGCACATCACCATCCTGAACTCTTCCACAGCCTTCAAAATGCTTTTAATTGGATTTGGTGCTGTGTTTTGGTCTGGTGTGATGGGTTCACAGACTCCTGAGCTCATTAGATTACTCTAAATGCTTCTGACTTTAGGCAAATGAGATCTCATGCTGAAACCACACGGCACATTGGACTCTATCAGGCAGCAAAGCTGTCATTGGGTTCTGACATTTTTGGTTTCTTCAGGCTGTGATAAAGAAATATAATAATCCTTATGTCAGGACAGAGCAGTGATTCATTGTGCTTTATGAATCTCTAGCTATGAATTGGAAGAAGTACAGAGTATTCCATTTTGCATGTGGCCTTAAATAAGAAACTTTACAGGGAAAAGAACTCACGTATCTTTCTTTGTCAGAAAAAACTGACAGCAGCAAAGCCTAGACCAAATTTTTTTTACTTTTTTCTGATATACTAATGGCTGTGACAGAAATTCATCACTATGTCAGCAAAAAGGAATTGCATTTTCTGGAAATTTTTGGGAAGAGTGCTACACCTACTAAGCAAGGCATGGCCACCTGAATGCCATTAGCACTGTAGATGCTGTCCTGGTGTGTGTGGGTAGAACACATGGAATTTGTCGTGGGGTTTTTTAAGTGGTGAGTTAAAAGAATGGGGATCAATGAAATGGCATATGAGTTATGTCTATTTGAATACACATATTTTAATCCCTCTAATCTTTTCCTCTCTATATATTAGGAAAAATTATGGTTTTATGGATTTTTGCCACCACAAAAAAAAAATTCTTATAAAGAGAAGAAGAAATCAAAATGGGTTCTTTATTAAATGGCTGGAGTGATATTTTATAACATGATCCTTTCAAATAAAGAGGTCAGGAAGCAAGGACCATTTTGCTTTTTAGAGAAATATGTGTGTTTTTTGCTATTCATCAGAAGATTTTGCTCATTATTCTCAGAAAAGACAATACATAGTGGCTAATTTCAGGGGGTTTAATGGCTAAAAGTAAATTTCACTTGTCAAAAAAAAAGAAAAAACCAAGTACATTGAATGAGTCTAAAATTACTCCCTTTGTTCTTGTACTGCCTTTAGAGTATAATTTTATAGCATCTTTCTAAGTAAAGGGGAACAAATAAAACCAAACCCATAGTCCTCAGTCACTGAGGGATCCAAAGTACTGGTATGGTTGTAACTAAATAGCTTTCCTCATCTGCAGCATGGGCCAGTTCCCCCATCTTCTAGTGTACACACATCTTGTAGAGAGGGATACCCCAATTTCCCTCCCTGATTTTCCTCTGGAGCAGCAGTACCCACTGCCTGAAGTCACTGGTGTTCCATTGAACTCTGAACTGTGCCTTTCCCAGCACTGCACTCAAAGGATGCAATTCCCATTATCCTCCAAGTAAAAGACTGAAGCTTTCACCACAGCTGAGCTTGGCTCCCAGATGGGCTCAACAAAAAAGAGTTTAGTCACAGCAACAAAAGATGCCAAATGAAAGTGGCACATGAATGATGATCTGATTCATTTACTGACTTTTTTTTTTTCCCTTTCCCCTTCTCCCATCAGAATTTACAGCACAGCCTTCAAAACCTCGCAGGATGCCGAGCCCAGATTTATTTGCAGGCTGACAGGATAAAACAGCAGGCTGGGACAGCTGCTGAGGCCATTCTGATGGAGAAGCTGCAACCATTCCAGAGAGCAACCTATTTGGAAAAGATGTTGCAGAGGAAGCTGGATGAACTTCAGGTATTTTTTTTTATATTAAATTAGCTGTTAGTGTGGGGTAACTTCTTCACTAGAGTCTTGTGTGAGCCATGTTCCTCATTAGAGCACTATAGTTCTTGAATTGAAATTTCAGTTCATTAAAACTCACTATAGTTCTTGAATTGGAATTTCAGTTCATTAAAACTCAGCAGGATGATAAACTATATAAAGAAATATTACATGAAGCCAGAGGGACAGATGAAGGATTTCACCCTCACCTGCTTGAGTTGCTTAACAGCCTCTGTCACTGGGCCTGTTATCCCCAGGACCCTCAGATGATTAAAGATTAGGAAATGTGGGGGTTTTTTTGAACATTGAAGTAAGCTGTGAAGTTTCTCAGCTCTGCCTTGAAAAAAAAATCATGGGCTTCAGTTTTTCTTAGGAAGAGTTCATGTAGTGAACCTAAAACCAAACAGAGAACTGTGACCATTTGATGTAATTCTGAGGACCAAATTCACATTCCTGTTCAGGCCAAATGGGGATAGACCTGGATCCAGGAGCTCTGCTCAGCATAGTGGAGGATTGACTTCTCCTCTTCACAGGCATTCCTGAGAAAGCTTCCAAGCAAATGTACTGCTGGACATGTACTGATGTAGAATTAATCTGTTCCTATGGAAAAAGTCTGGTTTCAATGAATTGTTCTGTTTTAAAGTAAACCCGAATTCATCAAGACATTTGAAGCCAGCTCTATTTATGTCTTCATCAACCAGCACAGTTAATGGCTGGAAGCCAGAAATCTTTGTGAAGATAACAGGTTTCTCATATTCCCTGTGAACTTCTCACTGCGTGAAAAAATGCATTTCTGGGTAGTCATTTTCTCTGGTTTAACCCTGTGATATTACCACAGCAATCTCTCTCCATACACCAGTTTTTGCCATTCATCCCTTAAAAAACTGTTGTTGTGTAAGTTCTCTCAGAGATGTGGAGTTTAATTCTGGAGAGAAAGAAAAAGTTTTCCCAGTGCTGTTCTGCTAAAGGAAAGTTGAATTCCAGCCCTACTGATTTTTCCACAGAGCTCATGTAAGCTGCACAGCTTTGTGTGTACCTCAAAGGAAGCTCATTTTCACAAGTTTCCCCCCTCTGATAAGCTGAGTTTTGACTTTCCAATATCACAATAAGTTAAATAGCGCAGAGCTACAAAAGGTATCACAGAAACCCCAATTCCTTTCACATAGATACAGCTGTCTCAGAATTTGGAGATTCTGTTTCTTGGTCTCTGCTTTAGGTTAAATTTTCCCCTTGTCCAGTTGAAAAATGGAAAAAAGTTCAACAGAGAGTTATAAATACATTAGAATTGAGGTTTAATAACTGTTTGTTTTCCTAAAAATATTGCTTATTGCTCCTTTTTGTCTACTGAATAAGTGTAATAAATAGTAACTAATGTAAATTTTCAATATTCACCCCAGTTCAATCTTTTACAACTGGAGGATTTCAACAACTGCCTGGAAACACTGGAGGGTCGTGTCAAGAATTGCACAGACACCTTTGATAACCTCTGTCTAGAGGAAGGAGACAACTCAGAATTGCTCATGGTATGTTTGCATTCCCAAATACAAAAAGATACTACTCAGCTCTTGCCCGCTTCAAACTGCTCTTTGTATCCTAAATGTCACAGTTGCAGCACTTCCATCAGAGTAACTATAATTCAGCCAAAACACAAAAAGGAATTATTAAAGTTTAGAAACTCTAGATCTGCATTTTGAGCCAAATGCCTGCATGGAAGGGAGGAAAATCACCAGATTTGGGGTTGTTGTGAGATCTTTTTCCCCAGCTTTGCTCTGGAGCTGCTCTGTTTCCCTCAGTGTAGGGTATGAAGTAAATGTGGAGGTTCCAGGTCTTGAGTATCTGTTCAGTACCGTTGGAAAAGTGAGTTCTATGTAAAAGAGTTATTACTTTTTATTCCTCTGTATTTTTTGAAGTTAACACAGATATGTTGGGTGTTTTGAGGTTGCAGGGAATAAGCTTCTATACTTCTTTTACATGAAAGAAAGGCAGTACTTTTCTGCAATAATTTATTTTTTCCTTACTTCCAGAATCAGACACTGGAGCTTGCTGCACTTTCTCCAAGCATAGAGAGTTTGAATGAAGCAAGCATAAAGCTGCCACTCAGTGACTTCACCCTGAAGAAAATGCAGAGCCTGACTCGGCAGTGGAGTCAGAAAACAGCAGCTGCTCTGGAATGTTGCAGGTCTGAAATGCAAACCAAAAAAATCACAAGTAACGATTCCCTTTTCTGTGATTGAAATGAAAACCAAGTTAAAGCATAGAACATCTTGCAGTCTGTTCTCAGCTTTCTCAGGAGCTTGACAGGTGGAATTCTGCCCTTGCAATTTACTTGATTTTCCAGTGGCTATTTGTATTCCAAGTCACTTGAAACAAAAACCTGGATGTTTGTAGGGGAAGAAGGGAGCAAAGTGCCAAGTGAAACCCCCATATGTTAATTTTATTAACTACCACATTAGAGCACCTGTAAACATACCCAGAAAAACATCCACCAACAGAAGTTTCTGGCTATTCATTTTGTTTTACAGTATGCTTGAGGGAACCCAAAATGATGAGAAGAAATTCTTCCAGAAATGTGAAAAGTGGATGAAATTCCTAGAAAAAATGAAAGAAGCCTTAAAAACAGATATTCCAGGACGGTTTGAAGAACTGCAAGAGCAACAGAGAGTATATGAGGTAAAGCTAAGTCTAAAAATGGAAGCATCATCTCCAATGATGAAGGCAGGGGGAAATCACTAGAAAATTCTGTGAAAATTCTTTTGAAACTAGATCTGGGCAGGATTTTACAGAGCATTTCACTCTTGAAATGCCTATTAAGGTAAAAACTCTGAAACATGAAAATACTTTTCCAAAGGGACAGATCCCTTTTTGCAAGGATCAGACCTTTAGGAGTGCATCTTCAGGTGCTATGTCATGAAGTCCTAAATTTCTCCAGCCCTGATGTGCACTTGTCTGCCTGTCCCAGAACACTGGAACCTGTGGCAACTAACTGGATAGTTTGCTGGAGACCTAGCAGCAACCTTAACAGTTTCTGGAAGAAATGCATTTAAAATAGTGTTTTCACAGCATATTTCTGGTTTGACCAGTTGTTAGATTTTAGTGAAAATCTTTTTTCTCTGGCATTTTTCCAGACAGTTGCTATTTGTTACAGAGAAACAGTCAAAAAACTTTAGGTTTCAGATCTGTATCATCCAGCTCATGGTGGGATCCACTATCACATATGTGCAGATTCCTCCTGGTATCCAAAAACTGCGGACTCTTAGGGTGCATTTGACACTCTAGCAATTGAAAATAATAGTTTTCAGCTTTTACAATTAAATATGTGCTGTCACTCTAGAGGAGCAGAAGCAGCTTTCATAGCAAAGGTTGTTCACTGAATAGTTAAAACTTGTTCTCTTGGTATTTTCAGATGCTGCAGACTGAGATTTCCATAAATCAGCAAACATTTAATTCTATCATAGAAAAAGTTCTACTCTCCTTGGAATCCGGAGAAGCAGAGAAAAGGTACTTTTTTTTTGTTTTCTCCTTAAGATCTTGGTCATTTAGTGAATATGCTGTCTTCCTTGGTATTGAATCTTTGCTCTTATGAGGACATAAATCCAAATTCTTAGCTGGCTTCACTCTTTGAATGATCACCTGTCACATTTTGCAAGAGCATGAGAAGGTGCAGTGAGAAAGAAACACAGGTGCCCTGGCCAGAGTGCATTTGGGATAGTAACAGGCTGGGCTGAAAACAAAAGTAATTGCTCCTGAAGAGGAGTCTTTTGTTCTGTGCCTGTGGTTGAGCCCACAGAGCATAATGAGGATGCTGCATATGAAGGATGCTCTCCTTCTTTCTGGGCCTCTCTGCTTCTCAGAGTGCAGAGGTGTGGACTATCCACATTGCTCCTGGCACACATGGCAGGGCATTGAGTCACTGGCCATGAAACCCCAAATGTATGGTCCCTAAACCTGTTTTTTATCAGTATGATCTTACACCTTTCTCTTAATCAATGTAGTGTGAGAAACAGCAGGTAATGTTTGTGAGCAGGGGTTCAGCTGCCTCAGGTGTTTGGGGTGAAGACATTTCCCTCCCTGCCAGATCTTGCTGCTTCCAGAGACTTGGCAGGACAGAGTGTGTGCTCCCCTCATGATAGTGGGACCTTGGAAAATGCTAAAGATAGATTCTGAAAATGTTAGGCTTTGTGTTTTCTCAGATCAGTGCATTCACGTAAGCAGTATGATAAATGATATAATTGTTAGATGTGATGATTGTTTAGTAATTAAATATAATTATTATATAATCATAGGAAGAATCATGAGAAACTACACTGGGCACTTAAGAGAGCTATGTTTAGCTAAAAATCTATGTATACAATAGAACAATATAAGTTTAATAATTAACATGTAAGTTATATAACGATAGAATATAAAAACACGTTCCTCTTCAATGTATGGTGGGATCAGATCTGAGGCGAAAGCGCCCCTGATTCCCAGAGCTCTTAATAAAAGCACCTACATATAATTGCCTGTGTGATTATATGTCTCCGCACGCTAACACTCAGACATGCCAGTATAGAATCCACAGCTTGGCTTAAAACTGCCAGGGAAGGTAGGCTACACTAAGCTGAGCTGCTGGATTTTTGTGTTTGGAACTACCCACACGAAGGCAGTGGTTTGTGTGAGTGTGAATCAGGGACGATGGCTTCCTGCAGAGAAGCAGAATTGATAGATGAGGTTGCCTTAACCAACCAGCCAGATCTGCTGGATCATCTGACCACAGATGAGGACAAAATAACTGCTTAAATGAGTTCAATAACTACACAATTTTCCATTGTGCAGATCAATTTTGCAGTGTAATCAGCGACCTTGTCTCACTTGGATTGACCTTCTTGTTCTCCAGAGAAGTGTTTAGTGCATATTGTGTCTGATTGCTGCATTATGTATGTTGCTATACCACAATTGCAAGATTGACTTGCCTTACCCTCTTTTGTATCATGTAAAAGGTTGTTTGGATTGCTTAAAAGATGGAATACAGAGAGCAGGGCTGGGCTTAGGGCTGCAAAGAGCTTTCTTGCATTGTTGGGTATTATAATTGAAAAACAACTTTGCAAATGGAGCTCCATCACAATTACTGTAATATGCAGCCTTGAGATCAAACTAAATTAACACTCAGCCCTTGTAATTTTCAGGACAGAGTTTATTTCCAAGCTGACACTGCTGAAGGAGCAGTGGCAGAATGTTATCCGGATGGTTCAGCAAAGGAAGAAGGACATCGATGGACTCGTGAGCCAGTGGCAGCTCTTCAGGAGTTCCCTGCAGAGCCTCAGCAGATTCCTTGATGACACAAACAGCTTCCTTGCAGCTGTGAAGAGCCAGGACTGTTACAGCCTTTACCAGCTTAGAAATGTAATTCATGATTTCAAGGTACTGTGTTTATTTCTCATAAATCTAAAATACGTGGCCTTTTTCCCTCAGACTGAAACAGCTTCTGTCCAGTCAGGTAAAAAGCTTTAAAGTCACACACTTTCTTGGGGGAGAAATTATTGGTGATACTTTTTCCTTAAAGCTGAGCACAGGTAAGAAAGCAGTGGCATTGCAAAAGGCTCATTATACTCAGAAACTTCTTGATCAGTATGGCCATTTAGTAGCCTTGCATGCTTTAAAAATCTTATGGATACGAAAATGGCAATTCAGGGTGCCAGAGGAGACAGACACACTAGTCAGCAGGTAAGCTCTAGGTCTGTGTACATCTTACTGACATGACTGCTGAATTCAGGACTTCTATTTTGCCTGAAGAAAGGTAGTTATGTGGCAAAACGGGCCATATAGATCCTGTGTGTGCAAGGATGGGCAGGAGAGGCCAGAAACAAAGAAAAAGCAAGGGAATCTCTTCACTCCAAGATATACAAACCTTATGAGCAGTTCTTCAGAACAGTGGCTTCTGCATTTTACATGCAGTGGAAAAAAATATTTTCCTTTGTTAATTTTGGATGTTTTGGTTTTGCATTTAACTGTGGACCTCTTTGTTTTATAGGAAGGTAGAAACAAGCAGTGAACTTGATGGTTGCATAAGGCAATCTAAAACCTTTTAAAATCATACTGTTGAATGCTATTTGCACAGTCCAAGGTTTATATTGTGTCCCCACACACCTAGTATTGATGGATTAACACATTACCAGTGTTCCATTTGGTGCTTGCCCTTTTTATTTCATCTGTATTTCTACCTGCTGTGTAAAGGTGGTTTTCAGTAGATTTTACAACTTAGTGAGAAAAGCCAGAAAGTCTTCTCCCTCCTACTCCAAATTGCCCTTTTCCTCCTGCTGCTGTTCTACATAAAGAAACTCTGATTATACCTCCTTGTGTTAGGGATCAATTTGTTGTGGGCAAATTATTATTGATGGCTTACTTCACTTGGAGTGCATCATGATTAACAGGGCTCTTATCTCTGAAAAAATGAGCCTAAGATGTTGGTCTTAGAGGTGGTCACAGAACTTAGTTTGTATTTTTGTCTGCTACACTTTCAGTCTGGCACTATAGATTTGGTCTGGAGAAAGCTTTTGTAGAGTTTTATAAATCAAAATATCAGAGAAAACATGATTTTTCTGAAATCAAAGAAGCACATAGGAGATCTATTGATTCCTCTTTCACGACTGTGAACAAAGCTGTACCTTGTGAGTCATCTTCCCAAGTGAAATACCGAGGAAGCACTTCTGGAACTTTCTAAGAACAGCTTGGAAAGTTAACTTTTTTCCCCTTTTCAAGAGTAAGGCAGTGATCCTTCAGAGGTGGCAAGCCATGTACACCTTGGTCATCGACGTTGGGGAGAAGCTGCGCGCTGTCTCCGATCCCAACACCAGCGCTGCCCTCCAGGAGGAGCTCAGCCAGTTACAGCAGCGCTGGGGGAAAACCCAGGCCCTGCTGGAGAAGAAGAAGATGCAGTTCAGTGGCACCCTACAGGTGGGTGATGCCCTCCCCACGTGCTGCTCTGGCCTTGGGTCTCAGGAGCTTCCCTGTCCCACCGTCTCCAGGCTGAGCTGCTGCTCGCTGCAGGGGCACTCTGAGGGGAGTGCTGTCATGTGTCATCAGGGCTTGGGGAATGCTAAAACTGTGGTTCCCTGATTCTCCAAAGGAAATTGAGTTGGATTCCATTTGTTGCTACATGGATGTTTCTGCTCTGATTGTTCTCAAGCTCTCCATGGCCTGGAGCTCACTCCTGCTTTGGGCTGTAAAGCTAAAATTTAGCTTAGAGTCAACATGATTTGTTCCTCCTCATGTTGTTGAACAATGACTTCTAAATAGACGGGCCAGTGATATTTATTTCCTTACAGCAATGAATTTGCTTTCATGGCTAAGTAGAACATTAGGTATGTCTTAAAATTGAATACTGTCACTGATACAGTCCAAAAACCATGCTTAAGGCCTCTTTGCTTTGTTCAACCCAAGTGAGGAGAAATGCTCTCTAAGGCAAGGCTTAAATAAGAGAGGCTTGAAGTTCTGTAAATCCAAGCACCAAAATCTTGTGGGTGGCACTATGTATCAAAAAAGAAAATTCAAAAAACCAGAGCACAAGATGGATTATTTCAGTGGGTTGAAGATGCTATTTTGTAACATATCCATGTGGTTCATATTTTTTGATAAAATATCCTCACCTTTTATATTTCTTTGGGTCTCCCTGAGCAGACTTGTGACCGCTTTGAAAAGCAAACCAAGGAACTGGAAAGCAGACTGCAAGAGCTAAAGGAGAAAGTAAAAGATCCACTCCCTGTTGAACATGAAGAGCTCCACAAAGCCAAGGAACATATTAAGGTATGAACAGCCATATTGTATTTAAATTGATGTAGTCTTTGCACAACACCTCATCCCTGTAAAATCAGTTTTCCCTCTTACCTGCTCTTCAGTGACACTGAATTTCTCTCCTTTACGCCATCCTGATTGCTGCCCATCTCCAAAGTCCAGCTGACCAAGAAGATTATGAGTAGTAGTAGTGTTTGGAATGGTTTTTCCTGCTTCTGCTCCCTTTACAGTCTGAATTTATAAAATAAGTAGTTTCTTTAAAAAAAGGGAAAAAGCTCCCTTCTCTCAGCTCAGTTGGCTCCTGTCTCATGACTGAATCTCCCTTTTTGTTTCCCAATCCGTTTTGTACATGGAGCTCCTCAGGCAAAAGACCTTGTAATTCTGCAAAGCACCATACATACCTGCAGGATCTGGGAATAATTAAAGAGAAGGAAAATTAAGAGTAAGGGAGTGGCAAAATTCCTTGCAGCCCATAGTGCACCATGAAAATTAAATGGCAAGAAAAGCATTTCCAAGGAATAGGAGACATTTTGTCTGCAGTGGTCAGTCTTTCATCATCCTTTTATGAAGTGAATTGTTGACCTATGTAGTGGGAACAAATAAGCTTATTAACAAGCCAAGGCTTCGAACTCATTATCAGCTGTCTGAAATCTTCTTTATGAGTGCTGGCTGCCTTTCCCACGGCAGCAGCCTTGCTGTAGCCCTGACTTATCTGTGAGATGGAAGCACACAGCTTCTGCCTCTTATCCCAGCAAGAGAAATTCAGCTGCAGAGGCAGCAGGGTCAGGCAGTGCCAGTGCTAGTGCTGCTAGTAGGTGTTGTAGTACAATAAAGGACTAAAATGGCATGGCATGCTCTTCCTGCTTTGCACTTCTATCTGGAATAAAGTTATTTTTCTTTCAGCCCTGGACTTTACACGAGGCTAGCAGAAATTCCATAGTTAGTTCTGTAATTGCTCTGGATTTGCCCCTTGTTAAGAGACATAAATGCATGTGTGCACATCTACAGGAGTACTGTGATCTCAGGTAAATTTTAGAGTCAAGTTTATTTGGTGTTTTCCTCTAGTGTTGAAGCTGGGTCCAAGACCTGTGAAAATCCTCACAGGGTTTAGACCCAGCACACTTCTGACACAAACACTCACAGTGTTTTTCCCCTTCAAAATGAGACAAACTGGATTCTCTCTAAGAGGTTCTTTTTTTATTGGATGAGCCAATGACCCTTCCCAGCAGCTTTTTTGCAAAATGGGACCTAGGACCTTGTGTGTGTAGACTGTCATATTCCCCAGCTGCATGCAGTGGTACCTCTGCCTTTAGGTGACAAATTTGACAGTTTTAAGGAAAATGTGTAATTTACAATAAAGAGAAAGGGGAGTTGGGGGAGCAAAGCAGAAAAGAGAGCCTGTTTTCTGTGAACAAGCAGTTTAAAAGCTCTACATTCCTCACAAATCTGAGGAGGTGCCTATGACATAATTCATTAGAGAAGGCAACTGATACAATCTTTTTGTGTGTTTAGAAAAATAACCTGAAACTGGAGCAAATGCAGGTGGAAAGCAACTTGTCCAAAGCAATTATAACAGGAATAAAGGAAACCCTAAAGAAGCATGCATGTGCTGGCCTGGGTGTGAGGGCCCGGATGCTGCCCTGGAGCACAGGGAGCTGGCGGGGCCAGGCTGTCCCAGCACTTTGGGATGCAGGGATGGTACTGGTGGGTCAGTGGGGCACTGCCATGGGCTCCAGTGACTACCAGTGGGGTTCCAGTGGCTTCCAGTGGGGTTCCAGTGATCTCCTGGGGATGCTGGCCAGCCCAGCCCCAGCACAGGCGGCTGCACATTCCCTGCTCTCCTCCCCCACAGGCCAGGCAGGGGATTAGCCAGCAGGTTTGGAAAGCCGAGGAGCTTAGTGCCAAGGCTTGTGCGGGTGCGTTTCCATGCAGGAGCTGGAGCAGTCGCTGGCAGACTGGGCCCACGACATGAAGGAGCTGCAGGCCATGAAGGCGGAGCTGGCACACCTCATCCTCACCGAGGACATGATGGTGCTCAAGGAGCAAGTGGAGCATTTGCACAGGCAGTGGGAAGAGCTCTGCTTGCGGGTGAGTGTTCAGCTCCTCCGGGCTGATATCCATGGGGCCGGCAGGGACTGGGGTTTCTCCTGGGGCAAGACTGGGGTTTCTCCTGGGCTCAGCCCCTCTGGCACTTCTGGGTGGGAATGGGGCTGCTCCCCCAGAGCCAGCCCGGGTGGAGTTCATCCTTTGTGTCCTGGACAACAAAATCGTGCCCAGGGTTTTGTTGCAAACCCTTTGTAAGAAGTGGCTGTGTGACCCTGTGTAAGACTCTGATTGCACAGAGCCAGATGCAGCTGTTTTCTGGAATAGGTGCCTTTGTTCCTGGCTGCCAAAGGCAGGGAGGGATAAGCACAGGAATTGCTCAAGGGCATGGAGCAGGGAAAGGAAGAGGGAAGTTGAAAGAAAATGCCAGCAGAAAGGAAACTTAAATGTGTTTAAATGCTAACTCCCTGGGTTTGAGCACATTGAGAATTGACTTGTCTTCTTTGTAGCAGGAAAATGCTGTGAAACATTTGCATTCTTTGTGGCTTGTTGCTGTATTACACTGAATTTAGTGCTGTGTAAAATTGCTGGGGAAGACTTACAGCAAAGTCACATGGGCTCGATTCATTAGGTTATTATGCAGTTTGAATGTGTGTTTACTTTGCCCTGTTAACAGGATTGGAAGAGGTAAAATACTTCAGGGTCTTAAGTTGTTTGGGGGGCTCTACACACCAGCAAGCCAAACTCTTGCATCCCTTTCCTTGACAAGTAAATGGCTTTTATTTTACAGTTTGTGAAGAAGTATTGAAGCCACTTAGTATTTTGTTTCTAACCCTTCCACAGGCAAAGGTCAAGCAATCTTGGTGGGGACGTTGCCAGAGTAATGAACAGCTGTGCTTATTTCACAAACTGTGTTGTGATGAAATAGTTACTTGGTTTGATTGGAAGAATTAATTTTTTTTTTTTTTGCATTGCAATGAGAAAGAAGAATTTAATTTCTTAAACTGGACAGCTGTTCTACAACCAGTGTTTTCTCTGTTATTTTTTCTGAACTCTGAAAATAATTCTAGAGACATCCTCTCCCCTTCTGAGAAATACAAGCCATTATTTTTTAAATTAAAATGCCTGAACCATTTTCCTAATGGAAATCTGTAGTTAAGCCTATAAATGAGAGAACTTCATTGTTTTTCATTTTTTGGTGAGCTACTGAAGCCTGCTGTCCCCACTGTGTTGAATAGCCCTGAAAATTAAAATTTTTATATGTGCTCCACTACAGTCTATCCAAGTAGTAATTTCCTGTAGTAATTTAAGATCAGATTTTATTCAAAATTTCCATTTTAATTTCCTGAGGGAGCAACGTTGAGTTCAGTCTGTCTTAGAGGCAGGAAAGAGGTGACAGTAATATAACTGTGTTAGGCACACAAAATCTGTAGTGGGAGGAATCTCTTGAGTGCTGTAGGGAGGGAGATTGTGAATGTTTGCACAGCCCTAATGAGCCTCAGGAGAGCCCACAGTGATGCTCAGTGCTGGACACAGGCCAGGAGAGCAGACTTGATCAGCTCTGCTGTTGGCATGACTGCTTCATTTTGGATAACAAAGTAGGGTCAAGATGCATTGTATGGAGCAAAGTGTGCAGAATAAATGCAGGGAGGTGAAAGAGCTGCAGCTGTCACAGCCCTGGGGCAGCCAGATGCCTGTGCTCAACTGGGCAGGGGCAGACAGGCAGAGGGAGCAGATGCACTCAAGGGATTAGCATTTACAGAGCTGCCCTTGCAAGGTGCATGTAGGTCACAGATTTAACCATTCATCCCAGCCAGCATCTCTGGGGATGTTATTTCAGCCTCCCTTTGGAATGCACACGATGCTCACATGGTGGGTGCAAACTGGGGGTGGTACCAGGGCAGCTGGGCAGAGGAGAAAGTGCTCAAAGCAATGACTTGAAGGGTTCATGTTCCTAGAGGCTTGTCTGGGATTTTTTGGGTTGTTCCTGTTTTTTACTCTCAGCCTGTGTTGCTTAGCCAGCTAAAAGGTGCTTCTTGCTCTTAAAATCCTGCCTTGCCCTGTTCTGAGCAGGCAAACCTGGAGTCAGAATCACATCAGCATTTAGAGCTTGTTTTGCTGACAAGCAGAGTCTGTTCTTCCACTGACCAGGTAAACTCATCTCCACACATGGGAGATGCTGCAGGTGGTAAGGAAGGATGAAGGGTTCACCCTCCAAACCCCTGAGGCTGAGGGTACATGGGAGCATCCCAGACAGAAACACCTTAGAAACTTTCTGAGGTCCCTGGCATCTCCA
>NW_005054303.1:9716551-9817832 GCF_000277835.1 Geospiza fortis | reverse complement strand
GTGCTTTCATCCTCATCTCTTTGCTTAGATTGTCATGAAGGATTCAGAAATCCCTCTCAGCTCTCCATCCCCTCCTGGAAAACAAGTCAGAATTTAATATCAATAGCAATGTGGTAGGAGATGGCTTGGTGCCTTCTGTTTTGATCCTGGTGTTACATGGAGCTGGCCTTGCTTCCACACTACACATTTAAACTTCACTCTGGGGTACAAAATAGTGTTAGATATTAGTCTAGAAGAATCAGTAATGGAATATTGAGGAATCATATGCTGTATAAAAAGTGCATGTGAGATGTGAAGAGGGAGTGTTTCCTGCCACCGGGAGACATTTAGAGTGGCCATTTACAGCCGAGACAAGCAAAATATTGTGCAGTCTTTAGACAAAATTTATTGGTGAGAATGAGGGGTTACTTGTTTCTCTTGCTTCAGTAAAGCTTGAGCCATTTTTCACTTCCTTTGTCCCATATATCCTGGTACAGGAATCCATCAAGGTTAATAAATAAATACATATTTAAGAGCCTTAGGCTAGAGACAGGCGCTATTAGCTAGTTAGAAGTGTGACCCTGCTTATTTCTGAGATATTGGAGCAATGATAATAACTCTGCTTTTTCAGGCAGTCTCAGACCTTAATTGCTCTGTCTAGACAGTTTGTTTATCCATCCTGGAAAATGTATTTTTGATAGGGGAAAAAAATCCATAGTTCTTAATGAAAAGGAGAGATTCTTGATGCTGTTTTTTGGAACTTCTCCAATTACTGCTGGGCAAATGGAAAGAAAACAGGGAGGCTTTTATAGAGATAAAGTAATTGCAATCAGTAGTTGCAAAGTTTCTCTTAGAGTGGCAGAAAAATAAGAACTTACCTAGGTGTTACGTCTCTTGTGTTATATATGGGGTCACACTAAACAATATGAGGTAATTAGGTATTTTATATTCCTTCTTTGTTTGACATTTTCAGGTTTTCACTGAGTAGCATTTAAATTATTATATAAGCACATTATTTATAAAGCTGTCCCTCAGTTTCTTTCTTCTGAGGGAGAAATCTGATATTTGCTAGTCAACTTTTTGTCCTGCTATCCAAAATAAGATGTAATAACAATCTGTTTGATGGCTTTGGAAAGGAAAGTAGGATACTTGATAACTGCTCCTGCAACATGGAATAAGATCAAATGCAGACTAGAAATTAGAAGGCTCATAATTGCTGGTTTCCTTCCAGAAAAAGCTGTTGCTAGAATTTCTTGTGTGTGCTTTTCCACAGGTGTCCCTGAGGAAGCAGGAGATCGAGGATAGGCTCAATGCCTGGATTGTGTTCAATGAGAAGAATAAGGAGCTGTGCTCCTGGCTGGTCCAAATGGAAAGCAAAGTGTTGCAGACTGCAGATGTTAGCATTGAAGACATGATAGACAAATTGCAGAAGGTAAGTAGTAATGCCACTTTTCTTCAGTTGCAGTCAGAGAATTCATTACAGAGGCACGATTCCTCACGGATTCCTTGCTTCTTGGAAGTGATACATGATGTAAAACCAGCACAGAGAGGCTTCTGTGAGATGAGCTTTTCTATCATTAGCTCTTCTTGATACTCAGATTTGGAGCTTAAAGCAGAGCACAAATGCCACTGGAGTGCATTTAGTCAGTGTGAGCTGTGGTGGTGGGTCTGGGCAGTTGGGGTTTTGGGGCACACGTGCACACCCAGCACTGCTCAGAGTGGTGTCCTGGGACCAGCTCACTGCTCTCACCACCTCCATCATACACACACCTGGTGAGCAGAGGGCAAAGAAATGCCAAGTGAACAAGAAGTTACCACAACCAAAAAATAAAACTTAATTCTTCCTCTTCCTCCATGGTATTTGGTGCATTCTAATACTTTTGTATTAGCTTGATTTTTAAAAAAATCAACCATTATTGTTCTGCTGTTCTTCCACATGGCTAAAATGTCTCAGTATCTAATCCCACATCTCCTCTGGATAAGAATGCCAGCAAAATAAAGCCACCCTAAACTCGAATTTGGGTTCTTTTGAGGTAGCTTCATTGAAAAATGATGTTAAATCAGGAAAACAGCAGATAAAATTAGAACATTCAATTGCTATTTTTAGGAATACTTACTCCTGGCACTTGCAAGTCTTTAAGCTGCTTATTTTTTCATAGATTGTGAGAGGGCTTCTTCACTGAGGTTTTCATTTTGTTTTTAGCGAGAGCTCTGTGTGCTAATGTAAAAACCTCAGCCAATCCTGGCTTCACATCATATACGTGGGAAAAGAAACACATATTTTTGTTTTGGTATCATTGTTTTGTTTTGCCCTGTAATTAAAGCAATGTTTATGTATGTTTATCAGGACTGCATGGAAGAAATAAACCTGTTCAGTGAAAATAAGCTTCACTTGAAACAAATGGGTGATCAGCTAATCAAGGCTAGCAACAAGAGCAGAGTTGCAGAAATAGATGATAAACTGAACAAAATCAATGATCGCTGGCAGCACCTCTTTGATGTCATTGGAGCACGGTAAGAAAATTATTTCCAATGTTTTATGTGAGATAAAAGTCAGAGGTTTGTGTCCTTGACCATCAGAAACAGAGTGACATGAACTTTCCAGTTAAGTTGGAATTCATTACTGAGAGTCAAGCTGAAGGGAATACTTTTCTTTTATAACTTACTGCTTTATTATGACACCAAATGTCTTAATTTATCTAATGGTTGAGGGCAGGGTGTAAGAATTCATATGAAATAAAATTTTAATGATGGCAGCTTTGTAAAAGGAAGAGTCAAAGTGATCTCTCCATTCCATGTGTTGAATTGCAACCTAAATTTAAGGCAGCATGGTAGTTCATTTAGGCTTTTTAGGAGAGCCTCCTATTTTAACACAAGCCTCTCTTTCACTCTGTGTCTGAATGCACAGACTTTAGGAATAGACTCTATTCTGTCTCTGCAGACAGATTTATATGATAATGTTCCTTTTTTATATTCACAAGTGTTTGAAATTTCATTTAATACCAGTGCTATTTCTTTACTCAGTCTCCCTCCTAAAAACAACTGAAAGACCATATGAATTCCTTTTAAATTCAGAACTTTCTGTATGATGGTGAAGTGAAAAATACTGTCAGTTGAAATGAAAACCAAAACCTGCACAGTCTAGGCAACAACCTCCTCTTAATGGATTAAGCATCTTTATTATACTTGACAGAGTTAAGAACATCACGATCATTTCAGTATTAGCCTTACTGAGACTATCCCATTTCATTATTATCTCTGAGTTTCTGCCACAGCTTGGGAGGAGGATGCTGGGCTGGTCTTGCCTCCTGCTGAGTTTGTTGGTAATCCCGAAATAATAAGGCTAACACCAAATTGGTATTGGTCTCAACTTCTCTCCCAAGGTTTTGTTCTGCCTGTGATCCCCCACTCCGGGCTCTCAGCAGCTCTGTTGCTCAGTTAAATTTGGGACAGATAATGCAGGTGCTTGGGCTGTGACAATGTAGTGCTAAGTGTGCTGGGCCTTAATCAGGAATGAGATCTGAATTAATGGTGACACAGGAGCTGTGAATGATTAAGCAGAAGGTGCCTTCTTAAGATCTGACACTGCAGATAGACTTGCAATGGCTGTCTCAAGGTGTCTGTTTTTGATCTGGTGTAGGAAAGCAAGCTTCACTTCAGTAATATCACCTTTTCTGTTCTCATCTGATAGTAATGTGTCACTTTTAAAGCTCTTTTATGATCTTTTTTTGTTCTGCTGTGTGTTCATTTTGAATTGTAGCAATTTTAAAATGTAGATTAAAATGCACCGTGTTAAAAGTGAGGTAAGCATGGTGCATTTCTGATGAGCTTTAGGAAAACATGCTGAAGAACTGATGGGGCATTTAGAGAGAGATCTGGCAACTGTATTTCAGTACTCTGTAACGAGGACTTGTCTACCTGGTGTGTCTTAAATATTTACCTTCAGGCAAGCGTGCAGTGGTGCTTTGAGGCACATTGTTGTGGATTTGTCTAGAGCATCAATAAGGTTCCCAGGATTTGGTTTCTAAGTGGATATTGCAGCTACTGGGGAATTGGTGTGATGCTTTATGAGTGTTCCTGTGCAATTAATTCCAAAATGTCTGTAATATGCCAGCTTCTACTTGTGATATCCACCAACTGGGTAATGAACTGGAAGGACCTGGCGAAATGTGATTTTAAGCAGCTCCCTTGGTGGCCCAAGATTATCGGGCAGCCCTGTGAGCTCTGCCGGTCCCCTCTGAGTTAATACTAAGAGAAATTCAGCATATGGCGGTGTTTTGCAGCACCTCTCCTCCCTCACCTAATCCACCTTGCTGGGGCAGGCTCTCAGCTGCTCAGTCATGAGTAACCACCAGGCCAGATCCTCAACACAGACTCTGAGTACACTCCTGAGGGTTTATTTTGCCCTGCTCTAACCTTCCAACTTTCTGCTTTGAGTTTGCTGCTATGGTGCTGGCTTGCCACTGAGATTTGATGTCTGAAGGAATTAAATTAGACATCAGTTGACTGAAATGTCCACCTCACTGAGGTGTGCTTTGGGGCACTCAAGATGAGGTTCCTCCCCTGCTTTTGAGTAGCCTCTCTCAAGCTCAGGTGATGGTGGGGAGGCAGCAGCTCATCTCATCACCAGTGTGACACAAATTGGGCATCTTTGAGGGAGAGCAGGGAGGAGCAAAGAGCCTTGGGCTGGAGGCGAGGTGACCTGTGAGTGTGGGTTGTGATGCCCTGTGCTCACAGACTGTCTCCTTCCTTCTCAATTTGCTTTTGCAGAAACTGTAAAAAAAATGTATTCAGGCTGTGTTGAAAGAATACATGTAAAGGATAGTGGCAGAATTTTGTTGTCCCTGCTGGATTAAGCCATCATAGTCCAGAGATCCTCTCACAGTGTGTGGAGGCTGGAGGGAATGGCACAGGGGCTGTGCATCCACTGCAGCCCTGCAGCTGAGACTGGAGCACTGCACAAGTGCTGCCACGTCTGCAGACCTGTGCACAGCCCTTTTTATTGGGCACTGCTTCATTGCTTGGGGAAAATAAGAGGAATGGAGGAGATGCCTCTGGGAAGGAGTGCCAGAGGGCTTGGAGGGTTTGAGGGTAGGGGAATGCTCCTGGAGAGAAGTGGCAAATTTTGACTGGGATGCAGAGAAAACCTTCTCTTTCTCCTGAAAAAGGTTGCTTGTAGAACTTTTTTTTTCACAGCACATCCATGAAATGAGGAGGTGGTTTTGCTCCTGTCTTTTCAGATTAGTAGCTGTGGCAAGTAAAATCGAAGTGATAATTTTCTGAGGTTTCAGGTGCCAAATCTATGACCACTTGAAGCTCTTTTTTTGACAACTCCAACAATTTCTGTTAAACACACAATGAGCTGCTACCTTTATTTGTACTTGCACCTGTCTCCCAGTGGCCCACCCACCATCACAGGGGCAAGGACCAAATTTCAGTATGTCTCCATGGCAGGCCAAGATTTGGGAAGGAGGTGAACTACAGAGCCAGGCACTGAGTAGGAGGAGAAAATGTATATTGAATAGCTATGTATTCAAAGCCAATTCTTCGTTTTTGGGCATTGAATCTGTTTTGTAGATGGACACTTTTTGATCTGTGGTTCAAGAGTGAAAAAGAGCCTGTATCCACAAAGGAATCTAATTGAGATTTATTGCCAGCTTCAGTTCTGTGGTTGCTGATGTCCCCATGGCTGTCCCTGCGACCTGTGTAGGATTTTATTTTTTCTGCAGTGCAGTGTATATCTATGTGATACCTACATGAAGCCAGACCAGCCTGGAAGCCAATCAATGCAGAGCATTCCTTCTGATAGCTTATTTCACCTTTTTAAACCAATAAACGTCCTGGGACAGATGGGCAAATTAGGTGAGCTCTCCATTTAGTCCTTGAAGTGATTCTCTTAGTTCATGGTGACAAGCTCAGATTTGCCATATGGCTGCACTTGCAGGACTTAACACTTTCATTATCTGCCTGTGCTCAGCGTGTGTGGTGACAAAAGCTTTGCCTCGTGTGTTGCACCAAGCCGCCGTCTAGCTGCAAACTTGGAAGAGTCTCAAAATGTTAATTTTCATGGGATAAAATAACCATCAAGGCATTAGCATGCCAGGAAAGGAGAACAAATGAATTCTGTCCGGCTCAGAAGATACTCTTACCACAGGGGGTTTGTGCTCTTTGTTGAGGGATGGGGAATAGAAACATACTAACAGGCAGAAGGGAGAATTGTGCTGACTGTGAAGATGGACACAGGAAATCTCTTGCTTTTGTTACTGAAGCAGTAGGAGGAGTGCACAGGCTGCCTGAGGTTGGTAGACAACCAAAAACCCATGAAGTGGGATTTACATCCTCAGTATGCTCTGGAACAACACACCTGGGCCAAGCATCAACAGGCAAGGACTAGCAAAGAGCTGTGTTGTGCATGGCCGTGTTGCCTTTCCTGGGCCATCCAGCACTGATTCTAACTCCTCACTTTGCTTCCCAGCCTGGTGAAAAGGAGATGTTTCCATCTGCATTGCTGTTGGCTTAGTGCCTGCAGTCAGGCTGGAGGAGCACCCCGTGTCCGTGGAGGGTGTCTGCACTGCCTGGGCTGTGCAAAGTTTTGGATGCTGCTTGAGCCTTCATTAAAGCCACCAGCTTCATCAGGGGCTGCCTCCGGGAGTTTTGGGTCTGCAGACCAGTTTCTGCAGTAGCTGATGTTGCATTTCTGTAGCTCTGGGCATCCTGCAGCTCTTGCCACTTGTTGCCAAGCTGTGCAAAGGGGATGCCATTTCTCAGCTGCTCTGGCTACAGGCACACTGAAGTGTTTTCTTACTTGGTGAGTCTAGCCTGTGTTCTCAGCCTTGTGGAGAAAAGCAAAGTTTTTGTGTATGTAGCAGGAATGGGTTCAAGTGACTGTGACCTTTAAAGCAAGCATGAAAATTCAGGGAAGCAAGCAAGGTCAAATGTGCCTTCTCATTCTTCTAAATGCAACTGTCCTTGGCAACTGGGTCTTTACCCTGTGTGTGCAAACTGCCAGCATCATTGCATGTCCAGGAATCTTAAACTGCCACACTCAAGTCAGCCCTTACCTTCCTTAATAGAACTTGGAAGATTGAAGGTGTTTTCAGCTCATTTCCTGCATACCCTGGGGGGACTGAAATTCCCAAACAGACTGAAACTTCTCAGGTTACAAAAAAAAAAAAGAGGGAAGGAGTTGAAACTCTCCAGTGACATCACCTTGTGCTGTGCTGGGGGTCCAAGGAGGCTTTATGGGGAGTGCAGTGAGCTGCCAATTCCCTCTCCTCCCTTGCACCCTCACTGTGCCTGGGTTGCCCCAAAAGTTGCTCCAGCACCAGCAGGCCCCAGATTATGGATTTGGGGAGCAAGTGAGTTCACAGCACACCCTTTAGCTGGTCTCCATTTATTTTCCACCACATTGGTTACCCTTTGGCAGGGCAGACAATCAGGCACCATGTGTTGGTGAGCTGTCCTACCCTGTGGCAGCCCACAATCAGTGTAGGCGCACTCTGGGTTCAAAGGTCTTTTTAAATTGCTGCAGATCAATATTGCATGGCAAGGGAAGCAAAATATGCTGCAGGGAGGCCTCCCCAGGTAAACAAGGCAGCAATGTCCAGCAGAATTGTGCTGGTTTGTGGCAGTACCACTGTAAAATCTCATTCTTGGGTTTGTTTTGTTTTTCTGGTATACAAAATATGTGGATGGTTGAAATCTCACAAAGTGCTTGCTTTCTTTCCATGTTCTCTTTGTCCTTTGAGGATTACACTTCTCTTCAGTGTAAAAGCTGTGACAGAATTCATTATTGTCTCAGGCATGATGGTTGAGCTTATTTTGGTTATGCAATATGTGCAGGGAGCAGGGGGAGCTGGCAGTGCAAGGGGAGTCCTTGTCTTCTGCACACCATCTTCACTCCCAGTGTCTGCCTGCAAAGCTGGGGAGTATTTCCCCATTTACTCAGGTCAGCCATTTCAAAGAGTGCTTTTGAACCACTCTGGACAATAAACTGTGAAGGTGACTGGGCATGATTTACCTGTGCAAATGTCCTGAGCCCTCTCACAGTGTGCTGTGTCCTCACAGGCACTGTGTGTTCTGCCATGTGAGCCATCAGCAAGTCAGTACAGGTCTGTGGAAAATTACCTGAATACTGAAAAACCTTTGATTTCAAAATCATTCTTTGCATTTTTGGTGGGATTATCACAACTTCTTTATTTTTTTTCCTGATCTTGGCTGGATGGGGAGTGACTTGTAACCCAAGGTTCTCCGGCTTCTGCCTTTTTTTCCCCACCCCGTGATCTCTGGCAGTCATAACACACAGAAATCATGACAGTGTATTTTTCCACAAACGAATGATATCATAAATGAAGATTAGGGGTTATTTTGCCCTCTGGCATAACAGGCTATTTGCAGTGGAGGCCCTCTGCCTGGTCTGGAAGGTTAAAGAGAGGACAGGTTAGTGTGTGGGAGATTTAATTCGTACTTAAATACCTGGGATATAATGGTAAAGGCGAGAAAGCAGAACGCAGGGGAAGTAAGGATACATCTTTGTGCGTGGTGCCTGTGCGTGGATGTACGTGTGCTCGTTTTTTTGGGTTCGCTTCAGACTGACTCTGCTGCAAATCATCCGGGTCTGCGGTTCCAATAATCCCTCTTTCACCCAAGAAATGAGCACCGCATCCACCTTTCTCGGTGCCGGAGGCTCCAACCCGCGACCTTTTTGTCGCCAGCCGCGGGCAGCCGCCCGGCGTGCGCTTTCTCCCTTGCTAACAATTCTCTCGTGTCATAATAAAGCTCTGCTGGTTTTGTTCTGAGGAGGGATGCGGCCGTTTGCCAGGTAAAATCCCACCGCAAAACGTAAGCGTTAAAATAGGGGGAGAGAGAGAGAGAGAGAAAGCTCCGGTGTCTCCCCAGCTCGGGGTCGGGGAGGAGGAGGACGGGCGAGCCTCCCCCCAACAGCCGGGATGCTAAAGCGGCGAATAAATAGGGCATCTGTGGAGGAGGGGTTTCCTCTGCCATGCCTGCCTGGTCGCACAGACGCTTTCCCCCTTGCAGCTCGGGATTTGCAGGCTGAGGAATGGTTTTCCCGTGCGAACCGTGAGTGCCGTGTGGGTGCTGGGTGCCGGTGGGGTCTGGCGGAGCCGCGGGGGGGAGCGCTGGATGCGCCCCGCTGCCGCTGCCGGGGCCAGCGGGTGAGTGGGAAGTGCGGCACGGTAGCAGCAGGCATTGTGCTCACGGGCCCCTGGCTTGCGATCAGCTGTGTTTGGGGCCGGCACCCGAGGCGGCGGAGAGCCTTGACAAGAACCTTCGGGGGAGAAAAGGAAGCTTTTCTCCCCCAGAGCCTCCTGCGCTTCTCCGTGCGCGCACACAGCCTGGGGCATGGCGCGGCTGGCACGGCCCCGGCACGGCCCGGGAACGGCCTCGCCTTCCATGGAAAGGCCTCAGATTTGCCTTTGGCATCACCTCTCCGGAGCGCGTCTTTTGTCCCTCGCACGGTTGTTCTCCCTGCGAGTCACTGAACAAAGGTTCCTGGGCTGTGCATCTCATTCGCTTTGCCGCTGGTAAACAATCCTGTCAGCTGGCAGGGCCATTTCAGCCCCTCCTCCTCCTCCAGAAGACATGCACGGAGTCGCTTTTCATGATGACATTTGCCTTTGTGAAGGAGAGTTTGGGATAGATGTTAGGATGTTTTTTGTTCTTTTAGACACTAGAATTTGAATTCTGCTATTTACCTTATTTGAGCTTCCCCCCTAGTTTTTCCTGCAGCATTTTGACAGCTGAAGCAATGCAATAGGACATGCATTTTGTAATTACTTTTGTTTGTGTGAATACATTTCGATCAATATGGAAGCTCCTCCTGCTGCTAGGTAATTCCTGAGTAGTTACTTCAAATGCACTGTGCAATGATTCAGCCTGAGACAGTTTAATGCTTTTCTCTTGTAACCCAATACTGGCAACTTCATTGTGGGTATTAAGACCCAAATCCAATCTCGAGTCATGTCAGTTAGTCCTTCTGTTCACTTTTGCAGCCAGTTTGTAGTTATAATCTCCTACTTTTGTTCTTTTTCTGCCACTTCTACTGTGGTGTAAAGATTAAAATATTTTAAAACTGGCTTTGTTTGGCTTATTCCTGGCAACTTAAGCATTGTGTCTGAGTGCTAATCAGGGTGGATTTTTTAGCTTGACCCATTCCAAAAGACAAGGCAAATCTGAATTTGTCGGGTTTTTCTTAGATTAGTGGTGATATTTTTATTGTATTTTTTTGTATTGTTACCCCTTTTTTGTTTTCTTTCTGGAGGTATGTTGAATTGTGGCAGGTGAATTCTCAGTGGGAAGTGAACAATGGGTTAGTAGGAGTTTTTCCTGTAAACAGGAAGTTTTTCCTGTTTGACCAGTCTCAATTAACTTGAGATTCACACTTCGTAGAGAAAGAATTCAATCCACAGTGGCACCTTCCACCGTCTGGAAGAAGCTGGTTTTCTCTGCTGCACTTGAACTTTTAGTGCTGTTAATTCATTGTGTGTTGGGTGATTGATTGATACCTGGATCTGGCAGGAAGCTTTTGCCCCCAGGCTTGGAGGCTTGCGCTGTGCACTCCCGCCCAGCTTCCAGAAGGGCTGTGTTTCTCCAGAAATGGTCAGCATGCATCTGAAAAGAGTTCGTGAAGTTTCATTCATGCAAACATCAGGTGATTGGTAAGAGTATCTTCAGGGTGCAGATATGCATCTGAGAATGGTGGTTGCAAATGAAGACTTTTATTGATGTAATCAGTTAGTCTGTTTCACTCTTTTCTTTGAGCTGTAGCCAGGGCAATGGCAGTTACCTGTGACTTCTGTGCAAGCTGAGGATGCTCATGTTTTTCATCAGTTTACCTCTTGTTTCAGTTTAGAACCCTGCCCTTTTCCTTGGTCTCTGTGTCTGCTGACAGGAGCAGATCAGCCAATGTGAATGTCTGGACAAGGCTGCCCTCCCATTTATGCACTGCACTAGTGTGAACTTAGGTTTTTGTTCTTCTTTGGCTGCTTAGCTCAAGTTTGAGATGAATGGCTTAGAGCATTAAGGGTGTTTAAATGACTGGCAAATGCCAAATTCTATCGAGAATAAATAACAGATTAAATGACTTAATTACAATGGTGTTTCCAATGGCAATTGCTAGAAAGTAAATACAAGCTCTCAGTTCCACAATGATGCTGTCTTTGAGACTGTTGCTTCTGGTAACACTAGAAGATAAAGATCCTCATGGTGACATTCATAACTTGAAAATCAGAGTGATTTCTAAGCCAAAATAATGTTGGAGTGGTGGTGCCAAAAGCCACACTTAGATTCTAAAATTGTTGCTTTTAAAATGTATCGAATGTACTTTCAGTCATAAATATATTTATTTATAGTCTAATATCCTTTGGTTTTGCTTTGGACTTCCTTGGCTGTGTTCATCTATCCACTATGCAGACTGAAGAAAGATGTTTAGCACCCTGTGAATTTTTCTGTAATGCAGCTTAGGGATGGGAAGCAGGTGGATAGAGGCAGAGAAGGGAGCCCAGGGCAGGCAGAGATGATCTGAGCAGCACAGTAAGCTGTGGTCTCAGCAGGTCAGCTGTGCCATCAGATGGTCCCTACATGTGCCTGTCTCCAGAGCAGTTGTGGGAAGCATCATAGGATATGCAGGAGGTGAATTGCCACAGAATACAGTCAGGGACAGGGCAGAGATCAAGCCTTGCTTTCCTCCTGACTGGCCTGAAGTCATGCAGAGTTAATAATGCTGCAGTGGAGATGTTTAGCTCAGACTCTTCCATTCTGTGCTCAGCACAGAGCGTGTATTGGCCATCTCTCCAGGGAAAAGGGTTCCTGAGTCACCTGCCTTTGGAGGGCCACATGCCTTGGGAGTCGCTGGCCCTGCTGAGCATCGTAACCATCCAAAATAACTGATGGGACTAGGGCAGAGGAAGAATTAGTTCTCCTGGCTAAAATAACTGCCAGGCCATGACAGCACAAGAAAATAGAGCAATGACATGTTCATTGAGTACCGCTTAATATAAGCAAAATCAAAAGCAGCAAGATTTATACAGCAGCTGTTTGCTTGGGAGCCAGATGCTGTCTGCATACAGGGTTGAACTTGGGACCAGAGTTCTGAAAAAAAGCTTGTTAAGAAAAGCAAGAGCAGCTGAATGCTTTTGTCATCCCCTGGTTTCCTCTCAGTCAGCTGCAGCAGTAGAAGATAGAGTCTGTGTGAAGGGGCAGAGGCAGGTGCTTTGCACCAGAGTCAGCAGCTTTGTGGGTGCAAGGCAGGAACAAGCTGGACCATGGACTTGGTCCAAATCCTTCGGGCTGGCTTGCAGGCTTACATCAGTCAGACAATACTAATTTTACTTTTGGAGAGTGCAGAGTTGCTAAATACCTGCCAGGAGCTTCAGTCTAGGACTGTGTTCTTCTTGCCCTCCTTGTAAAACAACTGAAAGTACTGCCTGGTGCTTCTGGGACAAGAGGTAGAGAAAACTTTCCATGCTGCTGATCCATATGAGACCTTAAATTTTCTGGCCTTACTCTGTAAACAGTAGGACTGAAATGCAGCAGGGTCATTCCCATATCTCCTCCATAAGTGCTTTACTTTAAATCAAGTGTCTGGCTGACGTGTGTATCCTCTTTGGTTACCTTAAGGTTGTTAATAAGATCAGTTGTTGCTTACAGGATGGCATATGATTTATGGATTAGGTGTCCTGCGTATCTTCTGTCATTGTATCATCAGGCAGTTGCAAAAGCCATTAATTACAGACAGTTTGGACCACTCTCCTCTAAAACTTGCCAGGATAGTTTGGCAGCAGGCAGGACAGTGGGGCAGGAAGCTGTCCAGGTGCCCTGTGTGGGCACTTCTGCCTTCGAGCAGTCTGTCCCTGCCTGCAGTACTTGAGATCACATCCCTCAGCCTTCCTCAGTCTCAGCTTGCACAAGACCTGTGTTGCCAAGTACATCATGCTTAACTCAGACCCCTCAACAGCCCCCTGCATTTGGGGACATGCAGTGAACCCCTTGTACAAGCTGTCCTTGCAGTGCCACTGCTGGTTGTGTTTATATGGTGACATTTCCCAGCCTCTGTGGCCGATGAATGGGAAATGTTTCGCCCTTTTCACAATACAGACTTAACTTTTTGTGCTGCACTTGACTTAAACAATTGAGGCTCATCTTGATAGTTGTTGGACAAGGCAGTAGCTATAGGTTTAATTTGTAAGTTTACATTTTAGAAATCACATGCAAGGTTCAAAAATTCATCCTATGGCACAAGGACATAACTTGATATCAGGAGACCAGCACAGGGAAGCAATGCTGGCTAAGGAATGGGCTCTCCCTAGGACATGGGTGGAATGATTTCATCTGACTTTAGAGTCTGCAGTGTTGATATTTATAGTACTACAGGATAGACCATTGCAGTTCATGGGGAGAAATATGTGCTTTTTGGTACAGTTCATCTCATCTTGTGATCTACATGTTTAAGACAGGTCTGATACAAGTAAAGATTTTTTTTCCTCCATTATCTACCAAGGTCTAGATGACAAGCCCTGAAATAAGTCTGAAGAGATAAGTGTCACCCTGGTGTTGCCTTTCTAGTAATTTTTGTTGGGAATTGCAGTAAATGAGAATTTCAAGAAAAATTTGAGATCAGTGAGGTAGTTCACCAGATATTTCTCCAACACTTGGAGACAAATTTGCCAAAATATAAAAGCATACTGTGTGGGTAATTTGAGGGGCTGATATGGGGGTTTGATATGGAAATATGCTGCTAAGGCTGGAAGTAAGAAAATGTTTGCCTGCACTTTTAGAGCTGTGCTACAAACAACTGTAAGAAAAGTAAATGGTCTCAATGATTCATTTGCTTGTCCACTGCACAAGTCTCCCTGGCCATTTGATATTCTCCCCCATCAGGATTGGGGTTTTTTTAATTTTTCACCATGTCAGGAGAGTCTGGCTTATCTCTGCATGTTTGTGTGGTGTTTAGATGAGCTTTAACGTTGTGGTGCTACAAATTCTATTAGTAGCTGTTGTTCAAGCCTTCTCTCCTGCCAGCATCCAGAGGGTGCTGAGGTCCTGGCACGGGGTGCCTGGAGAAGCTGTGCATGCCCCATCCCTGGAAGTGTTCAGGGCTGGGTTGGGTGGGGTTTGGAGCAACCTGGAATAGTGGAATGTGTCCCTACCCATGGCAGGTTAGAGTAAGGGGATCTTTCAGGCCCTTCCAACCCAAACCATTCTGTGATTTTGCCAGGGTGTTGGACTGGTGGTTTGTGCAGATTCTGCCTCTGTTGGCAGAGTGGTACCTTGTTGATTAGTGTGAGCCTGTTGGTTGCTGAATATGATACTGAGCAAAATTCACAGCAGGAAAATCAAACCATAGATACCCATTTTAGTTTAAAATGGCAAGTTATGGTACAAATTTCCACTTAGATGAATGTCCAGTGCTCTCTAGCAGATGAAAATTCACCTTGCTTATAGTTTCATTGAAGTCTTCACTCAAGCTGTAGAGCAGGGTCCTGCTGAGCCAATTTAGGTAGATTTTGACTAAAACACGGCTCTGATTTACAGGCAGCAGCTTGATGCGACATGGCTTCATAAAGCCATGCCTGTCATCAGCTCCTGCCAACATCTTTTCCACTGATTGACCATCTTTGTAACAAAATGTTCTTCCTGGTTTACTTAGGGTGAAGAAGCTGAAGGAAACATTTGCTTTTATACAACTATTGGACAAAAACATGAGTAACCTTCGCACCTGGTTGGCCCGGATTGAGTCTGAGCTTTCCAAGCCTGTTGTTTATGACATCTGTGATGACCAAGAAATCCAGAAGAGACTGGCAGAACAGCAGGTGGGAAATAGCAGCAGCCAGAGTAAATGAGCTAAGATGCTGCTGATTGGTCCTGGTATAAAATCACCTGTTTCTTTTCTTTAGTGAGCCCTTCTGACTGTTTGCTTTGCATGGCGTGTTCCTGCCAAGATGCGTTACATGGAAAATTTTTATTTGCTTGCAGTTATTTCAGTATTGTGTTGAATTACCCCCACATCTCTCTGCCCCCTTTCACCCAAGGAAAACATGCAAAATACAAATAAAAGTCAATTTGTACAGCAGACTTCCTGAGGACTGGGCAGGGCACAGGCAGTGGGCAGAGTACATGAGGATGACTTCGACTGACAAGGCGTGAATGCTGCTCTTTGCAAAGAGATGGGGTTTTTTTCCCTCATTGGCTCCAGTTCTTGTCCCTTCCTTGCAGACTGCAGAGCAAGCTTGGCAGAGCAGGATGCTTGGGCTTTGGAAGGTGGATTTGTGCAGACACACCTTTGGCTGAGGTTTGATCAGAGGCAGGCTCTGAAGATCCCTCAGGGCTGGGGGAGCTGGCGCGTGAATCCTGCTGAGACAACACTTGTGAACCAACCCTGCACTGCTGGCTGTTTGTGGGCATTTATCCAAGGCAGTGGCTTACCAGGGGATCTTAGGAGAGGAGTTGGATAGTCCTGCAGTAAATTCTGTCTAGCCAGCCAGCCAGGCAAGGTAAAGGAACTTCTCCAAAGCACAGACTTGCAGGTGGAGTCATCCTTTGCTCAGGGCTGGCGCTGTAAGTCTGGCCGGGTTCTAAGTGTTTGGCTGTCGTCTGGCCATTGTGTTAAACAGCAAAACTTGCCCAAAAACTAAAGATCAAGAATAAGTCTGTCAAGTTTGGAAGCTTGGAAGCTTTATGGCATCTGCCTTTAGGAACACTTACTGGTATCCTTCCCATCCTTTCCATCTTTTCTGTCTGGTTTCTGCTTTTGTGTCTGAGGATCCCTGAGTGACCCAGACCTGGGGACTCTGTTCTCTGCTCGTTGGTGTGACTGTCCTTGTACTTATGTCCCAAATGTCACAGGAAGGGCCAGCTCCTCTGTGACAGGATTGGAGGTGGCTCCCGCTGACTGCACTGCAGGAGCTGGTCAAACACCAGAAGCCTTGGCCCAGCACCTCTCATGGTTTCATCTGCATTGTGAATGGTCATGTAAACAACAAAGAAATATTTTCTTCTCATTCAAACCTTTTGCATTCTCAAAGGCCATGAAAAATTGCCAGGCAGAGCAGAGCATGGAGCACAAAGGAATTGTGTCCAAACTAATTTATTTTTATTATGAGCATTCAAGCTTTAGCTGGCTATAAGAGCCATCATTTGCTGCTCAGAGCTACTAACTACTTAATTTTTTGGATGCTGTTTTAAATACAGACCTCTTGGCACCTCTAGACTCTGTCTACAGTAGCTTTTTAGCAGGCTGAGTATGAGAAGGCTATGCTGACTAAAAAGACCACAGTAAACAGAAGAGCTGCTTTTGTTCTGCATTAGGGAAACATTTGTCTCAATGAGACAAGTAAAAAGATCTTTCCTGGTTTTAGCTGAACAATTATTTCAGCAAGAGCAGAGCAATGGTGAGAAATATGCCCTACAGGCTTCTTAATTTGACATCCCTGACTGGAAAAGCATTACCTGTGCAGTCTTGAATAATGAAATTTAAAAGCCTTGTGTTGTACAGAGGTGTTTTATGGCATGTTTGTTCAATTAAAGGATGACGATTACAACATGAATAATATTAATTTTAAGATTGCAAAGATGTTTCACTAATACAAAAATCTAGCAGTGTGTAGTCTGTTAAAGCTCTCTGGGCAATGCTATGCAGAGTTGAGGGAATGGTACCTCTTGGGGCTCCATGGATGTTCCTCACCCTCTCCCTTAGTTTGTTATCCTTCTCTCATTTAATGCAGTCGGGTCATTTGGAAAACAGCAAGGATTCTGTCTAGGCTATTCCATGAACCCCTTCATGGCTTGAAGTAATGAGATACTGTCAGCAACATTACCATTAGAATTAATTAAATTAAATTACAAGTTAGACTTCATTTTAATCTGTAATTGGAATTCTCATTTTCACTAATACACCTGTAAATCCAGTGGAATTTAATGAATTCAGAAGACACTCTCCAGGTACCAACAGTGAGACAGAGCCTGGTCCCAGCTGTGGAGCCTGTGTTGAAAAGATGCTGATGCATCTTGCTCAGTAAATAGCTATGAATCCTTAGTAACCTGTAAAAAAATCTGTTGGATGTCCTTCTGGCAGTCTTATTCATGTAAAGAATTTCACTTCTACGTTCCTTAAAGCTGTTCATTACTATAAATCCCAGAAGCCTTATTTTGACCATTTATGGCTCAGCCCTTGATTCAGGTACCCATGTAACCACTGAGAACTGCCACTGAGTGATTCTCAACTCCTTGCAGCTTATTGACTTCTGGGGAAAATCTTCCTTCTACTCATTTTGTATTTACTACAAGCTGTGTTTGTTTCGGAGGGGTTTATTTGTTTTATTTTGTTTGAGGGTTTTTTTGAAGTCTAGAGCAAAACCAGTTCTGCTTCATCTCTTGACTGAAATCAGTAAATACCATTTAATGAACTCCAGTTCACTTTTGTCAAGAAAATACTCATTTGTGTTTGTTGCTCTAGTGTTATTCAAGCAAAAGTCTCTGTATCCTTCATTAGAAAAGCCAGAAATGGGTTGAAAAATGGCATTGTAGTGTCTATTGTCATTTTATTAAAATTTAAAGTTGGTAGCATAGTACAGATCTACCTTTTCAATAAGAAATATTTAGATAAGGCTTTTTTTTTTTTTCTGTCTTTCAATTACACTGACTTCAGGAGTAGTGATGGGTACAGGATGAAAGGCCAGACTATTGTGGAGGGAGGTGCAGGCTCTGGAAAAGAAACCTGTAGTGTAGATTAGACAAAAGGTCTTTGCCAGACCCTTTAAAACAGTCTGTCAGAAGAGAAACCCTACAAGAGGGATTAAGAAAAGTAGTGTAACACCACTTTGTAGTGGTGTTTGTGTGTTTGTGTTTCATGCTGCAGCCTGTGATCAGTCAATAAAATGCAAATACTGCTCTAGGAGTTCTCTGATGAGAGAACTTTCAGTGTAGTAACCTGATATGAGACAGTCATCTTGGGCTGTCAAAATTAATAAGAATTTATTTATGGTATAGGTAAGGTTTGGATTTTGAAAGCACATTAAAATTGTCCAGACTGGTAATGAGAAGATTGAGTTTAGAATGAAACACCAAAGGTGGACAACTCTTTTTTTACATGTTGGCTCTCTCCTGACCTGTGTCATTTGCACAGCTCATCCTGCAAGTCTTTTTTAAAGCCAAATCAGCTTTTCCTGACGCGGGAGTTGCTCTTTCCCCATCCTCTGCAGCATTTTGAAAGGGCATGGGTGGGATGTAGCTATGCATGTTTCTTCCCATTGACACTGTATGTTTCCTTTCACTGACCCTGTATGTTTCCTCCACTGATGCTGACGCTGTTCTTCTGCATGGCAGGACCTGCAGAGAGACATAGAGCAGCACACGGCGGGCGTGGAGTCCGTGTTTAACATCTGTGAAGTCCTGCTGCACGACTCAGATGCGTGTGCTAATGAGACAGAGTGTGACTCCATCCAGCAAACCACCAGGAGCTTGGACAGACGGTGGAGAAACATCTGTGCCATGTCCATGGAAAGGCGAATGAAGTACGTCTCCTATTCCTACCCTACAGAAACCTGTGGCAGCATTTTGAGGAAACGCTGTAGCTTTTGCCACAAGCTGAGTTCTGAGGAGGAAAAGAGAATCCAGAGTTGATAGTTAGCTTGTGATAAAACCTTTCTGTTTTTGCTCTCAGAATCGAGGAAACCTGGCGTCTGTGGCAGAGGTTTTTGGATGACTATTCTCGCTTTGAAGATTGGCTAAAAGCATCTGAAAATATAGCAGCTAGGCCTAATTCTTCAGAGGTCTTGTACACACATGCAAAAGAGGAGCTGAAGAAATTTGAGGTGAATTTTTAAACTGCCTTTTTTATGCTCAGCATCAGGCTGCTGAATACTTACTGTCTGTGCAAAATGCCTGAGTCTCTGGAAAACACTGGTTTGGCATTGGTAGTATAGAGAACATAAATAATTTGGTGAGTGTGCAGCTGCTAAATGTCTGTTTGTTTCCAGAATTTTTTTTAATGTGGAGAATACAATGCTTTGAATAGACACTTAAAAGTTTAAAGCCTTGCTTTTTATAGGGAAGAGACTTTTGTAGTGTGATATTTATTCTTTTCTTTCTTCTAGTTTGAGCAGATGGTTTAAAATACGGGTCTAAAATCTGCATTTAGTTTTGCAGTTGGAAGGTCTGTTTTTAAGGAGGAGGGCACCATCTCTCTTGATGGATAATATCCACATCCTGACTGTTACCAGGCACTGAGCTCCTGGCTTTGCCTTGCAGGCGTTCCAGCGGCAGATCCACGAGCGGCTGACGCAGCTGGAGCTGATCAATAAGCAGTACCGGCGCCTAGCGCGCGAGAACCGCACCGACTCGGCCAGCAAGCTCAAACAGATGGTGCACGAGGGCAACCAGCGCTGGGATAACCTCCAGAAACGAGTGGCCTCCATTCTCAGGAGGCTCAAGGTAGTGCCACAGTGGGGTTAGGGAGTGAGGAGCACTCACAGGGTGCCGGTTTTCGGCTTCTGGCTTTTTGCTTCTGTCAAGGTCGGGATTGAAGTGCTAGAGACGGTGATCCGTGTTCAGGCTTAGATGTTTATTATTTCTTATTTATATTACAAGTGGTGAGTTTTACAGCATTCTACTAAGAAACTATAAAATGTCTAACTTTCTTTCCTTATAAGGTCTTTTAAGACTAAACTGTCTAATTAAGAAACGACACCCAAATTGTTTTTACTTTTAACTCGATAGCTAATCACTCGAAGTCCACAGTGCAGTCTTTTCTGTCCTATTACAAATACTATCCAAACTCATGAAGGACTAGCCTCCACTCTAAAACTTCTATCTTGCTCTATATATATGTGTTACTGTATTATAAAACTTTAAACTCTTAAGTTTTCTACTTAGTGATATTACACACTTCTAATCAAACTACACACCCGTAATCCCAGTGCTATTAATCAATTTTGGAAGCCTTCTCCATGGCCTCAGGTCAAATGTAGTATTCTCTTGTGGGTCTGTGCATTTCATCATAGAAAGTTTAAAATTCTCAGCATCCAGGGTTCTACAGGAATTACCCATGAGCAAAGCCTACATCAGAGCAACTCTCTGTCCTGAGCTACTGGCATAGCAGGGGAGCTCTGGAAGGGTCACTGAGTACATGGCACAAACCTCACCTTGGTAGATTGGTTTTTGGTAGCTGAAGAAAAGCTTAAAGGAAGAAGGAGTGCAAAATTTGGTGGATGTGTTCATGCACTTGCCCCTTTCCATAGATAAGAGACAGAGAGACAAAAGGGCCCCAAGTGCAGATATGGTTTGGAGTTTCCAACTCAGCTCTATTTCATGCCAAGTTGTGATTCACCAACAAGGCATTAAAGATGGAGATGTGATAGAAAGCAGCTCCTGCTGTGCTGCCTGCCTTATGAGGAATGTTGTTGGAGTGTATTTCAAAGAAGTATCCTGCTCATCAATTAAACTGATCTCTAGGCAGATACTCTGTGCTGTGCCCTGGGGAAACTTGTCACTGCCAGATTTTTAAATATAGCAGTGCTGTAAGCAACTGACAGGGAGAGCTGTTAGCTCCCCAAAGTCAGTGGATGAGGCAGTGAGAGCAGTGATGGGGTTTGATCTGTGCAGCTATGAATTGTTATATTTGGGATGTTACATGATCCCCCTTCTGAAAAGTAAATCCACCCATGAGAACAGGCAAGCTTCGTGTCTGTTAGCAGCTTCTGTGGGACATGCCATGCCAAACAGTGCATTAATTAACACTGGTGTGGTCATATGTGATCCAGCCTTTCCATTGTAAAATCATAAAAACTGATTTTAGTCTCATAATTTTAATTACTTTAATTGGAGATGGGGGTTGTTTCGTTTTTTAAATCTCTGTTTTAAGTTTAGAACAAATTAGGTGTTAAGCCTCAGTCCAAGTAACTGTTGCTGGTATAATGATGTGGGAGAAGGAATGTGTGGAATCAATAATGTGATTTTGTAGAAGCATCTTGACCTGCTAAAATTTTACTCCCTCTTTTGTACAAACAGTGTGCTAGTACAGGGCACTGTTCTAGCATCCCTACAGGAAGAGGACAGGTTTTATACAAAGCATGCTGCTGTTTGTGTCCTGATAGCCTTTAAGGTGAACAGGAGTTTTGAAATAAAACACTGATTGCAGAGAGCTCCTGTGACCTGTCTCTTTTAGTAGCTGAAGTGATGTAACACTGGCTCCTCTTTTCCATCCAGCACTTCACCAATCGGAGAGATGAGTTTGAGGGGACGAGGGAAAGCATCCTTGTCTGGCTCACAGAAATGGACCTACAGCTGACAAACGTGGAACACTTCTCAAAAAGTAACTTTGATGACAAAATGCGCCAGTTAAATGTACGTATCCTTCTGAAGCAGTTGTGTACTATAGCCCAGTGATCCTCTTGGGCTGCCCTTGCCTGACAGAATCATCTGTTTTCTTTGACTTCACAGTAGCCTCCACATCTCTGTAGGTCTGTATTTGTTTAAAGACAGCAGTAAATTTTAAAGACATATTGCTGGCTGGGGGTGTATGTACAAATCACAAACGGGATGGGACTGCTGAGGAACGTGCCTTGAGCAGTTTTATTTTCCAGCATCACTCATTACATGGTTATGACAATGGGAAGATGCCATCAGCTCACATCCCAGGCAGCAGACCAAGAACTTAATGTTACAACTTACTTTATAAGTTTTTTGACCAATCACACAAAGCAAAAGCACATTGACAGTAGTTCTATCCGACCACTATAAGCACACGTAAACAGTGCTTGCTTATTTCGAATACAATGCCTAATTGTAAGCCTTAAACACAATGCACAGAGCTCCATTATTAAGCTTCAAACTTCCTAATATCTTGCTAGATAAACTTTTCTGTAGCTTAGGGAGTTATTCTAGACAAGCGTTAATACACAAACCATTGTTCTATTTGTCCTTGCTTTTCTACTTTTTAAATAATTTTTCTGCTGACCTATCTCATGGCTACTGCTTAGCTCTAATCACAGTTCTGCTGTCTCTGAGGCCTGCCTTTTGCAGCTTTCCCAAAACCCACTGATTTTGTGGATTCCTACAAAGACATATTGTCTGAATCAAGATTAATCTCTGCATTATTTAATTCGGATTCAGTGTTCAGGCTCAGTTCTGTCCTGCCATTTTCTCCTGACAGTATGTGTCAGTGACAGTTGTATCTGGCCTGGAAAGCTGCAGATGCTGCTTAACAGTAAGAACTACATTCCTAAATTCAGGCATTATTTTCTGGTGCAAATCTTTTTTGAATTGGCATTATTGTACAATCTCTCCTCAGAGCTTGTGTTTGTAGCTGGGAATTTCAACAGAAATTAGACACCAGGAATGTGCAGTGATTCTAAGGAATATACTAGTTCTTTCCTACATTATATGCTCGTTTCTTCTTTCTCCCTGCACCATTAATGGTTTGGGATGTAGATTTACTGTTGTGTAGACTGAAGGCCCAAGCAACCAAACAAACTTCTTGGCTACTGAGAAAAAGATTGTGTGTACCAACAGAAGAGTAATCTCTGATTAGCTGAACTCTTGTATCATGATCCCCTGCAGGCTCAGGACACTACAGCCATAGTGATGTACATCTGGGTGGAAAAGGCCACTTCATTTAGAACTGTAATTCTGCTCATAAAATGAAGCTTTGGACCTCTTGAGTAAAGATGCTTGCCAAATTAAATTAGACAACAATGTCAATTGTTGCTTGTCTTTCACTGCCGTGAGCTAGAAAGGCCAATGGAGAAGTAATTATTTTTCTTGTATGTTCCAAATAGGGTTTCCAACAGGAGATAACGTTAAATACCAATAAGATTGATCAGCTAATTGTTTTTGGGGAGCAGTTGATTCAGAAGAGCGAGCCTTTGGATGCCATCCTGATTGAGGATGAATTGGAAGAGCTTCATCGATACTGTCAGGAGGTGTTTGGGCGAGTTGCCCGGTTCCATCAAAGACTGACTTCAAGGGATCCTGTAAGAAGCAACAGTTGTTTCAATGCTTTGACAAGGTTTTGGTGTTTGAATTGCAATGCTTATTTTGCTTTTTGAATTGCAATTGCTTACTCCTAACAGCTTGACTGAGTGGTTTAATCTCCAGTGGCTCAGGAGCTCTGCAGTACATGTGCCAGCCTTGCTAAATCTTTGTTGCCAATCCTTTCATGCCTCTCCCTCTGCAGAATCTGGATAATAGCATGGAGGTTGTTCATAAGGTTCAGAACTATATAGTTGTGGCTTGAAGGCTTCAGAACCTTTTTTTGGTGTTTTTAATATCACATTGTTTTCCTTATCATCAATAACGTGCTTAGAATATCTCTTTATGTATTTGTTTGTCCACTCCATCTGTCCACTTTGTTGTGAGAGCCCTGAATGGGGAACAGCATGCACTTTGCTTTTCCCTGGGAACTTTCAGATGATTCTCAGTTTGCTTGGCCTCAAAAAGAAAGAACATCTGTTAGAAAGCTGGGTAAAGGAAGGAACATGAACAAGTAGCTGTTCACTCCTGCCTGAGCATCATTTCCTGACTGACCTTTTTAACTCCATTTGGAACTGGGTACTCCTTCTGCAAACTGGACAGATGCTGTGGTGGTGGTTGAGTGCCTTGAAAGAGGAGAGGTAGCTGCTGATGTGAGAATTGGATTTGGCAAAAGAGGAAGAAGGCAGAAATTATGTTTCCCTTTAATTTTAGGCACATGGTTGCTGCAGCTGATCACAAAACTGTCTTCAGTAGTACTGTGTGGTTCAATCATTATCCCATTAAGATCTCTTGTAAATCTTATTAATATGCAATAATTACTTATTTGTAGGGATTGGACGATGAAAAAGACAACTCTGAAAATGAGACAGATCAAGAAGACTCCAGAGAAATCCAGAATGATCCCTGGCATAAGAAAGCCATCACTGAGGGACCCTCATCTACACAGTCCCTTTGCCACCTTATGCCCCCAACTCAGGGCCATGAGAGATCAGGCTGTGAGACCCCTGTCAGCGTCGACTCCATCCCACTTGAGTGGGATCACACAGGTGATGTGGGAGGTTCTTCCTCTCATGAAGATGATGAAGAAGCAACATATTACAGTGCTCTGTCAGGTGAGAACCACTGTCCAGCAGTTTGGTTTGACATGAACAGCTGGAGGATGTCCCTGTGTGGGAAGGGAGGGGGATTGAAGTCTTGCTCCCACGTTGTTGGTTGGTTTTCAAGTACCATTTATAGATGTGAGCAGGCTCATCTCTTTCATGAAGGAAATGGTGCTGTCTAAACCAAGCTTTTGTTTTTAGAAACATAAGAAGGTTTTAGAAGCCTTAGTGTTTAAGAATGTTTGAAAATGGTACCAACCACTTTGTTCTTTGTCTTTGCTGTCCTTCATTGTTTCAGTTGTTTTTAATAGTTGGAAGATACTGAATAGTGAGGAAAATGACATTATTCTTTTTTCAGATGTAGAAATCACTGAAAACCCTGAGGCATATCTTAAAATGACCACAAAAACTTTGAAAGCATCTTCTGGTAGGCACCTGCTAATGCATGTGTCTGAACATGGCAATCTCCTTGTGCTGCACGCTATATTCCTCAACCTCTCTCATACGTAATGTCTGACTTCCTGCCTTGTGTGGACACCATGTCTCATCCTGCCATGGTGTTCTTACGCTGCAGTATCCACATGGACATTAAAAGCAGTCAAGAACACACCATTTAGATTTTGCCTGGTAAATGCCAAGGTGGTTAACGTGCATTTCATTGTACTGATCCAAAGTCTTTTGGTTCTTTCTCGGTGGTTTGCTCTGGGTAGTATCAGTTTTTGGTTGTTTCTAATTTTGGTTGCATAACTACTGAAGGCAGTAGCCCCAACTCTGCAAGTATTTTTTTGTGGTTTGTGCATGACAGAACTATGTGTGTCCTGTCTGTTAAATCCAGAACAAACATTCTCCAAACCAGGACATGTCTAACTTGTTCCCTCTGACATGTTGCAGATGTGTGATAGTTATTGTTGGGATGCAAACTTTACAAAACCATGGTGCAGCCTTGTCTTTTGGTTTTTTTTTTTTTTTGAATACTCTAACCTGTATTCAAGCATTTTCCAGAAGAAAACAGAATGTCTCATAACTGCATGGCTCTCATCTCATTACCTTTGAAACACTGTTGATGTTTTGCAAATGTGCATGCTTTGCAAGGAAAGCTGCAAAACTGTCATTTTTATGCCATAACTTGATGCCATTTTATTCAAAGCGCTTTCTAACTTAATACCAAGCAACAGCTTCCTTGTGGAGGTGGGATCTTGCACTCATGGTGTGTGGTTTTGGTTTTATTTGTTTCAGGAAAGTCTGTTTCAGAAGCTCGTCCTTGGCATTCTCCAGGTAGCCCAGTCTGCAGGAAACACAGATATAACCAGGCAGAGATGGTTGGAAATGTGTTGTCTGGACCAGAGACAAGTACTCCCTATAAACCAGACTATGTGAGTTGGAGGCTCTGTGGGCACTGAACCTGTACTACAGAATGTGTTTGTTGTTCTGTGTAACTCCACCCTCTTCCCTTCTCCAGCATCAAGGAAAATAATAGTTGAGGTGGAGAATTTTCACTTCACACAAACTTAGACATTATTTCTGGTGGCTCAGGTTGGACTCCTGGTCAGTCAGGGTCTGGGGGAACTTCCTTCCTCTACTGTCATAGGACAAGTCCAGGAGAATTTAACCCCCACAAAGGACAGGGTGTGAATCTCTTGATACTTACTGACATATTTCCCTTTCCTAAGCAAATTTGAGGAGTCTAATGTGCAACACACCATTTAATCTGCTTCTAGGCACTGAAAAATGTGCCAAAATGGCTTCTTTTCCATTGGTGCCTCAGCCTTGGTGGCTGTTTGCCAGCCATGGCTTCACCAGCAGCTGCCAGGCTCAGTGGATCTGGACCCACTGTCAGCACTCTGCCAGGCAGGGTGGTACTGGTATCTGGCTGCTTTTGTCATCATTAATCCAGTCTCAGAGCCTTAGAGTCAATATTACCAAGACTCACAATCCAACAAAGAACACCAGCAATTGTGCATTGTCTGGAACAGGTAGTGCAAAAGCCATTAATTTGCCATGTCCACTCTTGTAGTCATTGGCATCACCATGGTGTGTGTTTGTTTGCTGGAAAGGCACAGAGAGCCAGTGTAAAGTGGTAGCAAAGCTGCAGAAGCCCAGTGCTAAATGTGATGTGCAAGAGCTCAGCAGCAGCCCAGCCACCCCAGAGTAGCACAGATTAGGCTGGACCTTTGACATCCTGTTGACCTGCAGGGCTCACCCTCCAAAATGTCATTCCAGGTGAAGCAGCTCAGCTCTGCAAGCAGCAGCAGCAGCAAGGAGAAAATTCTATCTGCCAACATGAGCGATGAGGAGCCCCAAGATGACCAAGAACTTGTGAATCTAGCAGCAACAGAGAAGCAGTCAGGTACAGAGCATTAGGAGTGGCTTTGGGGCTGTGGTGTTTGTCCTGTGACTCTGGGAAGACAAAGCAGACATGACACAAAGGCAGTATATTTGGGAACGAAAAAAAAAAAACAATTAATGTATTTTGCCAAATTTCCAAGTCAGTTAGCTCCCTTGTCATCTGGTTCTGTCCAAGCCATGTGTGCTGTTCAAAGCTTTCACATTTTCTGCCAGAATTGAGGTTTTTTTTCATAACATACTTCTGTCTCTTTGCTGCTTGTAGTAAATGGGAACAATTTCACTTTTGTCTGATACTGAACACTTCAGGGGCTTCTAATCAGATTTCAAACCAAAGGGTCTGTCTAAAGCAAGATTGCTGTATGGAGTTACTGGTACTCCGTATAACAAGATGCTACAGCTCCCATTTGCAGAAATATTTGTTCAAAGCTGGTAATGCATTCTGTTCTCAGTATCTTTACAGTGGTCCTTTCATGCAAACAGACCAGCAGGCTGGTTCTCTTAACCCTTTAGGACCTCATTCCCGGTTTCAGGTGCTTGAGATTGTAGCAACACATTGTACTGCAGTCACAAAAGCAAATCATGTGATGAAAAGAAGGCTGCAGCTACCTGCACCAGCTCACTCACTTTGTTTCTCTGGTCTCACAAATAGTCCAGGGTTGTGTCCCATAGGTGGGATGAATAGGAATAACCTGAGAATGGTTTAGATGTGCTTTCAGAAAGTGTCACTGATCACAGAGGTGGCGTGTCCATGTCCTTTGGCGCTGAATTGGTGAAACAATCATTAAGAGTCATTAGAATGCTTTGGGTTGGAAGAGACCTTAAGTTTATCTAGATCAAACCCCCCTTCCATGAGCAGGGACACCTTGCAGCAGACCACCTTGTTCAGAGCCCCATCCAGCCTGGCCTTTGAACACCTCCAGGGATGGGGCAGCCACAGCTGCTCTGGGCAACCTGTGCCAGGGCCTCAGCATGGCCACAGTAAGGAATTTCTTCCTAATCTCTAATCTAAACCTGACCTTCATCAGTTTAAAGCCATTATCCATTGTCCTATCACTCCATCTTTTTATCAAAAGTCTCTCTCCATCTCTCTTGGAGCCCCTATAGGCACTGGAAGGAGCTCTAAGGTCTCCCTGGAGCCTTCTCTACTCCAGGCTGAACAGCCCCAAGTCTCTCAGCCTGTCTTTACAGGAGAGGTGTTCCAGCCCTTTCATCATCTTTGTGGCTTCCTCTGGGCTCTCACCAGCAGCTCCACATAGACATAAAACACAAACCCAGGTCCTAACTGCTGGATCATATTTGTCCCATGCTGAATTTTGGTGTCCACCAAATCGCGGATGGACTCATGGAATTCTGTCTCCTTAGTTTTGGCCTGTTCTTCCAAGGCAATTAAAACATCACCAATTAAAGTCATTAAAATTCTTTGTAGCATTGCTATGTGGGTAACTTGACCAGCATTATGAAATTTAGACATAGACACTGCAGAATCTAAAGGAAATATGTGACTGAATGACAGTAATACATTACAGCAGTTAATTGATCTCAAGTAGCATGGAGAATAATTTTCTTGCAAAACTTCTTGCATCAGTTTTACACACTTCCTTCCATTACTGAAGATTTAAATGTTTGGGGCTTTTTCTGTGATTTGCAGGCATTATTGATAGGTGGGAGCTGATCCAAGCTCAAGACCTCAGAAATAAACTCAGGATGAAACAGAAATTGCAGCAGTGGCAGCAGCTGGACTCAGACCTCAGTGACATCTCTGCTTGGCTTGATAAAACTGAGCAAGAGCTGGAAGAGCTGCAAAAGGCCAAGCTTCCAACCAGCATGCAAGCATTGGAACAAAAGGTCAAGAAATTGAAAGTAAGTTATGGCTTGCTGAGAAGAGGGATTTCAAGATGCTGATGTTTTTTAATCAATGCTCTCCTGGGATCAGTTGGCAGCATGGATGCCAATAGCAATTCCTGTGCCACAGGGGAACTGAACTGCTCTCAGCTAAGAGGGCTAAAGAGGGTCTTAGGCAAGGTGCTTCTGTCTTCATATACAGAGATTGGCAGGCAGAAGTAAAAACTTCTCCAGTTCTCTCTTTCTGTTTTCTTGCACAGTGATATCGACATCTTTTCCTTCTGCCATTCACCTCTATACAAACCAGAAACAGATTGAAAATTCTGCCAGGTCAACGGGCTGCAAAGCCTAGGCTGTTTGTTTTTTTTTTTTTTAATTGAATTCAGGGTGGGGTGTAATTCCAGCAGGACAGACAAAGATCTGCTCTAAAGCTGTGGTTTCTGCAACATGAGCCAGCAGGTTACCAGGGCACATGTAAGTGCTGGGACACTGGGACTCAGCCAATGAAATGCCTCAGCTTCAAGTCTGAGAGAGCAAGTGTTCCTAAAATCTGTGGAAGTGCAAAATCCCTTTGTGCTTACCCCTCACCAGCTGCCCCATGTGAAGTCACCCTGAGGCTACTGGTCAGTCTGGGGTGATGCTCACAAAGAGGACACTACAGGACAGAGGAGGGATTTCTTAGGCATGCTTTAGAGTATGTTTAAGCCTGAATGTCCTGGAGTAGTTGTTAGGCCAGGGACAATGACTCTACACTCCAATAAGATCAGCTCTGACTCCTTCAGCCAGTCTGGATTAGGCACCAAGCCCTTGGAAAGGTTTGATGGTGCCTCCAAAGTGGAGGGAGCCTGGAGTTGGGTGTCTGACCTCCTCAAGGAGCAGAGCTTCACTCCTCTCTTCTGCATCTGCTTAGGAGGAGTCCAGCTGGCTGTAAATCCCATTTTCAGACAGTTTGGCTTTAGAGGGGTGTTAAAAAAGCTAGTGTGCTCTAAGAAGTAAATTTCATGAGGTGTCAGGACATCCCAAGTGCCTGGGATAAGGATAAAGCCAGTCTGCCTGCAGAGTGGCTTACTGGTGTTCAGAAGTCTGTTTGCTTTGTCTGATATTGAAAGAAACTTTATTGCCTGGAGGAGATGGGGACAGGATCCTTTGATGGGTGAAAAAATGTAATTTAGACCAGCAGTTTTCTACAAGTGGAACTCAGATCTTGAGATTGACACTCTTGGATAGAAAGGCTGCTGAGAAAAGCAATCTGAGCTTTGTGGCTTGTGGGATTCATCCTGCAGCTCTAACTTCCCTACTGCAAGAGCAGCTTGGAAAAGATGAGTACCCTTGATTCAAACTGTAAACTGGAGGGTACAAAGAAGGTATTGTTTGGCATTCTTTTTTTTAAAAAAACCTTCAGAAATACAGGGTCAGCCTTAACATAAAGGTGGTTAGATGATATGACCATGACTGCAAATTCCATATTATTCCCCCTGCAATTCTAAGGGAGAGGAGGAAAGCAGGCAGGACTGCCTTCTGGGGGGACCTTGAGAAGTCAGAGAAATGAGCTGACAGAAACTGAGACCAGAGAGAAGAAAAATAATTTCTCACAATGGGGTGTTCTGGTGTGGGAAATAGTAAAGGTAAGAAGATTTTCAGAAATCTGGGAAGAGCAGGCCTTAGAAACAGAGCAGAGAAAACTCAGAGCTAGATGCAGCTGCAAAGTCTGAAAGTAGAAAAAGTTGTAGTTACTTTTTATAAGACAAGCAAGCATTGTGTGAAGAGGTGTATGTGTACTTTTAGTAATTGGCTAGAACAACTGTCTGTAAGCTTTAACAATATACTGTTAACTAAAAGTTTTTAAAATGTTCAGTAGCCAAGAGGTCTTTGGCTGCTGCTGGCTGTACGTGAGCTTTGCCATCTTTTTATTGTCTCAACCATGTAATAAGACTGATGCTGCAAATTAAAGCTCAGGGAATGTACCCCAACAGTCCCATCCTGTTTGTGAAAAAAAAACAAACCTCCAAACACAGTCTGGTGTGGGACCAGGGGCCCAGAGAGGATGGGGAATCTCCATCCTGTGAAAAACTGAAAATTTAAATGGATGAGGCCCTGAGCATCCTTGGTGTTAGAAGTTGGTCCTATGTGAAACAGGAGAATGGAGTACAGACCTCCAGAAGTCCCTGTCAGCATTATTCTAGGATTCTGGGGTGGCAAAACCTTTATCAGTTAGGAGAAAATACCATGTGATGATCAATGTGAGTATTTGTCCAAATGTCAGGGAAATGAACTGAAAGGCAGATGTGGATTAAGCGATAATGCCGGTGACTTAGGGAGAAGCACAAGCCCAGTCACACTTATTTTCTTCAAAGTGGAGGTTTTGGCTTTAAAAAAAACCAAGCAAACATAAACCTGCCTCAATATGTTTCTTAGCAGTATTGAAAAGCCACCAGATTCAAACATCTTTCCCCAACACCTGTGATACTTCTGAGTGCGTGGTTTTATTGTAATAAACATGGTTTTCATCATTCATAAAAACTCCTAATCTTCTTTTTCTACCAGGACATGCTTAAAGCATTTGACAGCTACAAAGCAGTGTTGCTTTCTGCTAACCTGAGCAGCAAAGAATTCCAGAAGGCAGACAGCACAGAGTTCAAGGAGCTGCAGAACAGGCTTCGGAAGGTCAACTTGCACTGGGAGAAAGCAAATCGTGCACTGGACAACTGGAGGAAGGGTTTGCAGCAAGCCTTACTGCACTGCCAGGTACATCCCACATGCCAGCTTGTAAGGGAAAACTCTTTGGGATTCTGTTGAGGAGAGGGCAGAGGGGTAATTCCTGCACATAAGTGGAATGGTCACTCAAATCCAAGACACTTTGTTTCTTGATAAAGTTGCCTCTGATGGATTGAAACAGTTTGGTAAAAATATCTTTGAAGTGGATAATGCCCTTTACTACATAGGTGGAATACTTTAACAAAGTTTCTGTGCCTTCACTTACAAACAAATTGTGAATCTGTTTGTAGGTGAAGGCACCACAAAGGTGTTTTTCCTCTTATGGGCCAATCTTTTTGTTTCTCTAGGATTTCCACGACCAGAGCCAAAAGCTAATCCTGTGGTTAGCAAGTGCTGAAAGCCGGAGGAATGAGGCACAAGTCACAGATCCCAGTGCTGATCTCAATACAATACTGGAATGCCAGAAGGAGCTGATGGTGAGTGTAGTCTTAACTGCAGCACGTCACTCTCAGCACACACTGAAGAGCAGGATGTTTGTCTCACAGTGTCTGCAGCCTCTCCTCAGACCTGCTGTACTCAGACATGTGGGTGGTTTTTGAAATGGACCAAGATATTGCATCTACAAGGCACTTCTCCATAATTACTCACCATAATAAAGTTACTTATGAGTAGTCTTTATTCTGAAGCAAGACTTCCAATTTCTAAAATTTAATGTCTTCTCTATATGAATTACATGCTGCCAGAACTATTTTTAAATGTTATTTCAAACAGGTACAACCAGTCTCTTCAAGAGAACTTCATTTCCTATGTAGCTGTAATAACCATTCCTGTGCCTTGTTGGTTCTCAGGCAGGTTGTGTTGTTCTTTAAAGCCTTCCAGAGTTCCTCCTTTTGGGAGAACATCCATAAAGTTGAGGGTAACAGTCTGTTGTGCTGTTTTTTGTTTATTCTCAGCAACTGGAGAAAGAGCTGCTGGAGCAGCAGCTTGATGTGAACTCCCTCCAAGAGCTCACTGCTTACCTGCTGCTGAAATCAGATGGTGATTACATTGAAGAGGAGGAGAAGGTCCATGTAATTGGAACAAAACTGAAGCAGCTGATTGAACAAGTCTCTCATGACTTAAAAACAATACAAGGGAATCTGGTGAGTTGGAATTTAAATACTTGTTTGTGGATCTTCCTTACTGAAAAGAAATAGCATGTTAAGAGTGAAGATATTTATAAAAAACTGACTTAAAGCTGAAGTACTTCTACCTTGATAAGCTGAAAAAAGAACAGTTCTGGCTGTAGGAACAGCTTCAGCCCCCCAAGGCTAGTACAGTATTATAACAGAGGGGTTGTGCTGCCTCTGTCCTCAAGGGGTTTGAAGAGCAGAGAGCATAAAGCTCTGAGTAAGGCTTTTGGCAGGAGGTTGGACTAGATGAACTTTCTGAAGTCCCTTCCAACCTGAATTTGTGTGATCCAAACCAGGTATCAGGCTAGGAGTGTGTAATGAACACGTAGGAGTTGAAGGTCATAGCAGTGGGTTCCTTATCCTGAGGCCTGTCAGAGATATTTCCAAGTTAATTCCTGTATGCACCCATTCCATTGCAATTCCTTCATGCTGGGCACTGTAAAACATTTCTTTATTCTGGGGAAGTGATTATTCTCATGTGAAGGGGCAGTGGGCTGTGCACCTACAGAGGCAGTGAAAGGTGGTGTTATCTTTCAGGATACCAAAACATTTCTGCTAGTTCCAGATGACTTGGACTCAGGAGTTTATAATCCAGAAGAAGAGAAATCCAGCCCTGCTGTGAAGAAGGCAAGTATTTTTTTCCTAATATTTTGCTATCAGCATATAGTGTATTTTGACATACTTAGTGTGGAAGTTCCTCAAGTATAATCATTTTACCTTTTAGGTCCATGTACCTTATTACAGTATTTACAATCAGACCTTAAAGTCTACAGCTGTCTTTTCAGAGAAATTCCTTGTAGTTTCTGAAACCTGGATACTAAAAGCTATTTCTCTCAACAGATGGCCCTCAGGAGAGCAGCTGATGGCAGGAATGGCAGCAGCACAAGGTAATATTTTATATATGCCTGATCTCTTGAAAAATATTGAAAAGGACAGAGATGAGCTGTGTGCCAGCAGAAACCTGGGCAGCTGTTCCTTGTAGGTTGATACATGGGTCAAGGTGATTTCTGCCTACCTGTAGAGTCTCCTCTACCTACCAGCTCTGGGCTGCTCCTTAGGGAATGGTTTCCTTCAGCACTCCTGCTCCAGGACCTCTGCAGTGATGTGCAACCCTGGCTTGAAAAAATATTTTTTCTGCCAAGTGGGGGATATTTTAGGTTTAAATCCTCCTTTAATTCCACCAGCATGCCTGGAAAAAAAACTTGCCCCTAAGATCCACTTGGTACAAACAGACCATGAAGGACAAAGGGAGAACTTAGCCCCCAGTCCAGTGGGGTCTGTTCAAAGGGTAGATCTCAGTAATGCCAGGGCAGAGAAGAACTTCATCAGTGTGAATAACGTGCTTCAACACCTATCTGGTATAGTGTGTTTGCCTCCTGGGAAAAGTTAAGTTAAAGTTTGTTTGTAAAGTAAAAGTTAAGTTTGTTTCCTGAAATTAGGGTAAAAACAACTTGTTTAACTCAAACCCTGCAGTGCCTGTTCTGTGTTTCTCCTTTTCAGGAGCGAAAGCCATTCAGAACCTGTGCAGGCAACCCCTCGGTCTCCCTCTTTCTTCTACCGAGTGTTGAGAGCAGCTTTACCCGTGCAGTTGTTCTTCCTGCTGCTTTTGCTGCTGGCTTGCATGATCCCCTCCTCTGAGGAAGACTACAGCTGCACCCAGGCCAACAACTTTGCCCGCTCCTTCTACCCCATGCTGCGCTACACCAACGGGCCCCCGCCGACCTAGGACAGCCTGCACTCACACTGAACACTCTTGGGTGGTGCTTTTTTCTCCCATGCTGCTCTAGCATCAATCAAGCAGTGAGTTTCACATCTCAAAATGTATATCTTGACAGAATTTCAGCGTTTTTGTACGGGAAACAAAACTTTTTCTATAGATTTTTTTTAAACTGTAAGCAACACACTTTATACTTTGATGCAATAGATACACTATTTTATAGGGGCAGTGCACTTGAGCTTGCCAGGTGTTTGGATACTGAGTTCTTAGATGCAGAAACGACGTCACAGTAATCTTAAACATAGCAGTCTGTCTTGGGTGAGTATGACAAACAAGCAGGTGAAGAGGGACTTCATTTAATATGATTTCTGCACACACACACTTCACGTTACTTGTATCTTTTGGTACTGTAGTCACTTGGTGGAAGCAAAAAAAAATTGCATATTTTTGAATCTTTGTTGTTGTATTTTATTCATCTAACACATTCAATATCATGATGCACATTTGTTTTGTTTGATATAAAGTGTTCTAGTAGTTAGGACTGCTGTGTTGTCTTTTTATACCACCTTTGAAATAAGGAATTGCTGCATTGCATGGAAATGGTTTATAATGCACATATTTTCTAGATGAACATGATTATGTAGACTATCCCTGATGTATACAAATAGTGCAATGACTTTTTTAATGAAAGTTTTTTTTTCAGTTTTTAACCTGCTGAATAGTGTACAGTACCTTGGGAGAGAATTGTGCATTTTTATAAGCTTTGTTTTTAAAATTAAACTGGCGTGTGGGCAGTGGCTGGAGAAACACTGTGTACAGTCAGCATTGCCACTGCCCCTGTTGTACAGTTTGAGTACTGTCATTAAAATTTTGCCAATGTCTGCAGGACTGTGGATGTGTCTAGTGGGGGGGACCAGCTTCATGTTCCAGCAGTGCTGCCCCTTGCACTCCTGGAAGAGTCAATTTCTTTGCCTGCAAAAGGAGTGGTGCTGGAAGAAGCACAACCACTCCCTTGCTTGTCAGAGCAAGAGATCACAAATCCAGCAGTGAGACCTCTGTTCCATGGCACAGATCCTTCCCTTTGGAACTGCCTTCCTGGAGGAAGAACACAAGGTTGAACCAATTCATGCTTATTACTATTTTGAAATGCTGAACTATTTCCCACCTTGGAAATGACTCTCTGTAGTGGGAGTGCTGGAGTGGGGAAATGCATGTGGGGGAGAGCTCAGTGGCTTTGGTCAACAGCTTTTTGTGTCTGGCAGTAAAAATGACCCAGGAATTAGCCACTTTCTGCAGTGCTTACCCATAGGAAATAAGATCTCTGATTAACCTGTGAGAGTTCTCCTACCCTTTCTACACTTGTCACCACTGGTGGTTGCTGATTCCCCCCCGGCAGGGGGCTTTACAAAGCAAACTGCTTTGTCCTCATGTTCAGAGAATCGCCAAACCAGCAGCTTTGTCCCAGCCATGGTGGCAAACCCACTGTGGTTTATTTCCCAGACATTAAACTAAACTCAAGGCTGTGTTGAGGAGCCAGACTTGTGCTCTCACACTGGGGCTGTACCCAGAGATGGATCCCCCTCACCCCTCGCTGCACACAGCCACACACACTGTCCTCTCTCCCTCTGCAATCATTATTTGATATTTTCAAAGCAATTGCTTTAGGATGGAGCTCATTTAAGTTTCTTTCTCTGTAGAAGTGAGCCAACTCCAACCATTATTTCATTGCCAGGTTGTCACAAATGCCTATGCAGACCTTTCTGCCAAGAAGTAATAGGCAGTTGCTGACGTGATATTCAGTTCTTCTTCCATTAAAGAACCTATGCAGGGGAAAAAAATTGAACAATGTTAAAAGGTCTAAGGAAAATTTCATAGCCTACAATTTCCTTTCATTATGAACAGTTATATCAAATTGTTGAGCTGATGTAATATATAAAAAGAGGAGCTTTCAAGAAATTATCTCAAAATGTCACTAAAAAACAATGTCTGGGTAAAATCTTTTTAAATCTTTTTTCTTCCACACCTATTTTAAATAGTTTTATTTCCAATTGATTATAATCACTGCATTGTAGGCTGACTCTGAAGTCTGCTTTAAACAAGTCATTTTATACCCCCAACAATTTCTTTGTGTCATCATCTCTTTTAGGACTGGGTTGTTAGTGTCCAGGGAGGGATAAAAAAATATTTTAAAGAGAGAACAGATGCAATTGTGAGAGCAACCCATTATGGCTGTGCACATGTATTGAGAAATGAAACCAAGCCAAAAGTAGTTTTGAATTGAAGTCCTATTTTTTGGCAGTGAGATGAGGCCTTGGTCTGTTTTCAGCTATACCCACTCTGCTCCAGCAGAGTCAGCAGCAATGAGAAGGCTCCAGGGAGATTTTGGAGCAATTCCTGGTACCTAAAGGGGCCCTACTAGAGAGGTGCAGGTGGGCTTCTTGCAGGGGGATGTAGTGGTGGCACAAAGGGTGCTGGCTCTAAACTGACAAAGGACAGCTTTAGAGTAGGTGTTGGGGAGAAATTCAGTGCTGTGAGGATGGTGAGGTGCTGGGATAAGTTGTGCAGAGGAGCTGTGGCTGCCCCATCCCTGGAAGTGTTCAAGGCCAGGTTGGATGGGGCTTGGAGCACCCTGGGATGGTGGAAGGCACTGAGCACACACATTAGGTGCTCGTGGGACCAGGCTGAGCTCAGCTGCAGGAGAGAAATGAACAAAAAGCAATATATTTACATTGCATGATGCCTGTTTAGTCAGCTGCACCAATCCACAACAATGAAACACAGCAACAGACAAATGCCATCAGTTCTCAGAACCAAAGACACCTGGGGGAAGGGGAGGGGCTGGGGTGTTGTGGGGTTGTTTTCACATTACCATAACATACATCAAGTGCTTTAAAAGGCACCACTTTCAGTCAGGAACCTGATTCCACTGCAAACTCACAGAATGAAATGTTGAAACTAAAATGACAGGACTGAGAACAAAACCTTTTGTAGAAAACAGGCATAGGAGATGTGGAGTAAGCACTGGTAATGGCTATGCCAGCTACTCTGTGACACTGATGAGTGAAGAAGGTTTTGTCTGTTGAGACAGTAGCAGCAGATGTTGGCATTTTTATAGCAAAGCAGTGTCTTTTTTTTGTGCACTTAAAATTGCTAACACTCAACAGTACACGAGGAGTGTAGATGACTCTTAAATGTAAAGATGGACTTAAATAATACACAGATCATAAATAAAATGAAGCCTTAGCTATGAAGGTGCCATTTAACACATCACGCTTCACTTCAGTAGTAAAATACTGTGAAAAATTAATGTAAATAATACTTATGTTACACATTGTAGCACTTGCTTTTCATGCTCCCATTTGCAGCAGTCTCTTTAGAATTGGTTTGAGTCAGCACAACAGATCACATCTTACCTGCTTTGTTGACCATTATCTCACAGGACCTAAGTAACACAAACCATTTTTTCTGAGATGGATGGTGATGATAGCAAAGGTGTTTCCATGGCTTCTAGGTCTGACTTTAGGGAAGTGTGAAAAGGTGGCCTGGGGTAAGCTTAGAGGAAGCTGAGAAGTTATGTTTGCATCCCAACAGTACAGAAACTGGAGGGTAAAATGCAGTTGCTACTCCCTGGCTGGAACATGGTCGGATTGTTCAAAACCATTCCACAGTGAGTCCCAACACCCACAACCTGCAGCCAGAACCTCCTAAGGGGGGTGGAATGGAGGGTGGGGTGGATCGGAGACACCTGGCCAGGCTCTGTAGAAATCCCTGCAGGGAGGGGAGACCTGGAACAGATTCCAGTACCTGAAGGGGCTGGAGAGGGAGCTCTGACAAGGGCATGGAGTGCCAGGACACGGTGAGGGTGTTGAGACAGTGAAACAGATCATCCAAAGAAGTTTGGATGCTCCTTTCCTGGAAACATTCAAGGCCAGGTTGGATGGAGCTCTGAGCAACCGGGTCTTGTGCAAGGTGTCCCTGCCCGTGCCCTTCCAACCCAAACCATTCCATGATTCTATGATAAAAGTCCAAACAAGACAAAAATTCTTACCTCAGAAGAAGAAGATCACTGGTGACAGCTCAAACAGGATCAACAGGCAACTTTCTGGGTCTCACTGCGTTTTTAGGCTCTGCTAAACCACTGTAATGATGCAAATACAACAAATATCTTTCATACTCCCCAGCTCATTAAGAGTAAAATTAAAAATTCAAACACTGAAAAGGATGCTCTTCTTTCACCATGATGATCCCTGTATAGATCTATCATTTAGTCAGCAAGGAATTAACATAATATAACTATGGAAATATGCATATTTATCTAAAAAAAGATCTTCAAGTGTTTATCTTGCTAACCTGTCTTTTAGTTTGCTATTTTATAGGAGCTCTTACCCTGTTGGGCACTATCTCGAGTGAGAATGTTTCAACACATATACATATCCTTCCCCCACACTCTCCTCTCTGACTGCAAACATTACAGCCCTAGAAATGGGTAATTTGAAGGAAGACATGTGTGGAAAAGGTCTCATTCCTGGAGACAAAGCATTTCACCCATCTGAAACCACATTTCTTTTAAAAAAAGAAGAAAAAATCTGGTTCCAGTTCCAAACTTGAGAGAGGAAGCTCATCATGTTTTTCTCATATGCGCTGTTAAAAAGTTTGACCTTTCTTCCTTCCTTTTTTTTCCTTTTTTTAATTTTGTAACTCATGACACTTGTCCCTCTTGCCCAAGCCAGGTTTGCTCCCCTCTGTGAACACCCCAGAACTGCAGCATCATCTCTCCAAGCAGCAGCAGCAGCAGCACCCCTGCCAGGTCCCAGCAGAAGCTGAGTCATAGCCAAGCAGTGAAGGAAAGCAGTGGAACAGCCCCTCCTCAGAGCCCCTGCAGGTCCTGAGCACTCCCCTCATCCCCACTGAGACTGGAACAGCCCCAGTATCCCAATGGAAGCACAGTGGCACAGCTCTGCTCCAGGCTGGCAGGGACAGGGATGTCCACACCAGGAATGCAGCATCTGAGGCAGTCTGGGGGATCCAGACCCGAGACAACCCCAACAACTCTCTCAAGAGAGCCAGGCACCCTCCTTCAGTCACTGCCACACACCTCCCTGTGCTGTTGGAGATGAGCATCTTCTCACCCCAGTATGAACACAGCTACATTAATCCAGACTCCACAGCTGATGAATTTCACCCATTTTAAAACATCGTTAGTAACTTTTAATAAAATCATGTTCAACAAGACAAAAAGTAGGTTAAAATCACATCATTTTCCTATTTGCACTGTACTAATAGCAACACAGATGAACACCACCACGTAGCACAAAACTGCAGCACATCCCTTTTACAGAGTCAATCCACAGCAAACTTCCGTCTAGAAGATAATTTCATGATTTAAACCCAGTCTTTCCCATTTTCTCTTCAAAAGGTTTGTTCCAAGATTGTACACAAATTTAGCACTTCTAAAGCAAAACAAACAAATCACTTAAACATTTCTTTGAAAAACTGTATTAAACCAAAAAATTGCACAGGGATAAGGAAAATCAGAGAAAGAGCAACACAACAGGCAATGAGCCCAGAACACAATCAAGCCCAAGAAATACTGAGACAGGTTTGTTTCACAGCAAAACATCTCTTAAAATGTAAGTACCAATAAATTCCAGACTGTACTCACATTTTTTCCATTTTTTCATTGTAAATATTACACATCTTTAGAAGGACACAGCTATATTACATTTTCTTAAAAACAATAAAAAGGCAGAGTAAAAATTTAGATCAGCAGCAGCATCTGGTATAGTTAGAACAAGATCAAAACAGACAATAGATGCGTAACTCACTGAAAACCTCCTATAAAAAATACTGTCCTTGGCTTTAAAAAACCACCAAGATTAATGGTTTGACTGATATTCAAAATATGCAAATGGCATACTAATCAAATTCCCTAATGCAAAAGACTTAGGGGCTCAAAATAGACTTTTGGTGTGATCCCAGTTCATTTCACCATAATGCCCAGAACATGCATGTGCCATATTTAAATGTTTCCATGTAGAGACAGTTACCAGAATGAATGATGCCACCCTGCTGATCTCTGAGGTCATCAGCCAGGCCATTTAATCAGTTTTTTGTTTTATTTTTTTACTCAGTGCAGCTTAAACACATGCAGAAATCAGCACAAAAAGGAAGTTTAAACCACTACATCTTCAGTGTAATACAAACAAGTCATCACACCTGCAAAGTAAAGCAGTGCTTTACATTATCCCCATCTTTACACTGTCTTTATGTTTACCATTATCCCCATCTTTACGTTGTCTTTACGTTTACCATTATCCCCATCCTCGCTCTTTGAGGGCTCCTATAAAGACATGAAGACCACAGCACAAGGTGCCATGCATGCTGAGAGCAAGCAAGCAGCAAACCTCAGGGCAGCAGACAAAAACAGATCCCCATCCATGTTCCCATCCAGTGCCTCACACCCTGCCAGAGGTTTTGGGTGGGCAGGACGTAATTCCACACACCAGTCAAAGGGGTGGGAAGATTTTTTTTTTCCTAGCTGGTTTCACAAGGCCTGATCAGCAGATCATATACAAATACAAACAGTTAATATTCACAGAGCAACTTCTTGTACCTAATTATTAGAATAGATTTAACATCATTAATAAATATATAAAACAACATGATAAACTCACAGACAAAACACATTTCAAAGGTCAGCATTGACTGAGATATTCAGACGATTTGGTCGTTGCTTAAAGCACTGAAGAATTATAAGCAGATAACAATGTGAGTGTTAAGAACAGGCTCACAAAATACAAACTTAAGATCAATTTATACTTTCTGCAAAGGCTCTGAACTGACCCTAGATGCTATTTCAAATGACCTTCAAATGAAGGCTCTTGCAGCCATTGCATATTTGAGAATAAGCTCCTTTACGCTGTCTGTATCTCGGCACTTTATCTAGATCAGCTGCAGAGCAGGCATTCCCCAGGGACCAGCACACAGAGGTAAACATCAGTCCCAAATGATGCTGTCCTACATTTCACACCATCCCGTGCTGAAAGAGGACATTGTTCAGTCAGTTCTTAAAAGTCTTGCTCTGGGAGACAGAGACCAACGTGCTCTCTCCAAGCTTCTCAAACCTGTCCCTTCACCTCTCCCTCTCAGTTCTGCCTCTGAGAAGGAGAGGCAGCAATCCCCTGTCCCACAGTGCTGTTCTGAGGCTTGATTTCATAAGGTGCATTTGCAGAGTCTCAGAAAAGGCACTACAGCAGTGCAGCTGTTGCAATGTCAGACACACAGACAGTGGTGAGCGCCCGCGGCCTCTCCCGAGACACCGATGTGCAAATCCAGAAGGGATGAGAACCCACGCCAGGTCACACTTCTGCAGCCCCATCACAGCAGCTCTGTTTTCCCCCATAGCTCTGAAAAAGCCTCACATTTCCAGGTCTTGCACAATTACTGGGGTGCCCCATTCCTCAGGCTGTCTCCAGGCTCCATTTGCTCCAGTGGGCCAAAGTCGGGGTGCGTGGCCAGGGACTTCCTCTGCCCTCGGAGGGTGTGAGCATTCAACATCTCCAGCAGCAGGTCATACACTGGCACCACGTTTTTACACTTCATGCTCAGGAGATGCTCCATCCCCTTGTTACTGTGCAGGAGAACAGAAAATAACTCAACAGTCTGGTTCCAACAGTGCAGAGAAGAAAAACACGCTCATGGTTTCAGGCGACTCCCTTCTTTTAATTTGAATTCAAGAGGATTTAGCTGCTGTGGTCCCTGAGATCACTTACCACTACCAACAGTAACAACATCTCAATACTTTAAGGCTGAATGTTCTACTATTTAGAGAAGCAGGTTTTGTTTTACGCCATACAAACCCTTTCAGGCAATAATTCAGATCTATTGACCCTATTGAAATGAAGGAAAAACCTCTTGGATGCTGTAAAGTTGGGAGGCCCCATACTGAAGCTTTATGCAAAAGGGGGATTTACTACATGCAGTTTACTAAAGACTACCTACCTCTCCTACCTGACTGAGCAGGAAGACCTAATTACCCAGCTAATTTCAAGCACTTTGTTTACTCTCGGCATGTCAGTGAGAGGATCTTGCAGTGGCTGCAGACTTTAAAATAATCTCTCTCTTATGCAGTAACATACAATGACACCTTGCTAGCTTGAACACTCAGGGCTGTATCATGTTTTGGACTAAAAATGTCTATTGCCATTGCAGCCACACATATTTATACTCCAGATGCACTCAGGAGTTTGGGGTTGAGATCTAAGGGTGCTTGCTCAACACCAAATCCACCCCAGTGGAACTAGCAGCACACAGCTGAGCTGGTGAGTTGGGCTGGGAGAGGGGCAGTGCTCCCGGATAAACAAGGTTCTGCTACAATTCAAGGGTTATACGTTAATGGGCAAGAAGAAATTTCAGCCCCTCTCCCACACCCAGCTCTCAATTATTTCCAGAACAAAGTCTAATTGACTGACCAGCACCAAGCAACCTAAAGGAGACAGGACACAACAAGCAGCCTCCAGACTTTGGCTGAGGGAGACACAGCATAAAGGATCTTGGCTCAATGAGAAAATATGAAAATTTCACAGAGATTCATGATGTTTGTTCACAGAACGCCAGAACAGCTTCTGCAAAGCTGTGGAGTCACATCACGGAGCACAATCCAGGTGATGGCAGAGATCAGAGCCATGAGACAGGCTCAGCTCTGGCTGGGGCTGGAGCTTTTGCAAAGTCAGTTCTCAAACTCACCCCCAGTCCACAAACTGACTGTTAAAAGCTGTCAGCACCATCAGGTCCCTGCTGCTGCCCTTTGCTCTCCCAGGAATTTCATTGCAAAGGTGCCCATCCCCTTTTCAGTGTCCCTATGATGTGCCCAGCTCTGCTTTGTGTGCTCCAGCCTGGTCCCAGGACATCTTCCCTGGACACACAGTCCAAAGTCAAGCCAGGAGACAGCTTAGTCAACAGCTGGCTTCTGGGTAATAATTTAAAATGACAAATAGATTGAAAATCAAAACTTCTCTTTGTAGGATCCTCATTTCAGTCTGCTGTACCACAAGCAGAGATGGACCTCTCAAGGAGGTCCAGGAACTGGAGCCATTTCCCATGGAAAAACAGGAGCCTGACATTGCTGTAGCATGAGTCACTTGGTAAAAACTCTGTGGCTCCACGTAAAAGCAAACAAATTTGGTGTGGGAAAAGCATGGTCCCCAAAATCCACTTTACCAAAGCCCACACTGCAGATCAGTTTTGGAAGAGATTTTCGTTTTGAATGGAAGAATTTTGATGGCTGGATGAAAAGCCATCTAAAAGGCTCAATTTGTGTTATTGCTAAACATTTCAGGCAGACACATAATGAATAATTTGATGTAATGAGGTTAAGACAGCATTTTCATATCATCACATCCTTGAGTGCCAGCAAGCACTGGAGTTTACTGCCTGTTTTGTTGTGCTGGGAAGGAAAGCCTCACAGTGACAGAGGTGCAAAGCAGCACCAGGATTCCCTCAGGAGTGCTCTGGAGTTCCAGTCATCTCTTTTTTTGCTGTAATGAACAAACAGTAACATAACACAAGTGTTACACACACTCTGCAAACTGTACCTGGCGTGCCTGACGTGGGAGAGGAGCATCAGCAAATTGGCCAGGCGAGTGGTCTGCTGCTGTGAGGGGATGCCACTCTTGGCAATAACCCACACCAAAGCCTCTGTGACCACGTTGAGCAGGTGGTGCAGCTTCCTGTTGCTTTCAGGTTCCTCTGCTGACAAGGGGAACATGCCTAACCAGAGAAGAGGAAGAAATATTTGCTGCTAGTGAGGAAGAAAAAAAGCTGTGACTGCAGGTTTTTAAAATATGTCATATTTCAACAAAATTAGAGAAGATACATGCCCTGACACCCTCTCCAAGACTGTAAAAATGATGCTCCATATGCCACATCAAGCTTGAATTTGATGACCCCATCATTTGCAAAGTGAGAAGTTCTTCCAAATCCTCCTTGGACTTGTTTTACAATACACCCTTCAGTCAGGTGCTCTCCATTCTCCAGGGTTTTTTTTCCCCTGTACCTTTTTTTTTTGTATTATTATGAACTATAATACTATGCTTGTTCTAATCCCTTCTTGTTGAAAAAAAAAAAAACCTTTTTCCCTGTGTATATAGAAGAGAGGGAGGAGAACATGTCAGTGACACTGCTCAGAGTGACCCAGCTGGTCATGGTCTCCCTACAGATCACTAAGGGTGTCATAATAACAGCAAGGTCTGCAGTGAGAAACCTTGAAAGTCAGCAAAACCAAAACAAAACAAAAAAGAAAAAAACCCACCAAAATCTAAACCAACAACAACAAACACCCTACAACAATTAAATTTAAAAAAAAAAAGAATAAATGAAAAATAAGAGGTCATCACTAAGAAGGTCTGGAAACACACAATAACATTATTGATAAAGCAGAAGAGACCTGGGACAAGGGAAAGAAAAAATCTCAACAGTCCCTTCAGAAATACCTATGGAAGGACAGGGCTCCAGAACACCTTGAAAATTAGGGACAAATTATTAATTTTGTCAAGAAAGGAGAGTAGAAGAAGAGAATAGACAGGTCTTTTGAGACATGAACTTTGAAGAAAATATGGGTGATGAATGTGGAATTTGGTTGGGATTTTTTGGCTGGTTTTTTTCTTTTTGGTGGGTATTTTAGGAAAATACAGAAAAAAAACACAGCTTTTGTTGTCTGTTGAAATAGTGGTATTCACAGAACCATAGAATCATCTAGGCTGGAAAAACCTTTAAGGTCAAGCCCAACCTTTGATCCAGCACTACCAAGGCCATCACTAAACCACATCCCCAAGTGACACATTTTAAATCCCTCCAGGGATGGTGACTCCACCACTTGCCTGGGCAACCTGTTCCAATGCCTGACCACCCCTTTGGTGAAGAAATTGTTCCTAATATCCAACCTAAACCACTCCTGGTGCAGCTTGAAGCCATTTCCTCTCATCATCATCATCATCATGGCTTTCCAATCACTGCTCCCCCAGCCTCTGTCACTACAGGAGGACTTTGTGGCCAAAGTGCAGGATCCAGCACCTGGTCCCGTTGAACCTCATGCTGTTGGTCCAGACCCATCAATCCAGCCTTTCCAGATCTCTCTGCAGAGCCTTCCTTCCCTCCAGCAGATCAACACCAACTCAAACAAGTGGGCAGACAAGTGGAATTGCAGCTGGACTGTTCCCCTTCAGTACTGGACTAAGAATTATGCAGCAGCTTCTTGCTGAAAGCTCTAGATGTAAATAGCTTAGCTGTTATTTTGCTGTGTGATTTTTTTTTTTTTGTCAATATTGACTATGAAATGTTCTGGGGAAAAAAATATTTTTTACTGCAGGCTACCCTAAACTAGCAAAACCACACCTAGTGTGAGAGGCTGCAAAGCAAAGCTCCTGTCCTGAAACTTATCCTGCAGAACTGCTGAGTACTTCCAATCATTTCTAACCAACTCATTACCATTAAAAAGGAACATTTAAGCCCCAATAATCAACACTCAGTTGAGTAACTAGTATTACTAGAATTAAGAATAGATTTGTAGGACTGTACAGCAACTTCACACATGACCAGGATCCACAGAGAGGAGCAAAATTTCCCATCCAAAAGGACAGATCCACAGCCTGAGCCACGTGCCCCACCTTGTGAGAAGATATCAGAACTTGGGGTCTTTCATGCAGAACAGGACATGGCCCCTAAATACAGCAAATTATACAGCTTAGAAGTTTCCTGAGCAAAAATCTTTACAATCTATCAGAGACAAATCCTTTCCTATTATTGTGTTCCAACAGTTTTTTATCATTTGACATTTTGGGTTGTTTGAGGCTGATTTTCCAGCCACCCTCAAAATGAAAGGTGCAGTTTGGTGAGTATTAGAGCCAAGCACATACTCACTGGAATTGAGGAGGATCATTGCCTTGACACACAGATACTCCTTGTGCTGCAGTTTCAGCTCTCGGAACCTTGAGGTCATGGCCAGGAGCATATCAAAGATCTCCAAAATTCCCTCTACACATTTCCCCTCATCCCTATGGAAACACATTCAACATGTTACCCAAAAAAGTAGAATCAAGGAACTGACTCAGACAGATAAAAGACAAAGCATGAAGGAGGCTGCAGAAGGCCCATCTTATCTCATCTTTGGGAGAATTTAACAGGCTCTGTCATGAAATCTGAATTGAAAATTACACTGGTGTGAAAGGTCAGCATTTATAGGAAACTGATTTTCTCATTGAAGTGCAAGCAGGATTGGCCATAAGTGTGATCCTATTTCTGTATCCTCTCAGCCTGTATAATTCTGGATAACCAGTCTGAAATCCTGTAGTGCAGGGCACAATGCCACCTTGAATAATTTTCCAGATTTGTTTCATAAGGAGTTACCCACAACCAATAACAATGTTTGTACCTAATGGAGGCCTCAGGACCTGGTAAAAAAGGAAGAGTTCCTAAAATAAGTTTCTTGGAATAGCAAGACATCTTTAAAGAATACAACAACTCTTGTCCCTATCTCCTGGCACTTTTTCCTGGGAAGGTATTGAAAAGTATTTGGGGTTTTGGTGATTTTGTGGTTTGCATACTTCTATATTTGCAAGTGTTTACAGAATGCAACTTTCCCCATCTTGGACATGAGAAGTGGTCCTATTTTCAGATCTGAAAAACACCCCAAACAAGTCATTCCTATTTGTTTAAAATTCAGCAGTGGCAAATCTCAAGCTACTGAAGTTGCTGTTGCAGGTTTTTTGTTAGTTTTGTTTTATATGTACTGGACTAAAAAAGTGATTAAGCTCTACAACAACAGTATTCAAAGGAAGGCTCCTTATCCTCTTAGCCACAGGAGATTTTTTTTCTCTGTAACGTTTTTAAAATGAGACAGATTTAAGCACAGCAGTGCAGGAGAATAAAATAAATTTACTGGATCCCAAGAGAAAGGTGCTGAGCCTTCAGTCTGGAGGAAGGAACATACAGGTAACACCACCTAGGGCAGCAGGTTCTGCCTGCAAAAAGTATTTTTTATTGCCCAGTTTCCTGTGTTCCTCATAGCAAAGAAGAATATTAAGCTTTAGAGAAGGACAGGCAGCTGCCAGATTCAAAATGAGGACGGAGGTTCCAGAGAAATATTGTCTGCAAAGATAATGTATAAAATGTATCTGAAGGCTCCAGGGAGACCTCAGAGCCCCTTCCAGCGCCTGTAGGGGCTCCAGGAGAGCTGGAGAGGGGCTTTGGACAAGGGCCTGGAGGGACAGGACAAGGGGGAATGGCTTCACATGGAAAGAGAGTAGGTTTAGATTAGAGATCAGGAAGAAATTCTTGGCTGTGAGGGTGCTGAGGCCCTGGCACAGGCTGCACAGAGAAGCTGTGGCTGCCCCATCCCTGGGAAGGTTCAGGTTGGATGAGGCTCTGAGCAAGCTGGTGTGGTGGAAGATATCCCTGCCCATGGCAGGGGGGTGGAATGAGAGGATTATTAAGGTCCCTTCCAACCCAAACCATTCTGGGATTCTAAGTTCAACTGAGATAAAAACAACCAAGTTACAGACCAGGTTCATATAAGGATGTCCTGAATAAAATTACAGCATGCCCAGACACTTGTAAGCTCCCACTCTGCCATGTCTTGAGGAAATGAAGAAATGCATCAAATATTCTCAAAACTCTTGAGCAATTAAATGGATTGTACATTTTCATCAGTTTCTGGTCATTGCACTGAACAGTGCAGCATGTCCTTGCATTGAATTTTATATGAGCAAATACTATTTATTTCCTCTGTTTTAGAAATTATTTTTTTTTAATAAGCCAATTTTACCTATCTGTATCTACAATGATAATTATTGATTGCAAGTCACAGAACTGGTGCAAATCTGAATTTTCCCAGGTTGAAAAGATATTTTAAAACTATCTAAGAGAGTAGATTGCTTCCCTAACTTTTTACCGATGTGAAGCACAGGTCAAGTCCTTCTAAGGTTCTGTAAAAAACATCCTTACTAATCCATATTCTTCCTTCCTGGTACATGATGCTATGGAGAAATAATCTTTAAACTTGTAAACATCCTGCTGTACCTTCAAAAAATATTCTTAGTATGCAACAGCAAGCCAGGGGTCTTTAAATCCCTCTCAGCTAGTGCTCCAGTGTTCACTATTACAGCTAACTATAAAGTCTGCTGTAGTGGCAGGAACAAAACAGGCAGGAAACCTATTTAAAATAATTAAAATACTGCCTGACACTGTATCTTCTTTGTAACGAGGGGTGTAGGGACAAATGGACAATGTAGTAGTGTCTTGTGTTGCTGTATTGACATTCAGCACTTAGAGACCTGGAACAAAGGGAACAAAACCACCGAAAGATGGGAAAAAATGAGAGAAGAAAAATGTGAAGAGAAACTTCACACTCAGTGCTAGAGGAGTTCAGGAATTTGCAAGTTCAACAATAAAGCTTAAAGTTCAGCATTCATTAAGCCCTGTAAGGATGTGGAACCTTAGGACGTGATTGTTACCAGCACAAGTAAATGACATTGTTAGATGAAGTATTAATAACATCTGCCATGTTTCATCCTCCTCCCCACCTTCAACCATACTAACATGAAGTGTTCTCAAGAGATTTATTCCTCTTACCTGTCTAATACAAGGTCTGGCGCAAAAATCAGTTTCCCAGGATGGTCGATGGATCTCCACATCAAACCAATCATTAGAACTTCCATCCAGCAGCTCTCCAAGAGCCTCACTTGGTCATAGAGGCTGAGATCAATGAAGCCTAAAGTGATGCAAATAGCATAAAATAAATCAACTTGTTAAATCTTCTGTTTTAATAATGAAAAAAATGAGTATATGAGAAACAAAAAAAGCCAGAAAGAACTATGGGTTGTGAAGATAAGGGAGCACTGACATCCACAGTGGCAGGCTGCCACTTCAAACAGGAACCAAACATTTGCAATTATCATAATCTACAAAATATTTGGAATAAAGCAGAGTGGTGTTTTAGTGCAATTAGTCCCATACAGCTGGTGAAACTCAAATGACTGCAGAGTCACCTGCTTTATGTTCTTGTCCTAAAAGAGATGTTAGAAGAAATATTGTGAGGGTGAGGCCCTGGCACAGGTTGCCCAGAGCAGCTATGGCTGCCCCATCCCTGGCAGTGTTCAGGGCCAGGCTGGATGGGGCTCTGAGCAGCCTGGTCAAGGGGAAGATGCCCCTGCCCATGGCAGGGGGGTGGAACAAGGTGACCTTTAAGGTCCCCTCCAACCCCACTCATTCCATGATTCCATGATTCATTTCTCGCCAGAACTTTCAGCAAGGCCTCAGATAACACTGCAGCACAGCCAGAAGGCAGAGACAGTCACAGTCCACCTTTTCTCTTCCCCTGAAAGAAAAAAAAATGGCTGGGGAAAAAATAATGCTTAGAAGTCAAAACAAAAAATAGGAGAAATAAAATTCATACACTCCAAACCAAAAGAGCAGAAGTGTAAATTATGAAAACATGGGTGGGAAAACAGACTGTTCAGTCAAGGAGGAAAACACAGATATGAGGAAGAGCTGCCCAGTCATCAAAAACAAGATCAGGCCACAGTTTTCAAAGCTGAGCTTCTTCAGTTTGGGCCCTTGGCAAAGGTGCTCCATTTTCAGATGAGCTGGCATCCCTGACACTGCTTGGTGACAAATCCAGGTACAGCCTGGCCATGGCAGACTGGTTCTCTGAAGCTCTTCCCAGCTGTCTGAGGTGTTAAAACACACACAGGACATTTGGGCTGCCAAAGAATCTCTCTGTCAGTAATTTATACAAATGCTTCATACATTTTAATCTTATTACACGACTCAGCTGGAGGACAGTCAGCGACAGGCAGGGGCTGACATGAACTGGGCAAAGCTCACTGTTATCATCCCTGAATGTGCTGCTTTTCAAAGCTGGGGCAGCCTTGCCTCTGGTTTTATAGGAAGGATAAACAGGAGCCCAGGAGTGGTACCTTCCCTCCTGGGTTCCACACTCACAGAATTTACTACAGAACACACAGCCAACAACAGATTATCTGCCACACACACTCATCATTTAAAACTGCTTTTAGGAAAATATTCACGGAAGTGTGAAACAGTACAAAAACTGACAGTGCCAGTTTCCTGGGAAACAACAGCCCAAAGACATTTCAGAGTATATATAAATAAATATTTACACTGCCATGTACTGATTTCTCTAGCATTAACAAGGAATTATCAGGTTTAAAAACTCTCTCAGTTGAGTGATGTCAGACCAAGTCCCAGGGTTCAGTCTCCAGGTCCTTGAAGATCCAGATTTATCACGGATGCCATCTGCTAAATTCACATTATCAGTGGCAGCAGTAGGAGCTATGGTCATGTTAGAAGGACTCTAATTCTTTTTCCTGACAATCTCATGCTCCAAAGGTGCAGCACAGCAAACAGCCACCACAGCTTTCACTGCAGCCTCAGGAGCCCCATTTTATTTCCTCCAGACTACATTAAACTAATAATTTTTCTCTGGATGTATTACACGTCCTTTAGATTGTGGGCTCTATTTCTTATAATTTAATTATATGTTGCTAAGACAGAGAAGAAAAACGTGTGCTGGGTGTGTAAAACCTAGGAAAAGACACATTGCTCTGGTCAGCAACACACTGGGCTGCATAATGAATCCAAATTTCGATATTGTGACAACATCTTATTGATTTGCAATAGAGGTTCAGCAATGAACCATGTAAACTCTTTCAGACTAGGTCAGCAAAGCAAAAGGCAATTATAGAAGTTGTGTTCTGCTGCCTGACAACTGAGAATTAAAATACTTAGAATTCAGAAGGAAAAAAATCCAGATGTCAGCTTCTATTTGACTGAGCAACAAAAAAATATACTCCATTAGGCTGAAAGTCCAGAACAAAAATACAGCCACAGAGTAAAATTCATAACAAAAGACTGTCATTAAATATTAAACATGAAAAACCCGCAAAGTGCCAACATGCTTTTTCTCATATTTATGCAAAAAGTTACTGTTAATACAATAAGGATTTTTTTTCACCTCCAGTGATTCAAAATAATATCCAATAATAACTTTGAGATGAAAATGGACTTCTAACCTGAGTACACAAAAGCAAATATTCAGCATTTCAGAAAGTAAAATTACTGCTCACTGGGCCATTAGTCAAGAGCTCTGTATTTTTTCCTAAGATATTACCTCTAGGAACCAGGCAGGGATGGGCACGATTACCTACAGGCAAGAGTTTTTGAAAAATAAAATTCCATGTCCTGAGCTTTAGTCATCACAGCTTTTTAATGAAAAACAAAAAATCAGTCCACATTGAAGTTAATGGTCCAACTTCCATGTGATACAGCAGTGTCACTTATAATTGGGTCTATATTAAACATCCTATCTATTTTGGCATTGCTCTAAAATGCTGTTTATTTCTGTTCTCTGTAACAGGAGTGATTAGAAAAAACAAACAGAGACAACAAAGTGTCAGCATTCCCAAGAACTTTCTTGAAGGGGTTTGATTGCTTCAATGGGTCTTCTTCATACAGTTCTATTACTGCCAAGAAAAAGTTTTTTTATGTATTTCTGACATATGTTGAAAATAAACTAAAAGTGACCTGTGCCAAAACTGAGGTTGGTTTGGAAATTGATCTTGTAAAAAAAGAGAATTCATCTTAACTGGGTGAAGGTTTGGGTTTGTGGGTTTGTTTTTCAAAAAAAAAAAAAGCCTCAGAGTAAAAAAATAGAAATTAATAATAATCAGGAAATGGAAAAAGTTGGCCTGGGGGTTTTTTCCCCACTGAAATATTGATTTAAATTAGGTCATTGCCTAAGACTGGCTTTTCTTTGAAATGGCACCTTTTAGTCACATTTTTATGATTTGACAAGAAATTATAACAATAGATACCATTTAACCCCTTATGGCTATTTACTTCACAGTTATTTTTAGAGTTCCTTAAGCCACAAAAAATAAGTCTAAAGCATTTGGGCTCTCTGTTTTTAAACATCCCACACAGACAGCAAAACTATCATCACTTTGCAGACATCCAGCGTCGTTTGAGATGCTCCGGGGTGCAAACATCCCCCCAGCAGCTCAGCAGCTGGCCTGGAATCTGCACACCCCAAAACCATCACACCTGGACCCTCCAACACTGTCTGAGACTGCTCTGCCCTGGGAGATGTGCTCAGCAGCTGGAGCTGGAAGCACACCAGCCACTCCATCCAGACCGGAAAGAGGATGTGCTTCCCTGATGGCTAAATTCCTAATTCAAGGATTAAATGAGATATTCTCCTCCAAGTTTGCTTCCCACACTGTGCACACACCGTGTTTCTGGAGAGAAGGGTTTCTGTCATGTTTTCCATTAATGTTCTCCATCCTCTGTTAACCTGTGTCCTTTTTTGGGCTTATTTTGCCCAGAAAAGGTACTCAGACAGTCTGTAACTCTTTGTTCTTATTGTCTCGTATTGTCTTAAATCCTAATTGTCCAAATTTTAATTACTGTAATTATATTGCTATTTTTATAACCAATTTATTACTACTAAACTTTTAAAATTCTAAAAACAAGTGATTGGCGTTTTTCACATATACCACACACTTACTGTGCTGCTCTGTCACGTCAGAGCAGAGAAGGACACATTGCTGGGTAAAACCATTGACCAAAAACAAACCAAACCATTGGCCAAAACAACCAAACCATTGACCAAAAACAAACCAAACCATTGACCAAAACCAAACCAAACCATTGGCCAAAACAAAACAAACCATTGACCAAAAACAAACCAAACCATTGACCAAAACAAACCAAACCATTGACCAAAACCAAACCAGACCATTGGCCAAAACAAACCAAACTATTGACCAAAAACAAACCCAACCATTGACCAAAACAAACCAAACCATTGACCAAAACCAAACCAAACCATTGGCCAAAACCAAACCAAATCATTGACCAAAACAAACCAAACTATTGACCAAAACCAAACCAAACCATTGACCAAAACAAACACAATTCCTCACCAGGAATCTTCTTGGCCCAGCCGATCATGTGCACCAGCTCTTTGTCCGCCAGCTTGGTCAGGGACATCATCATGGAGGCCTCGGTGAAGGGTTTGCTGGGCCTGCTGACCAGCACGTGAGGTGGCTCTGCCTCCAGCAGGGTCAGCACGAACTGCTCGGGGCTGAGGGCGCTCAGCAGGATCTCCTTCACCCTCGTGGCTGCCTCGTTGTATCTCCTGGCCCTGCCCAGGCAGTGCGCGCGCTCCTCGGCGCTGCGGTGGCTCCGCAGGATCCGGTACCCGCAGCGTTCTCTCCTTGAGCCTGCCACGAGAACCACATGGTTGCATTGGAGAGGTTTTCCCCACAGAATTTTCCTCCCTTGTGTAAACCCAAACGTCTCAGGTTTCTGTGGTTGAGATGAGCCCCGAGGTGTTAGAAAGTCTCTGTTTTCCCAGCCCTGCGACCAAAGAAGAAGTCGACATTCATCCATTCTGCTTTTCAAAGTTGTTTATTTTTTCTTATCTATTACATTCTTTCTCCGACCTGCTGAGATCTGTCCAGCAGGTCGAGTTGTAACACAACGCCTGCCCTGGGAATGGTGTTAGCTTTTTATACTAAGAACTACGTGTACTTTATTTACAATAATTTTCCAGTACCTATCACCTATGTTAGACAGTCTGTCTCCACTCTAAACCAATCAAAAAGTGCCACCATCCCAGCAGAAGATGGAGGACAAGAAGAAGAAGGACAGGACAGGCCCAGATTCCTCCATCTTGCCTCCTGAACCCCCATTCTAAATCCCCAAAATTCTACTTTTTCACCCTGTGACAAATTAACTATCATTCTACTCAAACTCTTGCGACTTGTAAATCTTCACACAAAGTTGGTAATTTTTTCCATGGGCTAAAATCAAAGGCAGAGGTGTCTTTGACTCCGTGCCAAGGTCTCTAAGCCCCCTGCCAGGGTCTCAAATCACCCAAGGCAGCCAGAGGAATGTCCTGGGTCCCAACACAAATGTTTGGGGAGAAAGAGGAAAATCCTTTAATATTGGATGTTGTAATATTGAACATTAAGTTTCTAGGACATTCAGCACAGACTTAACTTTGTCCCCCTGCTAACTTCAGTGGAGGGGTTTTGTTCATTCTGCTAAACAAAAATAAAGTTAAAAATGTTTCATTTTGAACCTCAGCTTGGTTTAAAAAATCCAGTGGAAAACTCCCATTGACATCAAAAAGATATAAATCAGATCTTTAAAGGCAAATAAAGATAGCTGATTGTAAATTTTGCTTTATATATAATCTGGAGGAATAAAAAACTTGAACGTCTGGGCCTGGTTACATATTAAAGGCCTCAGGAACAAGCACAGCTGGGCCTTAGTGTTAGCTGGATGGTCAGCTAGGTATTCACAAGATTCAACCCATTTTCTCCCCATGCCCCAGAAAGCCAGCAGGACTTTCTCCAAAGGGAATTCAGATATCTACAACTAAGAGCAAACACCCTGCGTGAAGCTCTGTCTGCAGAAGCCTATTTCTGTTGCAAAGAGCAGTCCTTTTCAGTCTCAGATTTAATTAATTGTTCATTCTGCTGAATCTAAACATTGTCCAATTCTTGGTCAGTGTTATTGGTAGCATCGCTGTTACCTGTTTTTGCATAGCTTCCAAGGAAAGAGTCTAAAAGCTTCTCCAAAGCCATAATATTCATAAAATACTCAGCTGTAGTTCTACTTCAGCTAGCAAAGAAGTCCAAACATAAGCCAAATTAAAAATAAGGGTAGTGGGGGCACAAAAAAATTAATTTCAGATGCTGTTGAAAAGGCTTTGTCTTGCTAAACAAGACGCTGGGTGAACGCAGACTCTCGGGCTCATGTGGCAGAGGAGCCTCGGGTGGAGGAGGCTTTTCAGGTCATAGTCCTGTCACATCTTCAGCAGCTGTCAAACAGCATTTGGGTCAGTCTGGGGGAGGGGTGAATGCAAAGGCCACTCAGGAACAACCTGACTGAATAAGGACCAACTGTGTCTTCCAGGATTTTCGGGGTGTGGATCTTTCAGTTGTCCATGGCTCTCACTCTCTCACCAGCTGCTTGTTCAGTAAACCATGTTGGATGCAGGGGAAAGTTAAAGAAGTTTTTATTAAAGTTCTCAATATTGGAGAACATTCTTTCCCTGGAAATCCAAGAGATTGGAGAAGCCCAACAGGCAAAGCTAGTTTGATGAACAGACCTCAGGCACAGAGCTATCCACGTGGGACAGGCCATTTGGAACTGGAAGTATTTTTCAGCTGCAAGTCCAGCCTAAGGCCTGCCCCATTTGGAGAAAGGATGGGTTTGCAACTTTGAAAGGGATGTGGGTAGGATGAAATGGGCTGAATGCAGGCAGGAAATTTGCTAAACATTTAGTTCTACAAATTATTTATTTCCTTCAATAATGGATTGAAGGAAATAAATAATTTGTAGAACTAAATGTTTAGCCAAATGACAACTAGTTAGAAGCTGCCAGAGTAGATGAATAGCAACTAAGAGAAGATAACATACCAGCAGAGACAGACAGAACACAAGACATTATCTTATGTAGATTGGAATGAGACTTGATGAAAATACCCAAAAAAAGTTTCCCAGCAGAACTACAGAAGCAACAAAGCAATTTGTTCCACCATCAGTCTGGGCAAATCTTTCCTGAGGAGAGTCAAAGGCCACCAAGGCATAGACTATTTTCTACAAAGAGACCTGGATAATGCAGTGAACTCTGTGCTAAGCCTCATTTCTTGACTAATGCACAAAGGTCAAGAGGAAAATCTTGAAGTGGTTTGTAAGCTTCCAAAAAATACTGGATTTTTTTTGAAAGGGGGCTGCAGACTGTTCTGAAATCTTGCAAAGCACAGAAAGTATGTATTTTCCATCAGGGAATACAGAAAGTAAAGGCTGAGAGGGAAGTAGGCAACTGGAATGAGAGTGCAGCTGGAGACAGACGGGGAGGTGCCCAGGTACCAGGTGCTCTGCCTACAGAGATGCAAGGCTCTGATCTCCACAGCATGGGAGAGACCATAACCACAAAGCAAGAAATCACATTGTTTTCACTATTTAGAAACCTGAAGCACATTTCCCAGGGGCACCTTGAAATACAGAACAAGAAAAATAGCAAAGGGAATAAGAGCCATGGGCAGAATAGAGTAAAAATTTTCTTGGGCTATGCAAAAATACCAAATGCTCTGGGACATGTATTATCTGAGTTATCCTTTCCAATTCACTGTTGTAAAGATCTTTAAATAACATTTTGTAGCCTATAAATATAAATTGAAGCTGATATAAATATACAGAAAATATAAACATAAAGATAATTGAACAGATACTTTAATGAATTTCAAAGAAATCAAATTTTAAAGCAATTTTAAAAGAACATCAGCATTCTGTTCTAATTGACAAAGTCTTGAACAATTTCCATCTGCACAGCTGCGCTCAGTGCTCTATCTAAAGATAATTCAATCAGGTTATGATTTTGAGAGTATTAAAGGTCTCAAGACTTGTGGAGGGTTCTTACTGGGAACTAGCAAACCTCTTTAAATCACTTTATGTTATTTAACTGAATCAAGGTTCTTATATAACCAATTCATATTATATAAAATATGCTCAATTTAAAACATTTACCAAATTTCTATAATAACATTACCAGTGCAGAAAATAGGAGTATTACATCTCTGCATAAAAAACTTGCTACTAAAGAAAATATAACTGATGACAAAAACAAGGCGGGAAAAAAACCCAACCAAAGCAGATTCTGAGTTATTTGTTGTGGTTTTTATTCTTCCATTTATTCTTCCATTTTAATTCTTCCAATTATGGCAACCATACATTGCCAAACAGATGTAGGCTGAATGACCAAGAAGTGTGCATAAAAGATATTTAAAAGAGATATCATTAATTAATGCCTTCTATTTTTTTCTGCTTGCACTTAAAGTAAAAGAAAGCTACATTTAAACTTTCTAGTCAGCTGACAGAGCAGAAAACACCAGGCTTTCCAGTTAAAACAGCAGCTTTCAACAACATAAAGGAACTTCTTTTCTTTCTATTCAAATCCAAAGTTTAGGAAGGACCAAGAAATTTTACTTATATATATATATTAGCATACTACAGACATGTATAATTGTTTATAAAACTATATGTTATAAATAATTATTGACCAACCTAATGTTTTGCTTAAGCAGATACAGAGATGTGGATCAATTTGTGTAAAGGCAGAGAAATAAAATACAGCTTCCCTGATTAGGGGCTATCTTTGACTTAACTACAAACTCCCTAACTGTTCTTAAAATCTAATATTCATTTCTATAAAGGTAATTCAGGCAGTTGCAGAAGTGCAAAATGATCAAATCCCTCATTCTTCCTACCACACTCTTCTTATTTAGAGCTATTTTGTGCAAGAAAATTGCTGTATTCAGTTGAGAATGCTGGACCAAGGGCAAGACCTTGAGCTGCAGCACCACAGACCATGAGTGAATGACCCCAAGATATAAGAAGTGAGGCACATTGAGAAAAGGTCATTAAAATGAACCTGTTGCTCACCCAGCCACAGCAGGTATTACTGGCAGTGAAACACACTATTTTTCAAGCTTTGCAAATTCCCTGAAAATCACAAATGCTGTCTGATATGGTAGGCAGTTACATGACATATTGCCCTCATAGTGATTTTGGTCCCTGGCAGTTGCTCATACAACTAACCAGTTCTGTAGCAACTGCAGATTCTACCACTGGATATTTTATAGTCAGTTTTTGAAAGAATCTGAGAGTAAACCTGCTCCAGTACACACTGGTAAATCATGATCATTCCAGTCACCTTTCAAAGCAAATGCAAATATTCTGGTGAGTACATACTCCAGAGCAGACTCTCAAATTGAATTCTCAAGAGTAGAGCCGCTGACAAAGGAGCTGCTGTCTGCCTGTGTGCACATGAGAACGTGAGCCGAAATTCTAGTGATTGCTATAAAAGCTGAAATTCAATTGATACATCTGATGTCCAGAGAATGCCTTGAAACATTTTGTCCCCACTTATTTTCTGTGTGTAAAGTACTTTAGAGTATTTCAGCTGCGCACAGCAGCCACACACAGGAGAAAGGGCCAAATCCTGAACCAGCCCACAGAGAAATCTGTTTTCCTTCCTGCAAACTTGTCAAATGATTCAAGAGCAGCATCTCTCCATCACTTGAGTGTGGCCTCTCAGCCTCCTCACTCAGGGCTGAAAGGAGCTTTACCTTTGGAAAAATTTCAACGTGTTGAGAACATACACATGGGGGAAAAAGATACAGGAGCAGTGCAGAGGAGGGGAATAAAAGTCAGGGAAACTGAAAACTCCTTGTGAAAAAATGTCTATTTGAGCCTCAGCAAGCAAACCAAAAGCAAAGCAGGGTATATCTGCTCGAAGAGTGAAAAGAGATGAAGCAACTCCCCTCTTCTTCACTGCCTTTGACAAACAGTCCAAGTCCATTTCAGCTCCCCAGGTAAACACCAGAAGGTTCCAAGGGAAGATGAGTTTTATCCTGGTCTGTTTTATTCAAGTTTTCTGGGCAGAGTTTACTGCAGTTTTTCTGTTTTCTTTGTTCCTAATGACAGTGCAATTTTTTTGTTAATTATTTTTCTACCACTGTTAGGAGTCCTACTGCCAAACTTTAGCAGTAGCTTCCTTGTTTGGAACAGCAGGGAACAGAGATTTCCTGCAGAGGAATTGGCAGATGCAATGTCCATGACCCATGTGCTTTTGGCAATGATATATAAATATTTTCATATGATATATGAATATTTTCTATATTTCATAAGTAAATCCAGAATCACCTCAATACAAGGCACCCCCAAGCTGGCCTCCACCAAAACACCAACGAGCGTTGGATTGACTTAACATTTCTGAAGGTGATGACATCCAAGAGAATTTCAGACCAAGAAGCTGTAGAGCAACACTTTTGTGCCTTCTCCTACTGCATGGAAGATGGCCTGTACTGCCTAATCAGATTTAGGTACATAACTTGTTTTAAACAAGTTCCCAAGTGTGTGTTTTCTCTCAAGCTGTCTATTGATAATATGCAAAGCGAGGATTTAAAGGTATGATGGGAACCGTGCAGAGATTTTATGAAGAGCTCTCAAACTACAAAGTGGCAATTGAACTTCTTTTATCACTTCTGCTGGACACAAGTCTCCACTGAGCAAAAATGCACTCACAAACCATTCCATCCCATCCAGGGCTTTAGCAGATGTGAACCACTCCTTTCTCTAAGTGACCTCAGAAAGGAGCAGAGATGCAGAAAAGCCTTCATTAAAAACAAAGTGTCCTCTTTTATGGCTTTCTACAATAAAAAGTATTTATTAAAGCACGATTCTTGTGAGAAAATGTCTGAGAGATAATCACTCTGGTTTGTAGGAAATGGCATTTACATCTCATGCAAGAAATATTGTCTTAAAATCTGTCTGCTTTAAATGTCTCTCACCATGTGTCCATACACCAGGGTTACTCACAGCTGCCACTTAACTCATCAGGTGACTCAGGCAGTTCTGAGTAATTTTTATGTTCTTTTTTCTGAAAATAAATTGTTCCGATTCTCAAATTAAATTCTTGAGAGTTTCAAGCTTTAGTGCTACTATTTAAAAAACTAATTATTTAAAAATACAGAGGTTTTTTTTTTTCAGTTATAGTTTCAATCTTTTTTTTTTTTTTTGTCTGGCAAAATCATCAATATCCTGCAGACAATCATTATGGTAGAAAAACATGTTTTTCATCATGTGACAAGATTCAAGGGAACACAGGCTAGGACATGAGTGCATACTATAACTTATTACTTGTAATACCACAGTGCCTGTGAGGTCTAATCACATGAGAACTTTCTGGACAGCTAGAATAAAAGAATTAATTTAAGGCAAGCATTGTGGAGGTCTACCTTATAATATCATTATGGAATCAATATTTACCAAATCTTTCCAACTCCAGAACTGGGGCCTTATAGAAACCTCCATTGGAAAAACTTTGAGCAAAATTCTGAGTCATAAAAATGACCAAAAGACAGTGGCACCATTCAGAAAGATTTTGAAAGGGATCTTATTTGCAGGCATAAGGCTTTCCTTGCTGCAGGTAAGACCAAACACCAATAAAGCTGAGATGGACCATCACTGCAGGAAAAGACAGGAGCTTCACATAGAAAGAAGCAGCTGACTTGAGCAGAAGAAACTAAATGTACTTGAGGAGTACAAAAATAATTCAAGGAACAGTTGAAATTTCAGTTCTGCTCTGGGAGTTGTCAGCTAGAAATGAACGGGGTGACTGCAGTCATAATAGATCGTGGAGTGATTATGAACTGCCAGCATGATGTTACCTTGAAAAAGGCAAATAGGATCCTGGGGTGTGAGCAGAGGAAAGCTCCTGCAGCAGCAGCAATGTGTCAGTGCTACTGCAGCGAGGAGAGGCACCAGAATGCTGTCCATGACTCTGGGCATCCAAGTGCAAATTGGGCTATCTCTGCCTGGAGCAGGGGGAGGGACAATCTGATGATTTCCAGATTCATCTACTTTCCTATTTTGCAAGAGGAGAAGTTTTCTTGCTTTATTTAGCCAACTAAAACAAAGGTTGTGAGGGGATATGATGCAGTCCTGAAACAAAATCAGGCCCTTAACAACAAAGAGAAGAGGAGCCTCTATGGTAAAAGACAATGTTGTTGCAAGAAAAAATGGACATTAATTGTTCAGCAATAAATGCAGGCTGAAATTCTAAACAATGTTGCCAGTGAAATAAGTAATATTTTGCAAACAGTCTGCAGATCAAAGCTGTGGGAGGATGAAAATGGTGTCTAGTTTTGAAACAGAAATAGGTGTCTGCATTAAGTGGGATGAAACAAGATGCATGCCTGCAAACCATGGAGAGCCAAGCACAGGGACATTCTCCTGTGCACTCAGTGTTCTTATGGGTTATTTTCCCAGCCTGTTTCTGTTACATACATTGGGGAATCTATAAGAAATAGCAAACCTTGACTGTAAACATACATTAGATTGAAACATTTCTCAAATAATTTTCTTCTTAAAAGTAACCTTGAAACTATCATCTGTAAATGACCAACTGCATTGAAGTCACATTGCTGTAAGTACAAGACAGGGATAAAAGAAAAGGCTGGATCATTCTGAGTGGTGCAGTGACAAACAGAGGTGGTTCTCTATTTCTTTTGGTGGAAGAGCTGTGGGGCATCATCTGAAGATGGCTTGTTCACAAAAAGGAACTGCCCTCCCAATGCCTTTCCCTCACTGTCCCACCAAAGCCTGGCAACCAGAGAGCTGGTTCCTCCCAGGATGGGTGGCCAAACTGCTGAGGAATGTTGTAGAAGCTAAGCCTTTATAGGGTTAAAAAGAGGGACAATAGAAAACCTGTCACTCTATGAACGTCCCCAACCGCAAGTTTTTGGAAGCTGAGAGCTGAGAGCAGCAGTTCCACTCAGCTGCTGCTCTCATTCCTACAGTCCTCCTGAGGCACCCACTCTTGCCACCATCAGAGGTGGAATATTGGGTTAATTAACTACTGTTTCAATGTGACACTGCTGCTCCTGCAGTGCATCCAAGCAGCAGAGCACAGCACAGTCTCCTTTACCTCACATCAGCAGAGGCTGGCCCTAGAAGGTTCTGGCAGCAGCAGCTCTTGATTTCCCATGCTGCATGGCATGGAAGTAACTTGTGTCTCCAAAGCTCTGCAGAGGTTACATGATTTTCACTCTTAACCTACACCATCCCACAGGTTTGAAAATTACAAGTCGTCTTCAGCTTTAAGAATCAGTTCATTCTTTCCTATAAAACCTTGCTTTAGTTGTTGTGCCCTCCTGGGATTCCAAGGGAAAACAAGATAAAGAATTGGCTGAAGGGAAGAAAAAGCCAAAACCAGCAAAACCCCAGCTAAGGACACAGCCATGCCCAACTCACCACATTTCATCATCCCCACTTCGTAGCACTTCCGCAGCCGGCACGCCTGGCAGCTCTTGCGCCGGTTTTTGTCTATCGTGCACTGGTTGGTGGCTGGGCAGATGTAATCATTGTGTCCTGCAGCAGGGCAAGAAGGGAAAATTTAACATCTCCAACCATCTTGGTCATTTCCCAAATCAGGGATGTTCTTGATTTTAAACAACTCAGCTTTTTTGTGGGTGCGTATCTAAGCTGCATTAATTTAACTGATGCAAAAATGAATATTTGTCCTATATTTTAAACATCAGCCTGTGGCCTCAAAATTAGCCAGACAGCATTACTCAGCTTTATAGTGGTGACTGTCAGATAACCAAGCACCTTCTAAAACCAACTCATTTTTTGAAAATGGAACATACACTCTTGTGGAAATTTGCTCCCAACCTCCAATTTCGCACTGTATATTGGGAGTCTGTAGCTGGCAGATACCTGTCAGAGACATATTTTATGAAAAATCCTTTTGTTAGGATCTTTTCTCCTGAGAAGCTGAGAAACTTCAGCTTCTCCATGTTTTGCTGCTTTGGAATGTGATTTGGAGAATTGCTTACCCAGCATGTGAACTTGTTTTTACTTGATGACCAGTGACAGCCACCTGTGTCGAAGCTGTGAGCAGTCACAAGATTTTATTATCATTTCATTCCTTTTCTAGTCCTTGCTAGCCTTCTGATGAAATTATTTCTTCTATTCTTTTAATATAGTTCTAATATATAATTTTATTTTAATATAATATATATCATAAAATAGTAAATCAGCCTTCTGAAACATGGAGTCAAGATTCTCGTCTCTTCCCTCGTCCTGGGATCCCTGTGAGCACCACCACAGATACCAGATTTTCTTTTTTTTTTTTTTCTCAGCAGACTTGAAAAGAGCAGTCCTGCAAAGATTTAAGTAAACTACAGCTCTATTTACTGAACTCTGACATGGGGAGTTCCAGGAATGAAGAAGCCTTTGGAGGATTGACCCTGGACCAAAGTTAACAAAAAAGAAAAAAAAAGATAAAAGCAGACTGGTGGGAAATAATGCATCCTGTAACTACAAAGAAAAGCACAAGGAGAGGGTGTACGTTTTAGATATTCTGGGCAAGTGTTTATCTTCCTTTCATCAGTTTTCACTGCAGCCTCTTTTGTTCTCTTCTTATTGTTTCCCATATCACCTCATTCCCACCCAAACCCCTTTGGGTTAATGTAGTTCATTAATCAATAATCTGGTCCAAAGGTTTATTACTGTAAACTGGACTTGGGTACACTCCTGGTGTACATACAGTTGAATAATCTGCTGCCAAATAGTGGAACTATCTCTTGCAGCAATTACCAAAGGATGCAAAAAATATTCACTCATTTACTTTCCTTAATATCTTTTCTCCCAGGCTGCTTTTTAAGTTGGTTGGGGTTTGTTGTTTTTTTTTTTTCCCCAACCAAGAATAAGATCAGACAAAACCACAGCTAGAGTGATTTTTCTTTTTTTTTCACTTGGTGAAAATCCAAGAGTTCATGTCCCTAAGAGTAATTATTTAACTGAACCATTGTGACTATCACCATGCAAAATCAGAATTATTTTAACCTTGAATTTTTGAACTGACAATTTTAAAAAGAAGAGATCACGTTACAGTTTGTCCCATTTCTTACTGGCAGATACAACCAAAAAACAAATTACTGTTTATGACTCTTCACACAACATGGAGGGAGAGGACGAAGAAACTCTCCATTGCACACAGGACTATAAAGTGTCTTAAAGCTCTCGTGGCCTTGGGATAATTTAACTTGCAGGCAGATGTTCAGTGATGTGGGACAGACTACACTACAAACTCAGACAAGCCAAGGAGACCACACACAGTTGCTCAGTCATACTTCTAATTTTAATTTCATTAATAAGGCCAACATTTTGCTCTATGGCAGGCCCAGAAGTCTTTTATTTTAATACACAATATCCTGCATAACAACCATTGCAACTGAGTGCTTGATAAGTGTTTTATGCCAAGAACTGGCTTATTTTATGTGCCTTTTTTTATTCTTTCATTTGAATTACAAACACCATTACCTGACAGGGTACATTGAGGTGTACAAAAGACCACAGTGGGTAATTTGCTGGTGGCCCAAGTACATGTGAGCAACACAGAGCAGGGAAAGCATTGACTTGACAGAAAACACCTTGAGATCAAATTCAGTCTCCATTTGTGGCACACTGAACACAAAGGTCTCTTCAATTATTTTAGAAATCCACAGTACTTGCACCAGCTTGTAGAAATTGCTATTCACCTGTGCAGAAGTTGCACAATAAATTGAAAAGGCAAAACAAAGTTCTGAATTAAATTTGATTCTCCTAGTGGCACTATCTCTGCCATACTGAGCAAAAAGAAAATACCTGAAGATTCCTAAAGGCTCTGCAGGCAGAAGTGGGAGAGGAACAGTAAAGATCAAACAGCAGCAGGATTTTCTGCATTGGTATCCACATGTAGCAGCCAATGTCAATAGAAATGATTTTCCACCAAAAGACCCGAGATGAGGCCAAAGATCAGGATAACTGGGGCAAGGTTAAAGAAACTAAGTGTCACAAATCTGCAGAACAGTGCCTGAGTGACTTCCACTGGCTGTGACAGTAAATGTGGAGCCCCACACTTAATTCACATTGCAGCCCTGCAGCAAACTTGAACTAAATACCAAATATTTAAGAATTTAAACATGGAAGTGGAAGTCTTAGACAGAGAGACCTAGCAGGGTAAGAGATACTGCAGTGCAGGCTCTGAGGGGTGGAGGGCTGAGCATTAATGATAACCAGGTTAGTACCTGCTATTTGCTACACATATTTTTCCATCCTCCACAGTGTGTAGATACTGTACACTGTGACTCAACAGCTCCAGGCAATAGGCTCTTGTCAAGAAAATCTCCCAGCAAGCAAAGTCTCCAGATAATTATCTAATCTTACTGTGCCTGTGACAACTAATTCTCAATTACTACAACTAAGCTGGGCCACAAACTCCCATCAGATTCACAGGTCTGCAGTGCCATCCCAGTGCTGCAGGGCCTCACTGTGCTATGCATTCCGCCTCTTCTCTAAAGAAATCAATTGCTCACTCTGTAACATTTCCAGATCTTGATAACATCAGAGCCAAGAGATAAAACAGCTAAATCATGTGCTGCTCTATTTTCAGCATGGAGCACCAGACACCAGGATTTCAGAGCAGCTCATTACTAGGTCAACTGCTTCAGCCCCTGGTCACATGAAACAATTTATTTAAGCAAATGATCAAAACCTGTTTGTCCTACCTTGAATGCTTCTTTTAAAAAATGCTTTGCAGCCTTCACAGGACCAGACCCCATAGTGGTATCCTGAAGCATAGTCACTGCACACTGCACAGAAGTGGGCATCCTTTTTCGAGCCAGGATTATTTGCAATTGGGCTTGTACAGTCATTGCCATTAGTTTTTCTTTTTAAAGTTTCTCTGATAGAAGAGAAAAAACATCTGTTATAAAAGAGGAAAAATTTAAACTGCACTGCAAAGAGTTTCATAATTTTTCATTGTCTTCTATTCTCTCTCTGTAGTCTTCATATTCCTGAAGACAGGATAGTGTGAAACACTGCTAAGCCTTTTCTGACAAGACAAAGCATTTAAAGCATGTAGTCTGACCCCAGTGATGACACACTAGAAGGATTTAGGCATAAACCTGGACTGCTGCTGAATCAATCACATGAACCCTGGGAAAAATCATATGGAATGCTGATGGGTCTTGAAGAATTATTGGAAATATGCAAGTCCAGGAATTTGTGAACCAAGTGGATTTTGCCTCTTGAGAGCTTCACATGGAAAAGGAGAACTCAGGCAGCTCAGACTGATATTATAAATGCTACAATGAACAGAGCTGCAGCTGCTTTGTCCTGTTAGTAAGGCAAAATTGCAACACACATCCATTCCCAAGTGCTTCATCCTTTACATGAGGCTTAACTCATTCAATGACAATCTGCAGACAACTGAGGTGTGAATCTCAGCCTACAAGATCAGCTCATGATGTTTTCTGTTCAAGGTGACAGCCCAAGTTGATCACCCTAATGCGAAAGAAAAAGAAGTCTGAATACAAGAAGAATGAAGAAAACAATTAATGAAATACTTCCATATGTTAAAAGACTTGTTGCTCTATATAAATTAGTAAGATATAGATATCCCTGAAGTGTTGCAAACAACTCCAACGTACAGGAACTATTCTTCATGAAGGGATTGAAATTAAAACAGGAAAAAAACATGAAAAAACAGCCAATTCCTGACACGAAGATCCTGTAAACAAACAAAAGAGGAAAGGATCTTAGATTATCAGTAATGTTTGGTTTAGGTATAGGAAGTAAATCCATTGTATCCTTTTTATCTGGACCTCAATTTCTTGGTGGTTTTTGCACATTGTGCTTTCAGGGTCAATACAATTTCTAGACAGAGAGAAAAGAGTGTACTGTGCAAACTCTGAGCAGCTCAGAGTTTGAGAAAAGGAATAGTGTATAGTCAGCTTATAGGTATAAACCTAAGCATAGAGGCAGAACTTAGGAACTTTAGAATTTTCCTCATCCAACCTTCCAGAAGGATTAGGGAGGAGAAGAAAAATCAGCTGGGACAAGACAGCAGGCAGCATGGTTTATGACTTCTACAGAACAAGGGCAAGTTTAAACAGAATAATAGAAACATGCTGAAAGTGCTGTCAAAGAGGCTTTAACTAATATATTAAAAGTAGATTTTGTGCTGGTTTCATGACAGGAGGTAAGGACAAACACACCCACATGCCAACTGAAAATCATCAAGTTCATAAGTTTTTGAGGAGAACGTGCTCTAATTTCCTGGTAAAAAATTTGGAAAGGTGCTTCTCAGAGCAAATTTCAAAACAGAAAAATTAAGATATTTGTTGTACAATTAAGTTACTCAGAGTTTTTTTATGTTAATTCATTCAGATACAGCAGGGCAGAGGGGTGTTTAAGTATTTAACAAGCTGGGTCTTTGATTACACACACCCCTCGTTAATGGGTTGGTGAATCACTGAATTATTTCCCTCTCTGCCATGCTGGGAACACCAGTGAAGGGGAACTCTCCCCAGGAGTAAAGGGGCTGTATCACACATGCCTAAATTGCTGCTAATGAAAGGGGGGGAAGAGCATTCCTATTCCTTCCTATTCCCCTGTATTTGGAAGCAAATGTGATTTGGTGTTTCACATTAGTAAAATAGGTATATCTTTAAGCTTTACTTGGGAAACATTATCTAATTGTGAGGGTCAGAAGAAAATCAGCTGGAGAGCCTCTCTGTGACTGACTGATATGCTGTGGAGATCAATGTTTATTGTCCTTGATAAAACACTGAGATTATGGATGAAAATAAAGAAAAAACACACACCATGACACCTGGGTGAGGATTGTTGGTTTTTACCTCCCACTCATGACAAGTGTATTTTAAAAAGCACTTTTTCTTTCCTTGCTTAAAAATTTAACGAGAGCCACCCTGCACACAAGCAAGCTGCAATGCTTCCTCAGACTCCTGGCCAACAGCTGGCACACAGCAGAACCATCTGGAACAAATTCAGGAACTGGTCATCCTTTTACTCTGAGCAGCCTGGTCTAGGGGAAGGTGTCTCTGTCTGTGGCAGAGGGGCTGGAATTTTAGATTTTAGATGGAATTAGATGGTTTTTAAGACACTTTTCAATTCAAACCATTCTATGAAGAAGAGATTATACTCCAGAATTTCTTGATTCTCTAAGTTAGGTCATCATCAGCTGCATAAGCAGTAATCCTTATATATTTATACAAATAGCTGATGACTTATTTATTTAAAGAAGTCATTAAATATTGTAATATTTACATATTTAATAACCTGTCCAATGGGACAGGTTCAGCTTCCCTTCTGTCTGTTGTAGAGAGGGCACTGCAGAGCATCAGACAGGGTGCTCTTGCTTCTGGGTTATTCCAGCTGCTGTCCCAACATCTGGACACCATCAAACTATACCCTTCCCCTATCAAAGTTTTGGGACCTTAACCAAAGTGGAAAGAATTTGGATGTGATCCCTATTCACATCAAAGCTGCTTGGGAAATTCTTCTGTATGTAAGTGCTACCCAAAGAGTCTTTCTCAATCCACACCCCTACACTGAGAGCATATTTGCACTCCATAAAGCCCACCCATTGCAGAAGGAGTGTGGGAAGTCTCAAAAATAGCACAAACCCTTTATTAACCATTGACTAAAACTGTTCCCAGGACACGCTATTTGCTATTTTTCATACTCTAAATCAGTGCTGAAGTTAAATAAGGAGGCCTATGAATAAATATCCAGCTGCTGAAGCAGGAACAGCACCTGCAGCCCCTGAGCTTTTATCCATCCAACAAGTGTGTGCCCAAGAATGGAGCAGTTTCATCAGCTGATGATCCAGACCCTGGTTAGGGTTTGCAATGTGAGTAAATCTGCAGAACAAGAATGTGGTTTTGCAAACAGGGTTTCTTGTCAGCTGAAAATTTATCCTGTGACTCTGCTCTTCACAAAAACTTCACAAAGTCAGCTGGGAACAGCAGCAAGAAACAAAGTCAGGTTTTTTCAGCAGCAACCCCCTTTTAATGTGATGCATGCTGCTGTGTGACTGCTTATACTAAAACCAAAACGTAAAGCAAACATTTCCCTTGAATTTCAAGTTAACAAAAAGCCTTCACATCTATTAGAAGCAGTAAAAAAAAAAATCTGCGTAAAAATGAATTCAAACAATATTGTATGAAAAAGCAAAAGGAATGGATATTTACCTCTTTCACTCAAAGGACTTAATCTGCTAAAGCAAAATTAATTTTGTTGCACAAAATAGTGTCTAGCAGTCTTGACCTTTTGCTTATGCAATGTAAACTGTTCTCAGAGTGAAGTTATTTGTAATGCTCTGTGTTGATGTATAGTACTCCAAGGAGGTGTTGGGAAAAAAAAAATCTTATTTCAGAAGATACAATAAAAACAAACAAACAAACAAACAACACACACACACACCCTGAGTGATTCCGTGTCTAGCGAAGTTTTTTTGCATCGTTTTGTTTTTCAGACGGAGCAACGCTTTGATTCAAAAGTAGAAAGCAAAGCCTTGAGCTAAGGAGGCTGTAGATAATATTCAGCCAAGTGTTAAAGCAGCAAGCAGCACTGACCTGCTCCCGGGCAGCAGGGGCTCCATGGGGCGCGCCTCGCACCACAGGCTCTTGGGCTGCTCTGCGTACAGCAGGGAGGGCTGGCAGTGCAGAGGCAGAGGGGACAGGTGGCCAGGAGCAGACCACAGAGCGCTGGGGCTCGAGGTTTGCCTGGCTGTCACTCCCTCTGGGTCCCCAAAATTGCTGGCAATGTTGTAATTGACCATAGCAGGGCTGCAGAATGCCATTGTGGAGTATTCGTGCCTGTTTTCCATGAAAGATGAGGGAATGTAGACTGGACTGTGCTCTGCTGTCAGTGTGGACTGATTGCAGCTGTAAGGAGCTGGAGAGATGACACCAGCAGGTGAATTTTTAATTTCTGTTTTATTGCATCCAATATCCTGAAGTGGCAGCAACTGAGAAAAGTCCTTGTGAGAAGATGTGCACAGGGACATTTTGAAGCAGGATTGAAGAGGGCTGTTTAAATATTCATCCTAAGACAATAAAGAATTAAAAAAAAAGAATTAAAAAATAAGAAAGCTCTGCATTAGGTCTTTTCTATAAAAGAAAAAAGGAACCAGTAAACCAGAAAACATCAAAACGTCTTGTTAAAACAGATTGCATACCAAAATGCACTGAAATAGTCAATGTACAAATTTACTGCCTTTAAGTTAAAGAAAGCTTTCTAGAATATCCTTAAAAATAAAGGCTAAAACACACATTGAGTTCAGACTCCCTTAAAAAATAATAATAATTTTAAGAACAAAACTATTAGAGGCCTGCCTGAAACAAAGATAAAGGTGACAACTCAGATCTTACCAGGAGTTGCAAACAGGGTAAATCTGCTCTCTGCCAGAGATAAAATTACCCCGAGGTCCACAGCTATGGAGGAGAAATCAATTCTCTTCATAACAACTCACCATCTCCTGCTGGTAACTGCACCACAGCCTTCAGCCTTGTGCTTCCCTTTTCCATCACAAACATGTCACAGCAGGCATTGGGAAAGCAGACAAACACACACACACACACATGCACATCCCCTACAGCCTCCAGATCCAGACCTCCACTGCACAACCCTCTGCACAGAGGAGGAACGCAGGGGGTGGATGTCAGCAAGGTGCAACTTCATCACTGAGAGGTCCCTGGGCACAGCAGCTCTGAACAGAGCCATTAGAAAAGCAGAAGTCGTAAAATGCAGATATTTCCAAAGCTGACAATAAAACTCAAGTGATTTCATAAGGTCTAGAAATTCTATAATTCCCTGCAACCCTCCATCCCATCCCAACTACCCCCTGTCCTTTCTCCCATCACTCAGCTATCAAAACAAGGACCTTAAATTACCCACAGTAAATTCTCTTTGCCAGATTCAGGCAAACACAAATTATTTAAGAGAGAAAGGAATTTTGAAAAGAAAAAAAAAAGCCCATCAAAATTATCTGCCTCAGACAGATCCCTGTCCTAGAAGCATTATTATACTGTAGCATTAAAAACAATTTTTTTCTTCATTCTTCACTAAGAGTTTGATCTGCAATTCATTGCAGCTCTGAGGACAGACCTAGTTTGCAATTCAAAACAATTCTGTATCCAAAAGAGCAAGTTTCAGCCCCAGAACTGATACTGCAATGTACTTTTACATCTGGCAATAAGATCCTAACATGAGAAACCACAGGATAACTAAACATTCACCCACAGCTTTGCTATTCCACAAGTGGCCAAGGTATAGATTCCAAATGTTCTTACCTTTTTCTGCCTCACATGACCATAAAGAAGATGAGGAGGAAGATTCAAGCATGGGTTTGTTGAAGTACCAGCAACCTTCCTGTGCCCAAAGCTCTCAGGCCAATGGCATTTCTACTGTGCCACCTTGGGGCATTGGTACATTTTTCTCCTCTAGGGTGAGGACTGAGAGTAGAAGCGTTAACAGAAAATGTAAGAAATAGTCTTTTTTACTTAAATGGATAATTGAGAGTCCTTCCTTCCTCCTCACTCTGCACTCTGGCAGTGAAACTGAAGATATGTGTAGAAATAACCAGAAACTCATTTAAATCAGCTCAGGCACTTTAGACCCAGCTGCTGTTTTTTCTTTTGTGGGAAACAGGAAAATGAGATATCTCAGCAGCTGTTTGTGTCCAGCAGTTCTTGGACTGGACCTCCAGAGCAGCCAAAGCAGGGGATTCTGACCTCAGCCCTCACACAACCCACACACTTCATCTGCCCCCACCAGATGCTTCACAGCTCCTCCAGGAAAAACCAGGCATTGTGCAAACTTCACTGCAAAAAACCCACTGATAAACCCAAAGGTGCTTTCCCTGATAAAACCAAAGGTGCTTTCACTCCCAGGTTATGGGGTGGGCAATTTTTTAGAAAGAAATGATGGAACAAATAAAATTAGGAGTATTTTCAGGGGTTACCACAAGTGAGCCCAATGAGCACACTGGATCCAACACACATTTAAAGATTCAGCATAAGCCAAGCTGAATTCCCCTTGCAGTCTCAGAGGCTCCAGGTATTCAGGATGAGCATGGGCACTCTGCCAGAGGATCTGGCATGCCCAACAAAAGCTGTCTGTGCTTACTTTGTCCCTCTGCCTCCTTTGGAAGGACACAGCACAGGGGAACCCCAAAGCCTCTGGAGGGAAGGGCCTGAGCAGCATCACAGCAACATCTCTGTTCCAGTCAGCCCGAGAAATTCTGCTGTGCCAGCTTTTGCAGCAGGCAAACTGGTTGTGTGGTTTCCCTCAGCATTTAGCAAATAAATGCCTGCACATTGTGGAAACAGAGAGAACACAGAGCTGCCACTACGGAATTTTATGAACAGAAATCAGCTGAGATTTGAGTCATGTTTTTCTGCAGAGGAAAACCACTAATGAGTGTGTGCTTAGCAGAAGGAGATATTGTCTCCAAAGGGCAACACACAGCATTTAGAAACATACACAGAAGTTACCAGAAGCAAGAGTGAAGCTTGTTTTAGGGGAAGAGTTCACACAAGCATAAGAAGTCAGCACAGCCTTCCTGAAAAACACTGCTCATAACTTATTTACAAGAGAAGGAGGCTCTGGCGTCCAGCAGGTTAAAGAAAACTGTACTCATGGTCTTCAGCAGGCTGTAATGTAGTGAAAAAATAACAGTATTGACCTGAGATTATTAACTTGGGTAGCAGAAATAGTCTGGCCACAGTAGACTATGGATCTGCATGAGATCACGTTGATCACATTTCTTTACAGCCAGAGAATTTAAAATGCGAAGCCCAGAGCCCCACAAATAAAGTGAGACTGCTGAAATTATGCATTATTGCTCAGAAGGTCCTAAAAATTGGCTGCTGAACTGTGAAGCTGTGTGTCATAAAGAAGAACTGAAGACTGAGGGAAACTGATCTCAAGATCTGAGACTCAAGAAAAACTCCACAAACACCTCAGAAGGAAGCACAACCACATTTAATGCAAGGATTACAATAAGTAGTGCAATAGGCTAATAAATTTGTTCCATCCTGGTATAACATCATCATATTTTAAACACTACTCATGAAACAGAAATGAACTACTTCCTAAAGTGAACTCCTGTCCCAACTTGCCCTCTTCCTCTGAAAAAGATTTTAAAAGCAAGATTCAATGATAAAATGCATTATTCAGGTGCAGTCTGTCAGCTCTGCACTAGATCTGTACCAGACACAGAAACAAAACAGGTGTCTATTATTTTTATATCCCAGTCTCCTGGGAGCCTGCAAATGTTTCAATCCACTGAAGTCAGTTTAGCTTAGCGAGATATTCAACAACTGAAATGCCATTTATTAAGTAAGCAACAGCCATTCTGGCCAGTTCCTCAAGTAACACTTACCATTCACAAATCTAAGACACTACAGGCAGGATTCCCTTCTGACATAAAGCAGCTCCATTAGCTCCAGCACCCTGAGGATGACACCACTATCCATGAGGATGTAGGGAAAGAGTTTCGTAAATAATAATTCCAAACAAAAAAAAAAAAAAAAAAAAAAAAAAAAAAAAAATTAGATTTCTTGTCTTTGAATAACTCTACAACAACTGAATGTATCTTGAGTCACCATGCAAAGCATGCCAGATGAGGCACAAGGACTGGTTTAGATGTCATAGTCAAACAGACACAGGGGTAAATAATTAAGCCAGCTGACGTATTTCAACAAACTAGAAAGCCTCTTACTGCACATCACCTATACCAAGTACCTCTTTAAAAGCCTTGTGGGAAAAAAAGAATTAATTTTTTTCCAGTTTTAGGTTTGTTTTGTTGTTTGGGTTTTTTTTTTTTAGTTTTGGAAAGGGGAAAAATAGGTAGAGAAGGCAGGGTGCCTGCTTGGGAACACAGCACAATAGCTTTTCCTAGAAAAGTACAACACTTCAAAAAGCAAGGGAGTGATGGATGTTCTCAGGCACCCTTCCATCAACATACACTACAAACTGCTTAGTATTTTATATATTTTTTGAGTAAAGATGTTTTGCAATAGAGAATCAAGATGACCTTTTTCCCTCTGCTAGGCTTAAAGTGCAATCATTGTGCCTTTGGGTTTAATAGAGGTGATTCAGCAAGCATGCATTCCACCACCCCACAGCCAAAGATCCTCAGTCATCTCACAGAACATTCTATTAATATTCTCTTCAGTTACATTTTACACAACTCCCTGCAGCAATAAACTGAATCATCTTCTGGAAAAGTGATTATTAAAGGAAAGTCATTCCTGATGCGGATGATACTTGTGCTTCAGGTTTTGTGACAAACTTATTACTCATTAAACACAGCAGTGCCAGATATTGCCAACAGAAGGCAGGCAAGTAAACAAGTTTATTATTACCTGAGAAGGACTGGATGCAACAAGTAGGGGAGAGATAGGGAAGCAAAATGCAAGCACAGCTACCTGTCCAAATTTCAGATATTGTACTCATTCCTCCAAAATTAAAAACCTGTCCTCAGTGGCATCAAGACCTGCTCTAAATAAAATAGTGCAGTTCAAAATCACACAGGGAAAAATACTTTGAAACAAGCAAAATGAGCACTCTTTAGCCTAAGCTAGCCTTTAAGTCACTCAGAGCACTGACAACTCCTAGATAATTCTAAACATTCACAAATACATTTCAGAGCTCAATGGATACGACATGGGGGCACCAAAGGAACTGGATTTGCTCCACTAGAGGAATACACAGCTCCAGTCTTCTACTCCCTGAAGTGGAGTTACAAAGACAAGGAGTCCAGACTCTTTGTACAGAAAGTGCACAGGTCAGGAGGTCACAGTCACATGCCAGTGCAAGGGAAATCCTAGCAGAACATGGGAAAAATTCTCCACAGTGAGAATTAAGTGCAGGTACAGGGTACCCAGAAAGGCTGTGAAATCCCTGTCTTTGGAAAGATTAAAAAAGACTCACTTTGAGCAGGATGCTTGATTAGTTGCTCTCTAGATTTCCCTTCCCACCTTTCCATCACTGAAAAGTATTTTCAGATCTTAGTTCAAACTAGAGTTAAGGTTGACTTTAGTAGTTTTTAACCTTTAAATTTGTGGACCATTAAAATGTTATCAGATCTGAGAGTGGATTTAAGCTTTCTATGATTTGTATCTCAGTATGTTTCATAGTCTTAGGGTTTCAGATACCAGAAATGAAAAGCCAATGTCCTGCTCAAGAATACAAATGCAAACTGAGACACTTCAGCTCCTTTACTCTCCATGTAATTATTTCCATTATTTTGACTTTTTGGTCAAAAAGAATATTTGAATTTCAGCATGAAAATTTTAGTGTGTTCCATTAGAAAAGAAACATCTATTTAAATTATTACACAAGTTATAATTACAAGGATCTAGCTGGGGATTTTGTTATAATGCTTCAATCTGCAGCAGTATCATGGCAGAAGCCAGTACAAAGAATAGCACCCTTTTCCAGTAAGAACTTCATTATTTTAAAAAAAGCATCTCCTCTGATGCAAGAAAGGGCAGGAAAAAGCAGCATGGGGATTTAGATTTTCATGGATCTGGGATGTGCATCTGCATCCAGCATCTCTGAAGCACACCTGGGTCTCTCAGCACATACCGATTAGAAAAGCTAATTCTAAAAAAATCATTCTTGTTTTGGTCACCACCCCATAGCTGTGCCCCAACAGCATGGAATACACCTGTTCCTTGGATCCAGAAGGAATTAATTCCTTCAATCAACACTTCCCTCTTAATGACAGTGTCCTAGAGCAAATGTACATGTGCCTTCCTCCACTCCATTTCTTTCTGGTTATTTGCAAGAAGTGTATTCATAGAATTATAACTGAATCTATGAATGGTTTGGGTTGGAGGGGACCTTGAAGATCACCTAATTTCAAGCCCCCCAGCCATGGGCAGGGACACATTCCATGAGACCAGGCTGCTCAGAACTCAATCCAACCTGGCTATGAACACTTCCAGGGATGGGGCATCCACAGTTTCTCTGGGAAACCTGTGCCAGTGCCCACCACCCTCACAGTAAAGAATCTCTTCCTAATATCCACCCTAAACCTGCTCTCTTTCCGTTTGAAGCCATTCTGGCTTGTTCTATCACTACACATCCTGGTAAAAAGTCCCTCTTCAGCTCTCCTGGAGCCCCTTTAGGCACTGGAAGTACCAGAGCTTTCTTTTCTCCAGTCTGAACAATCCCAGCTCGCTCAGCTTGTGCTCATATGAAATGTGCTCCAGCCCTCTGATGAATTTCATGGCCTCCTCTGGACTCACTGAATCTTATTTTCTTCGTCTTTCTTGTGTCAAGGGTCCCAGAGATGGATGCAGCACTCCAGGTGGGCTTCCCCAAGGGCAGAGCAGAGACTGCACCACAGAGCTGGAGTGGTCAGCAAATTGTGATCAACACCAAACTCCCACTGCCCACATCACCATCAAAGAGGTTCCATCACTCTAGTCTGCTGAGGAGCCATGCTCAACCCTCTGCCATCAACAAGAGAAAAAGCACATGGATAAAATGCCTCCTTTTGCCCAGTAGAACTTTTACACAGCTTGGAGGGTTTCTGAATAACTGTCTCTATTATTGGCAGGGTATAGACATGAGCTGGCACAGGGGCTGAGATTTTTTTGACTCAAGTCAAGTTCCTTCTATTTACTCATACAACAAATCAACAGCTCTTGTATTATAAATAAATTGGGGACTGAAAATTCCACCTCGTTTATTCCCTTTTCCCACTGCAGTTTCCCCGCTGAGGTCTGTGAGGATATACAGCAGCATGAAGAGAGCAGAGCCTGCAGCAATGCATTCATGCCAGGCAGAAATTTGAGAGGAAAGATATGGTGGCTAAAAAAGTCAATATGTGAAGAAAAACAAGTAAATCAGGCAATAGGGATAGAGCAGGAATTGAAAATTCCTACACTCTCAGGGGAGACACTATCTCATTGTTGATGAAAGCAAAGATGAGACTTTCCCTGGTAGCAGCTGTTCTTCACTAGGCATAAAGACCAGTGAAAAGATTAAAAGTCCTTTTGCCAATGCACAAAAAAGTCCTTACTACCCCTTAAAACCTGACCCCTGGCCATCTATAGGCAACCAGTCTGATGTTGGGCAGACAAGTGGGTGGGACACATCCCCAAATTATGGGAATTCATCTATTTCTGCAGTTCATGCTCCACCATCCTGGCACATCTGACCTGCCAGAGCTCCAAAAGCCAGGGTGGGAGGTTCTGTTTGGCATGGGTGTCAGAAATGCAGGATTCATTGCTTCTGGCTAAGCAGACATTGGCTTTCCCTTGAGCATGCCATGCCTCAGGCTCCTCAAATAACCTCCTGCTTTGTGAGGCTCAGAAGCAATGGTGATAACCAGAGCAATCTTTGGCAAAAGAAAACCTTCCTTGCAGAAATGTTGTCAGGGACTGATCTTTTCAGATCTCAGTGACCTAAAGAGTGAAGAAAAAGCAGTGGACTTTTTTTTGCTGTCAGACCAATTTGCAATGTCTTATTCTACTTTCTCCTCCCCCAAATAAAATGGTGTTATTTGTGGTGATTTTTTTTCCCAGACAGCCTCTTTACAATGCAAATGATTCATGTTATAGGATTAATTTAGGTAGCCAAAAAGTAAATAAAAAGTGTAAAACTTCTGTCTTTTTAGTAATAAAACTTGAATAAGCAATCTTTTCTACCATGGTATAGAAATGAAATCTATATCTGAATATGTACAAAATGCAGAACTCCTCTGGCTGCTTATCTGGTTTTAGCTATAGTAAATTGATTTTCTTACTGGAATTTCTGTAAAAGACTATTCCAATTAATTGCTGTTGTGCATTTTCACATTAACAGGAAATTCAGGATTAATTATCTTTGCCTCTGCAATTTTATTCTAACTTCTTTAAAATAAAGTTTTTTCAATGCAGTTTTTTGATACCTGATTTTTGATGACTTAAAATACTTAAAAGCACCTCATAAATGAGTCATCATGCCTTTACTTTTTCTCCACCATCACTAAATAACTGAAAGAGCACAGAAATCAAGGCATTGCTTATTCCTGCCTTTCAAGCTGTGAAACACTCTTATAAAGCTGCATGAAATCCCAGGTCTGATATGTTTAGCACCATCCACAGGTAACAAAAGTTTGTGCATATGTTTTAGTCCCTTAAACAAAGCAAGCTGTGCTAGATTTGTCTCATCATTAACCCAGACATGAAAACCTGCCTTTTGTTGTGAGTAAAATCCTGTCTCAGCTGAATCAGTTGGAATTTTGTTGATGATTCTCACAGATGGACATTTGTCTAACATATTAATTAAGACATAATTGTAACGCCCTTCTAGTCTTATTAAAATTAAATGTGAGAATTTATTCTGGAATTTCTGCCTGCTGAGCTTATGTCCTGTCTCTCAGGGAATGGACCAGCAAACTCTTTTATGTGAATATTTCTTGCTGCTAGCAAAGTAGCTGAATGCAGACAGCTGAAGAGGAGCACAGTAAAATAGTGGATATAAAATCTGGTCAGCCCCCTGGATCACCATCCCTTGTCACTGTAAGCTCTTTGCTACTTTTACTTTTAAGCCAATAAGTTTTAGTTCTGGTTCTTGAAGGCTAAGAGTATTTAAAGAGATCATATACTAACTGGATTTATAGTTGTTTTAATTAATATATTTTAACCCATTCTTGATCAGAACATCATTATAGACACTCACATTAGCTGACTTCTTGAAGACAATTCTGCAGTTGTAACATTTAAAGAACGCCTCTAAAACTATGACCATTTTCTTCCTGTGATATTTAAAGTTTTCCAGGTTATCAGCCAAAAAATTCTCAAGGATATAAAATAGTTTGTGTGTTTCCACTTTCTCCAGCAATACTTGGAGCTCCATTTACTGGTTCTCATTTACAGCACTGATGAGATAAACTGCAAAGAAGCATCAGATTTGTTCCATCCCTTCAGGTCCAAAATTTTTATTGTTATTTCTCCTTTGAAAGCCTGAGGAAGCTGAGCTGTTCACTCACACACAGAGTTACCAGCCTGACAGGGAAGACACTACAGCTGTCTTCCACTAATGCTGTGTTACAGTCACTGTGTCTGCAAAATGCAAGATACATCTTATTTTAAAAGGAACGGGGAAGTTCAGAAAGGAAAGCAAAAAGGAGGACAGCCACAGAGAAGTGCTTGAACTTTGCTCACAAACAGAAAGAAGAATTTTAATAAAGTTCTCAAATAACAAATAAAAGTTTTCAAGGTTTAAATCAGAAATACAACATGTACTTGTTGCTTCAGTAAAAGCACCAGTCTTAGAACTCCCCCTCTTGTGGGGACAACAGATGAGCAAGGAATTTCAAGGATATGGATGAGGAAATACATTGCTGGTAACACTGAGCACATCAGAAGCAAATGGTAAATGACTTTATGTTGAAAAGCAGTTTCTCATGCCACCCATAATCATATCAAAACTTTCTCTACACACAAATTGTAATTGTGCATCATTCTCTGTATGACAAGGCTGAACCCTTTCCCAGAAAGAAATAGCACATTTACCAATCATTCCAAGGTATAAACTGCACAATTTGCTGTTTATCCCATCCTCTCTCCAGGCTGTAATTTATTTTCTCTAATAAAACCTTTGTTATAAAGCATCCAGGATTAAAGACCAGATCATTCTTGCCATTTCTAGCCAAAAGTCTTTTACGAGCATTCAGGCAAATGTTCTGATGGGTTTGATGAAGATTTACACATGTGCTGTCCAATCTTCAGTTGTTGTTAAATAAATCTTTTAGCAGTGCCAAAAGCAAACTAAAAAACAGGCTTGGATCTTATTGTCTAATGAGGAAGATCCTTCTTAAAGCTATTGATCTTAATAAAAGAGTGTAAATCTATATCACTGACTTCAATGGGAAAACTACTTCAGAACTGTCAAAACAAAACCTGAGATATTTATCAGTGAGAGACTTGGAATTTCAAAAGTGAAGTTAAGAGACCTCCAGTAACCCCAATTTGGTTTGGATCAGGTTATACCAATTGCTATGATGCTTGGAAGAGGCATTTACCTTTTATTAGTACATTTATCTGTGGAATTTCCCAAAAACCTTAAAACACCATGTATGTTCCAAAACACTCCTCCTTCTCTCAGTGCAGCAATCCTATTCTAATAAGATTTTTAAGCCAAAGACCTAAAATATAGCAAACTTCCATCATTTTCTCTGTATCCACAAATATTTAAAAACCCCAAGCTCTTTGGAAGATCACTTAATCTGCATAAACTGATAGACTTTAAGAACAAATTTACACTGGAACCAAAATTAATACTCTCAATAATTTAACCTATCTCATTTCTCTCACAGAGGCTACTGTTCATAAATCCAGAGATTATCAATTGCAGACCTTTGGCAACATTTACAACAATAAATATTCCATTCAATATAGCACGTACCTGAATGACACTGAATAGGGTTTCTGTTCTTTATAAATGCTCTGACAGCATTACATGTCAGCAAGATTTTCTCATAGCAATTCTGGATTTGTTTTCCTTCTTTCCTTTATCTCTGATTCTAAAAGCAGCTGTGCCCACCACCACTTAGTCATCAGGTCTCAAATATGAATCTTTCCAAAGCAACGTGGTGCCTGCTCATCAGTGCAAGGTTACGGGGATACTATCAGTGTTTCCTTTCCCTCTGAAGGCAAGACCTAAACAGAAGTTTCTCCTCCTCCTTTCTGACATAACAAGCCTCTGAATTTGTCGTTCACTGCAGTTAAGGCTCTTACATGATGGAATCATTTTATAAGCCAGGCATTCTCATATGCAGCACAGAAATCTGAAGGTTAATTAACCAGCATTTTCTGGCATCAAACACTGAGGTTTTTAAAAGGCTAAATCAAACTTTTTATATCTTTGTCACAGGAAAACCTGAAACATAATTAACATTTGCTCTGAAGCAGAAATGTACTCATCTTAGACATTTTGGGCAGCACAATAAATAAACTCCTTTGGCATTGTTTTTTAAATACCAGATGCACAAACACAGACAAGGGGTGGGGGGTATTTTTCTTTAATGTAGCTACATTCCTTTTCAAGAAAAGCAAATTAACTGGAACCCATTTGGGATAATAGCTTTGTTTTACTGCGTGTAAAACCAAGCTTTTTATGCTTTAAAAAAAAAGCTTATGTATGCTTTAACCCCAGCCTGCAACTAAGCACCACACAGCCACACACACTTCCCCTCAGTGAGATGGGGGAGAGAATTGGAAGAGTAAAGTGAGAAAACTCGTGGGTTGAAATAAAAACAGTTGAATAGGTAAGGCAAAAGTCTCCCACATGAGCAAGGCAAAACAGGGTATTCATTCACCACTTCCCATGGGCAGGCAGGAAAGAAGGGCTACATCACATCCAACAGTGACTGGAGAAGACAAATGCCATCATTCCAAATGTCCTCCTCGCTTCCTTTTTCTTTCCCCAGCTTTATATGCTGAGCATGACACCCTGTGGTCTGGAACACACCTTTGGTCAGCTGAGGTCAGCTGTCCTGGCTGTGTCCCTTCCTGCTGCCTGTGCAGCCCCAGTTTCCTTGCTGGGGTATTGAGAAGCTTGGACTCTGTGTAAGCACTGGGAGTGATAACAAAATCATCCCTCTGTTATCAACACTGTTTCCAGCACAAATCCAAAGCACAGCCCCATACTAGCTATTATAAAGAAAATTAACTCCACCCCAGCCCAAACCAGCACAATCTCCACTTCTTATCCCAAACCATTTACATCAGGCTCAGGTCCTACACATCATCATGACCTTCCGTCCTCATTCTCACTGTTTGATACATTTCACAGGTGACATTCCCTTAGTCTATGGACCACCCATGTGAAATGTCTGAAAAATGTCCATAAAAGACCACAAGCATCCCCAAAACGCCCAACAGGTTCATTGAGCCCATGATTTTGTGCTCCATCTGGTATGGTGCTCACTCAGGACACGAGAGGTGCTGTGTTGTGGGGAGTATCAGACACCAAAGGCAGCTCAGGTTGGGTGTCTGCTGCAGTTGTAAGGATTGTCCTCCACTGCTCCTGGTGGCTCCTGCTGTAGCAACTCCCGTAACATACAACTCAAGCCATGGGTTACAACAATTGAATGGCATTTCCACTACCATCTCCACTCCTGATCCCTTTGAGTGAGGTTTTATGGTTTAACATTCCTCCCTTCCTTCCTGCTCCAGTTTGCATTTATCAACAAACTGCAATCTCTTAGGGTTGGACCTGCTCCAGCACACCCCATGCGCAGCCACTGATGCTTCCAGATCTGCCTTCTCCAGCACAAATTCAAAGCATAGCCCATCCTGGCTGCTATGAACAAAAATAGCTCTACCCTAGCCAAAACCAGCATGCTGAGTTAGCATTTACCAAAAAATCACACCAAACCAAACCAACATAAAACCAAAACAACAGAAAAACTCATAAAATTTGAACACAGTCAGCCAGGTCCATTTCTCACTTACACATTGCAATGTCTCCCAAAATCCTTGATTAGTTGCTAAGCATTAATTTAATTTACTCAAGAGAAATTAAATGCTTATAAATTTGCTTGGATAAAGCCTCATGTTATTCATCCTTGCATTCTGGACACCAAAACACCTTCAAGCCTACACAACTTTCCAAAACTACCTGCTAGAATTAGAAGCTGAAACAGCTCTGCCTCCTTTGCTATCAACATCTCTGCAAGCACAGCCAGAACCAGACCAAGGTAATATCACTGTTACTCAGTCAGCCCTTCCTATAATTACTTTTTGCTAATGCAATTTTTCTCAGTATCAAATTTGTCTCTACCTTGTTTCTCTGTGCTTTCCTTGAACCTCCTTGTCTCCTCACATTACTGTTTTGCTGGTCCAAACACTGCTGCTTTTGAATTTCCCTTTGTTTTAAAAGATAAAGCCTTTTGTAAGCTAGAGGGGATTTAAATGCCAGTGCTTTTTGATGATTAGTTCCTATATGGAGTGTGACTCGTGTCTGTGTAATCCTATTTATGTTTGTTTAAGGACCAGGTCATGTTCCCAGCCATCCTCAGGGCTAATGGGACAGATAATAAAGGTTTTCTGCTAAACACTATAAAGTGCACCTTAGGTTTTTTTGCACGTAAAAGGGCTGCACTCTCCTCACATCCTGATGTAGCCCCTCAACAATCTGTACCAGACCCTGGTCCTGTAAGTCTTTGACTCCAAATTCCTGGGAACCAAAGAAGCATTTGGAGCAGCATGAAGGGGTTACCTGTGGATTGTATCCTTCCTCTCCATTCAGATCTCCACTCTGTTAGGAGCCACAGCTGTTTTGGGTAATATGAACAAAACCCTTCAATCAAGGAAAATTCAGATTGTTTTAAAGATAGAGAACCATATGTGTTATATAACCAAATAGAATGAAGAATATCTAGGTGAATGGTGGTAAATCAGGAACAGGGTGGCAGCAGACAAAGAAAAATAAGTCACATTCTCTTCTCTCTCTTTTATATATATATATATATATATATAAAATGTAAACTAATATTTTCTACAACAATATAAAATGAAGGCCTTTAATTAATATGTTTTCTACCTAGGGCTTTTGGGGGGAGTTGTTAAGATGGGAGTTTCCACACATAAAAAGGAATGATTAGACTCCAAGCTGCAGCAGTTTGTAAGTGAAGCAGCATCTGCTTAGCAGACATGGGGAACAGCTACAAGGAGCCTTGAGGCAATACACAAGGAAAAAATAATCCAAATCAGATGTAGTTCAGGATGTTACACTCCCCTGTGTGTCCAAGTACATGAAGGAAAACCCACTAGTGCCAATAGATTCAAAAAGCAGACAAAGGTGGTGTGGAAAACAAAATGGGTAAATTTATCTACTTGACAATGCAGGCCCATCCTGGATGACTGTCTTGTCCCTGACAGAATAATTTACTTACATCATTATCACCTGAAATTACTGAAGGCTGAGCAGCTCCTGGGGCCACGGGACAGGCTGTGCCCATTCCATGGTGTGCACTGTCCACAGAATCCCCAGAAAAGCTCTGAGTTTTCTCCCCAGCACTCCCTCTATATTTAGCACCAGGTCTCACAGTCACGACTTGGCTGTCCAGCAAATTCACACTATGTAAGCAATTTGAAGAGTGGCTTAACTTGAGGATTCACTGAACAAAGAACATTTTTACCACCTCTCACAAGTTCTAGAGGTGTTACAGTAAAAGGATCGCTCTGAGGGAGGAGTGAAGAAGCAGGGCCAGAGCAGAACTGCAGAAAGAATCTTCCTGGACACTGTTCATCAGTGGTTACAGGTTCTTGTGTACCTCATTACATTGCTGTGGCATTGTCCTTAAGGACACTTGCTGATAGCTGTAAAATAACTCCACATTTTCTCACATATCCATAAAATAATGTAGATTTTAAGGAAAATATGGATGTAATATTACAGTAGCAGAAATAAATAGCACAATTATGCCTAAAAGAATTTGAAGGAAACTATCCAACCCTGTGTTGTTTTGTGCAAAGGTATATTCTCCTCATTTGCTGTGAGTACACAGTGGGTGAATACCTTGCTTTGCTACCACAGCTTCTACCCCAGTACCACGCAGAAGAAAACAACTAAAGATTTAAATTCTTTCATATTAAATTATTGCAACATTCATTAGGATTGAAGATTGCTGCAGTATTTCATTCTCTTCTCAATTACTTGCAGTCTTGGCAAGAGACAACTAAAGTTAAGAGCTGAAAGTCACTGGCTGAGAATGTGGAACTTGTGTTCCTTGATTCTGTGTGACTTTCTCTTCCTCCAATTTACCTCATTAAATACACATTCAACATAGGTCATTTTGAATTCAAGCTGGTTTTTAAATGTAGAAAACCTGGGTTTCCAGAGGAAACTCAACATGGATCTAAAACAGCTATATAAATCACACATGAAAAACCCAGCAGTCTCCATATCACACACTCAATATGTAGACACATTAGTCCTGAAGTAGCAATTAAATGAATACATTATAAAAAACAAATATTGCTTTTCGTCTGAGATCTTAGCTTAGTGGCAGGTGTTTTGAAGGAGGCAACTCTGCTTCCCCAAAATCAAATCTTGTTTCTCCAGGCTCTCTGCTTCCAGAGAAATTGGGGCATAGACATTACAGAAACTAAGTCCTTTTATACAAACATTTCAAATATAAGCTGTTTCTTGCCAATACACAACCATGGTTAGGTCATGGGGAAGGAATTTTTTTCTTGCTGTCCAGGAAATAATTATTTATTTCCTTCTCCTCCTTTTCACCTACCTCATATGTCCTCCAGGGCCCCAACCTGCTACTTTATCCCTAAAGGAATTCCTCCCCATACACTAAGGACTAGTGACAATGGATTCATTTCTCATCTACCCTACAGTTAACACTAGTCAAAAGTAGTTTTTGAGAAGGCTTTTGGTTATTCCTCTTCATTTAATCTGGTTAAATTTAACCTACTAGACAAGTTTAGGAAACAAACCCCTCTATACATTACAGAGTAGGAGTACTTGGAGAAGGCTGCTCTTTCCATAAAGCCACAAAAATCAGCAAAGAGAATTAACAACCTCACAGACAGCTGATACAAAATGTGAACCATGCAATTCCAGAAGATAACAGCTGATGTCATACACCTGTTTATGAGATCTGCTCCACCTAAACTTGCAAATTATTTCTTTCTGCCTCCTCTGTTTGCAATGATCTTACCAGAAAGTAGGCAATGGGAGGGGACAGAATAGTTGGGCAAGACAGACAAAGCCTGCTGGTTTAAAGCAGTCACTAATGAAGTGGCTTTGTTGTGGGGCTGAAATAATTGGTCACACGCACTGCCCTTCAATAGTTCTTTAACAGACATCCAGAACAGCTGTTCTGAATTCAGTCTCACAAGACAACAAATACACTCAAGTAAGCTGAAATACATTTTCTGTCCACAGCAGATAACCCAAATCTAACTAGCAAAGCAAAGTTCAATCACAGAAGATGATGCCAGCAGAACAAGAGAAGAGAGTAACAAAGGCATCTGAAGTGGCTGAGAGGTTCTTAAAGTTTTTACAGCAATTGAAGCAACTGAACTTCGTTTTTTGATCTTTGCAGGTACTTAAGAACAGCTTGCCACCTCAAAGATCACAGTGGTGAAACTGCTGTTCCTCTTTTCAGTGTCACCACAAAGAGGTAGATAAAGAACCTGGTAGCTCCAACTACATATCTTTTTAATGTACAGTTTTCTAAATCAGATCTCATTTTGCAGCAAGTTTAGTTCAATTTCCCCTCAAAATCAATGTCCTCAATGGCAGCAGCTACTGGCAGAGGTTGGCTTGGACATCTCCCCCTGTCTGACAGTTTGCTGCCATCACCAGCAGCAGGGTCCTTCTCTTGCCTTCTCAGGACCACATGGTCCTTCCCTGTTCCTCATGCTGGCTCTGGAGCTCCCCTGATCCAGGAGAAGCCACTCCAGCTTGGGAATTTCACATGGAAGCTGTCCCAGCAAAAGGAGAGGGAGAGGGGTGCGTTTTCTCCAGAATCATTAGGAATTTAGGCAAAGTCTTCAATGCAAATAGGCTTTAAATGGAATAGAACATTAGAGAAAATATGCTGCCAATGTATTAGCAGAGAACATGTCACCTATTACTTTGCCAAAGGAAACAGAAGATACACAGCACCTAAATAAAGCTGATCCTGGATGAGCTCAGTTCCAATCTACCATGGTTTTAATCTGAGTGCTCATTAAACCATTTTTTGGTGAGTGGTCATGGTCTAGCTCTGTTCTAAGCCATGCTTCTATACTGTGGGGGGTCTGCAGTCATCTCTCTCTGGCTGTTTATTTGCAGAATACACTTAAACCTCTTGTTCTCTGATCAGGGAAATAACCATGTGGAAGTTCATTTTATTGTTCCAGAAATATTTTTTACAAGCAATTTTTGTTCTTCTCTCAAGTTCATACTAGAAGCACTCCTCTTTTTACTTGACTCTTCCTTGGTTATTTTGATCACACACCCACTCACAAGGAGATCAACAGTTCCAGGTTTTATTGGCATTCAGAGTGGTCTCTGAAGGAGCTTCCCATGTTCCAATTAGTGTTAAACAGAGGGGCTCACCAAATTGTTCCCACTTTCTGCTAGAATGGAAAGAAACTGGCACACCCATCAGCTTAAAGAGATTTTTAACAAGGAGAATGTAGAAAGCAAGAAGCAACAATGGCTGGTTTTCAAAGGGCAGCTTCCATCTGAAAGTCCAATAATGCAGAGTGCACTTGAAAGGATTGGGGTCTGGACACATAAAATCAACACCTAAAAATGAGAGAAACCTGACATTTTAACCTTAATCTCTTTCTGACACTTTCCTCATGAACGAGATGAAGAGCAAAGCTCTGAGGGATCCTCACATGAAACAAGGAGGCAGGAAGAAAGTTGGGAAAGGATATTCACAGAATCCACAGGATTGTGAATACTGAACACAGCAGAAGCTGCAGTCACTTACTTCTGCTGCACCAGTCACAAATGTAATAAAAAAGGTGTCAGAAACTAGAAATGGTGGGTGCAGTTGAATGCAAACAGCATTCCTACTTCTTTCTCAAAGCTATTTTATCTTAAATAGCCAAAAAATAATGAACATTAGACACATCTCACTAATTAATTTCCTATTTTGTGAAGAGATGTAGTAATAGTGATGGTAGGAATTAGGAAGGAATGGAATAGGGCTCTTAAGAGAGGCCCATGGCTGAACAAATTTTACACATAAAATAATGACTCTATTCAATTATTCTATACAGATGAAATCTTTGTAACATGCAAACTAAAACCATCTGGCTAATACACCTCTTTTGAGAGATTTAGAGGAGAAAAACCCCCAGAAGTGTGCACGTACAAAGACACAGTCACAAGAAAGAAGATAAAATACATGCAGTCTAGGGCTAGTGGGGAAATTGCCAAGCAGACAAACCAGAGCCTGAAGACATCAGCAATGGATTAGGTGAGAGATATGAGGATGGAAGGCACAGATTTTCTTTTTGGTGATTCTGTGCATGAACCAGAAAACAAAACTCTCTTTTTTCCCAACTCACTGTTAGGTGTGATGGGGCCCTGCTCTCCTGGGCATGGCTGAACACCTGCCAGACTATGGGAAGCAGTGAATTCATTCCTTCTTTTGCTTTGCTTGTGTGGGTGTCTCTTGCTTTCCCTATCAAACTGTCTTTATCTGAACCCACAGGTTTGCTCACCATTACTTTTCTGATTCTCTCCCCATCCCACCAGCTGGGGGGAAGAAAGAGTGAGCAAGGGGGGATGTTCTGGCTGAAGTTAAACCTCAGCTCTGCTGGAACTTCAGCGGGTGCAGGAGCTGGGAGATCTCTCTTGTCACTGCTGTTGTTGCTGTGCACTGGTCACAAATCAAACAGGAGCCACAGCAGGGCTCAGGGGCCTCAGGGACACTCTTGCAAGCCAAGGTGGCACATCTTCCCTACAAACAGTTTGAAAGGTACCAGCCTGTCTTTGGCAGACACCCCTCAAGACTGATGACTACTGCATGAGTACCAGAGAGAAATGATGAATACTCCTGGTTAATCCACTCTCCTTCAAATCCTAAACTCTATTTTTTTTCGAGTGTGCTCAGCACTGAAAGAAGAGCCTGCAATTCTGAAGCACACAGATTTCTATACAATTTATTTGCTCAAATTATTCCTGCCAGTGTCTTCTGCACTCTTGGAAGAAGGGGAAAGAGCCAGCACAATGCAGGATCCTTTTGTGTAATTTGCATAGTTAGTTTCTAGTTGATATTTAAACTATTTCTTGCACATGCACTGTATATTCTGCGTCACTGACCAGCAAATTGCATTCAGCATCTAATTTGTTAAATGGTTTCCACCATCAGGAGAATGTTCCCACTGTAATAGTGATATTTTAACCTGTCAAAGAAATGATTAGATTAAAACATCTTAGTAAATAACATGAACTACCCAATAACATCAAAAATTGAAGATGTACAAAGGCTATCCAATTACGTGGGAAACTTCTAAATTTTCAGGTAACAGAACTCATTTTCTACTTGAATGAGTAATCAAGGAAATATAATTTTCTTTTATATTGATCATGGTATAAGGCATAGCCTAAGGACAGGAGCATGAAATGGTCTATTACATTTTCTTTATTAGTGTTGGAAAAATCATTTTCAAAACTATTTCAGTGATTCTTTTCTGGGAATGTAACCTCCTTTCTATATATTTTTATGACCTGCCTCTAAATTCTTAGTAATATGAAGCTGTTACTGGTGGAAAGGCATGGTCTTTCTGAGAACTCATGTTCTTGCTGAAGTCAGTGGAATTCTCGCCATTAAACTCACCAGGGCCAGGATCACTACATCCATATGAGATTAAAATGAAGAAAAACCAGCATTCAAAATCCAGAATCATCCCAAGACTCCACTGACTAAGCTTTTCTTGCATTCTGTCCCAAAATTAACCAAAGAAGAGCAAAGACAAGCAGCACACTCAGGTCCCCAGAACCTAAACATCCTGAAGCCAGTTACTTGAGCTCACCAAAACACCTGAGGTTTTGGTTGGAAGGCTGCTTGTAGACAGATTCTGTGCTTCAGGGAAACTAAACCCAGCCCAGGGGTGCCACAGGGCTGCCAAGAGCAGCCCCAGCAGTGCCAACCATCTTTCCCTTGACTGCACCCACTCGCCAAGATCCCCTTGTGTCACAGGGTGAGGACATCCAGAGCACTTTCATGCCAAGCTCCACTCTCAGTAGGGAAACAGCCTTGGTTAAACACATTTTCCAGAGCTGGGATGCATCACTAACATATATAACCTGAAGTATATCAACTTAAAGATGGTCCAAAGGCAGCAAAAGTAACTTTCCTACAAGTCACAGTACATTGCTCTGTGGAAATAGACTGTTTTAGTATAACATAGCATCCAGTAGGGTTGGACTGGCCTACCACTCCTTCAGTTACATTTTTGGGAAGAAAAAATACATGAGTTAGACCCACATGTAATAGACCTATTGCCTCCTGACTGTACCTTGTACTCATTTTGATTTTTATTTCCTTCCAATTTCCCATACTGTGAAAAGTAGATTAAACAATTTATACAACCATGAATGGGAAAACTACACTGTAAATATTTTCCATGTAATGGAAGTGAGATGTTAATCTATATACAAGTTGCTAAACTTTGAGCCTTTCCTTGCTGCTTTATAGGTGATCCTAAAATATTGCACATAGTTTGTAATCCCCAGGTTTCTCTCTTGGGAAACAGCTTTGCATCTTTTACAGTCATCATTATCCACCTGAACCTGAAGATGCCACCATCTTAACAAAAAGGCTGCTGGAAACATAAAATTAAACATACATCTATATTTATTTTTTACTTGCTTCTAGATATATTTAAACACATATTTCTGCAGAACAAAACAAAAGAAATCCACCTGGGAGCTTTTACATATGAGAGCTACTCTGTGTATTGCAAATACGAGCAGAGCCATACATAGAATATGAGCTCCTATTTTGGTCTCTTGAAACTAGTGTCCAAATCATCATAACCCTGATTTTATTGAATATATTTCCTAGTTGTTCTGATGCTAAAGAACCCAATGGTTACAAATTGTAATTAATTCTTTGAGTAACTGCAACTCTATATTACTCTATGCGCCCAATGTTTGCATCTGATACCAGCAATGCATTGCTCTTAAAGCACATTTTCTTCATAACATGTTCTGTGATGCCAGCATGCTGTAGTGAACCACTGAACATGATTTCTTTCCCAGCAATAATAATAGCAGTGGTATGAGAGCAGTGAGACTGTTACTAAAATAATTTTTAATAAAAAGATCAAAATTGTTTTTAATTAAACCTCTAAAATTGTTCTCAGTTCATTTTTTTAAACTCTCAGTAAACCAACTCCTGCTTGCTTTTTAAAGGAACAATACAGTTCTTGTGACTCCTCTCTTCCAAACAGTTCTTTTGTTCAGTTCCTGCAATGTATTCTATCTCTTTTTGTGGCAAAACTCATTCTTTCATGTTGCTGAAGCAGTCTCTTAAAAACTCCTTAAGTTACCATCACTCGAACAGAGAGCCAGCTTGCATTAACTAGAGGACCAAAAACCTGTTTAATAAGGTTTTAAAGAGTGTCTTAAGAGACCATAATGATTCACTGTAATAGCAATACAGAGGAAAAAAGTACCTGGCTCTTTTTTTAACTCGTCTTGCTATTTCTTCAAGTGCTCTTTTGGCCAAGTGCAGCTCATCAGTGACTGCTTCCAACATATGCTTTCTTCATCTTTTTCTATTTCATAGCCTGTGGAGCCTTGATCTGTTTTCAAACTGACCACCTTTCCAGATACTTCTTTTTCTCTAACCCTCTAAAATCCTTCCAAAACACTTAGGATTCTGCTGTGATTCTTTTTTTCTGCAAAATACATTTAATAAATAAAGGAAATAAATCAGAAATTGCATTCAAACATTCTAATTGTGAACAAGGAGCTAAGTTCCCCAAGCTAGTGGTTTTGTCAGACAGATCTGTGGTGTAATTAATCCAGTAAGATGTTTATTGTTGAAAGAATGGGATAGGGCAAATCTGCCAGTGATTATCTAAATTTTGTGAAATATGTAGGTGCTGGAAGAAATAGTTCTACCTACCGATTTGCTTGAAGCATCTGTGGTCAAATAGAAACATCTTGTTCCAGCTAATACAAATTACAAATTTGGGTTAAAATGTTAAAACTGCATCAGCTGCTAATTTTTGTGCACTGGTCTAACTTGGGTAACATTGTGCTCAGCTATCTGACTTGAGCTGTAAAAAATTACCTTGATGCCACTGTGCTAGCAATGTGCAGCAATATGCTCTACCTGGTCAGTAAAATAGGACTGCTGTACTTTCTGTTCAGATTGGAAATTGAGGCTGTTGACACCATCCTTTCACTGAGCTGTTCCTGAAGTTTCTCAGCACCATGGAGAGTTTTGAGGTTCTGAGAAACTTTCAGCATTGAAACAAACTTGTTTGCCTCTCTCAGGCTGATTAAATTTCCTCTGGTATTTGTTTATATGCTGTTCTGCACCCTTATTTCCTTTCCCCCAAAGGAAACCTTACCCATATTATAATAATTAATTTTACAGAGCATGTCCCCTGAAAAGCTTGAATTCCTCCTGTTTACAGGCCCTAAAACAAAGACTGATGAGCAGATTTGAATGCAAGGGAAGGGTGGCAGTCCTCAACACACCCATATTATTATTCCAAAGTGCTTTCCTGGATGTATGAATTGACTGTTTCAGCAACAGTTAATGACTTACATGATGTTTGGGAAGTAAACGTCAGTGGAATTGTTTCTGAGTACTAAAAATGTCCTAGTGCTCCATCAATCTCTGAGTGACAAAAGCAGTCTGTTGCTCTTGTAAAGCAGTAAGAAGTCCCAAGTCCTCCATTATGAGGCTCACCAGGAAAATATTGCCAGAGACCTGTGTGAGATCAATGTGTGCTGTGCTCCTTCCCTGCTCTCAGATGAGACTATCAAAGATGGGTGGTTTTTTCAACTCTACTCACCAGACTTTTCATCTAAAGTTTGCTTCAAGAAAACTTCCATTAATATATGGAACATATTGCTGCCTTTACTGGTACTTTGTGGCCCAATATTGTACCTGAAGTACTTGCAGATTAAATTTACAGATTTCTGTACCCTGTAGGAAGAGTTTGCTATCAAAATAAATCACACAAAACTCCATTTTCTTCATGTTGAAAAAAGCCCATTCTTTATTCACAAAACTCATTTTTATACAGTTTTACAGACCTCATGTGTGACTCCAATTGGTTAGCAGTTTTCTTGCCAATTACTTTATTGGTTAGTAAAAGGTATTTTACTTGTCCATCAAATCTCTCTACTCTTAAATTCTTTACATATTTTCTTCATTGGTTCTCATGGGATAGATTTAATGTTTATGCAGGTGTTAGTTGTTTTTCACACAGGAATAGATTGTTATGTTAGGGAGCTGATCACAACAGGATTGCTTTCACATGGGAACTTGCAAAGTGCTAGCTTGACAAGGTCAGCCACTGATATATATATATCTGATATATATATAATATATAATGTAATGATATATGTATAATCATATATACATATAATCAGAGCAGGCCTGATTTTATGAAGCCTTTCTTTTATAATTTTTCTACCTCACTGCAGCAATTTGTAGTGGAAACAGGAATAAATATTTGTATTTTTAGTGTTAATCAATGAGTATTCACCTCACTGGATTATGTTTCTGCTCATTCAGTTATTGCAAGGCATCCCACAGAATCACAGCAACTGAGACAAGATTGCACCTTCCTGATACTAGAATTCATCATCCTAAGATAGGAGGAGTCAGTCACACTGAATTTTGCATGTGAAGTTGAAAATTTACACTGACTTTCCCTGTAGGTTAGATGTGCAAGCAGTAGTGGCAGGCACAGTCTGGTCTTGTTCATTAAAATTTTTCCACTTTTTTCCAAGAACACCAGAAGAACCCAGAGCATTGATAAACTCAACTTCCTTATCTTCAGCATCCACCGTTCTTCTACTTTGTGTTGTGCAGAAGTCATAACACAAAACAGCATAATTTTTCCATTGTTGTAGCCAAGGTTGCTAAGAAATCAGCTATCTTTTGAAATCTGTTTAGAAGCAGGTAGATTTTTTTTTTTTTTTTTTTTTAGAATCTATGTTTTAGAAATCTGTTTGGACTCCCCTTGCCTTTAAGGCACTTTATCCCAGATTCAATGTACAAAGACACAGATGGTGTCTTCTATATCTATAAGAAATGTCATCACAGCTCTAATCCCAAAGCAGCACACAAGAAACAGAAATACCTCAATTCCCTTTGATTATTCAGTTAAATTGAGGTAAGAGCTGTACCTAGGCATAAAGAATATAATTGGATGTTTCTTTATACTCTGTACAGCAGCAAAGCAACCAGAGAAGATGGATCCTGCCAGAAGAATTCTGAAATCAACAGAAGTACCAAATGTATTCATTTCTTCTCTTCTCACAGACCATGAGTAACATCCTAGAAGAAATGGATATATGTGATTGGAAGAAGCATTAGAAAAATTAATAAGCAAGAGATATTAGAAGAGTCATGAATAATAATTGAAAGAAGCACTAAGGGGAAGAACATAATGAAAAGGAAGAGTAACTTCCTGAGTTATTTGCTCACTGGGCTCTCCTTCTGCCTTGTTAAAATCTGTCACTTCTCCCTGGAAGTGTTGAGGGTTTTTAAACCCCTATGAAATCTGAGAGCTGCCAGAGCCTTAAGAGCTGGTCCCCTCCTGCTTCAGCCCCATTGTCACTGCCTCATCAAGGCTAAATAAAGTTTAAATTAGTCAGCAGGGTGTCAGGGCTGCTACTGCCAGAATTAGACAGTGCCTTTAACACTGCCCACTATTCTTTCTTTTCAATCTTGTTCTCTCATTTCAGTCTTGCCCTTGTATGCAAATTTTCTTCTTCAAGCTTTCTTTTTCCAACATTTCAAATTTTTGAAGAACACCTGTGCCTTTACAAGTTGTTCTCAGAGCCCTGTGGTAGGGATGTCACTGCTATCATAGGTATCAGGTTAGTGATGGGGTTTTTTTTAGAAAAACTGAATAATATAGGTCATCTGGTCTAACTCCACTGCTTAAAGCAGTTATGTTCCTCAGCACAGTCAAATTCTGAGTATCTCCAAAGAGGTTCCAGAACCCCTGTGGGATACTCATAAGAGTGCTGGTTGGGTCTCATGATAAATTTTTCTCTTTATATCTGATTGGAGTTTGTCTTGCTGCAATTTTTTTCTGTTGCTTCTTATCCTTTTCTTTGTTCACATGAATGGAGAGTCTGGCTGTGTTTTCTAGTGGGTGTTCATGCATTTGAATTGAAAAGATCATTCCTTCCTGAACAAATTCCTGCCCATCTGGCTTTTTCCCAAGCACCAAGACGGTTGGATGGGGCTCTGTCTGAGCAGCCTGGTCTAGTGGAAGGTGTCCCTGCCCATCATTGGAATTAGATGATCTTTAAGGTCCCTTCCAACAGAACTCATTCCAGGATTCTGTGATCATTTGCTCCATCATCTTTTTTTCATCTCTTTTAATCACCTTGGTGACCATTTGCTGGGATCAGTGTAGGGTGACCACAGGGCTGCAGAAATTCTTCAGTTCTCTCTGGTACTGGATGCTGGTTCCTTCATGTCTTCCCTCTTTCAGGCTGTTCACCTCTAGGAGCATTTACAGACTATGTTCCTTGGAAACAAATCCATGCAGGAAATGTTATCATGGGAGCTTTTTGCCACCAGTGATAATATTTCACCAGGGTAGTGCAGAGGATGCTCTGCAGAAAGGTCAGTCCATGTGTGCCTGCATCCAGCTTTGATCACAAAACTGGGCAGCTCAGTGACTGAGGGATTGTGACACTTGCCAAATAACTAATAATTCCTCACCTGAGACTGCATTTCATGAGGCAATTTGGTGGCCATTTAATTCCTGATGCTCATTAGCAGCAAAGTAAGAGAATGCTACCCTGCAAAAACATTGGATAAAAGAAGTGTGCTTTGCCTTTATTAATCTACATTTACAAGGGCTAGAGAATATCCAAAGTACTCTTGTATTGCACCAGAAGTCAAGGATCTCAGGAATAGTGGACTGCTGTAGCGAGGAAAATCAATTACCCATTATTTCACTTATTCTGCTTCAAGAAATCATCACTTTAACAAATTGTTTGCCTGTACTATACATCCAAAATAGCTTTATTAAGTGCAAGTTCTAGGGGTATGTAGCTGTGACAGCCTGGTGCTTCACACAGCCCTCACCACCGAGAAGCTCCAACCTCTCTGATGCCACAGCCACTTGGTTTCCAGTAGCTCTGGATGAGCCTGTCATGTGCAGTACAAACCCCAAGGAAAATAAAACCATTCATAGTGCTTCAGGCTGGCTGTCCAATATTTAACACTACAGGCAGTATCTTCCTGGTTACCAGCAACTTACATTGTGCATTCTGAAGATAATTATTTTTAATTAAGGGACAGCAGACCTTATGTTAACTCGTGTAGGAATGCATTTTATTCTCAAATTTCACAGAAAAGTGGCCATGAGTTGTTTTAAATATAAAACTTTTGAGAACAACAGCAAATGCAATAGATTAAATGGCAAAAATAGTTTAAATGTCTTTTCTCTAGCATGGTTTCATCAGAATTATATTACACAATTACTCATCTGTTTGTTTTAGAATACAATGTGGAAGAGGAGACAAAGAACTCCAAATAATCATTGAGAAAAATGTTATTTAAGTACTTTGAGGAAAATATAATTAGTTAAGGGATCTTTCCACACTCTGATAGAACTAAAATAAAATCAGTGACATTTCACCAACTGTGAACATTATTATTCTAGACTCACAAAATATTTTTTAAAGAGACATTCTTAATTTAAGGCAAAGTGATTCCATTACATGTTAATGTCTATCCCTTCCCTAAAGTAAAGAATATGTAATTTGAGAGCAAACAGTATCTGAACTGACTTAATATTGTATTCTATAAAGTATTTTTAATCCAAAAACTACAAGGAAAGGGAATAAAGTATTTTTTTGAGGACACTATAGGAAAGCAACAGAATGGGGTAAAAACTGAAGGTGGGAAGGGAAAGGAAATTTCCTGACTTCTAGGAAGAAACAAGAAGACTGAATGGTTTTCTATGAAGGGAACTAATTTATTGTAATATTTTTATCAGGGGTTTTCAGGAAAAATTAATCTATTTTACCTTTTCTTCATAATCTGTGAAATTTCACTATAGATGAATTTAGCCCATTGTTACTCAGGGTCATTTCAAAAACTAGTACGGCCAACATTTGGAGACAAAGCATTTTTCAAGAGAATCATGTCTCATACATCATGCAGGATATATTGCTTTCAGATTTATCAGAAAGGCTGAAGAGCAGCAGGGATGTCTGCCACACCTGTGTAAAGTCATTATGTTCAATCTGAATCTCGTATGTGGAGAAAAAACAAATAACAGAACTGCTGTAGCAGGTCTAAAGGAAGCTTTTTTGTGTATGTGTCACCAGGTGCAGTAGCACTTCTCCTCTGGCAGTGCCTGGACCAAGAAGTGGTCCCTGACTCTCTGGGGATTGCTCATAGCTAGCTGTGCTCCCTCCCTGCAGACAACCCAGAGAACTGAAACCCCCAGCAGGATGAGAGCTTGGGAGCGAGATGCTGCTGGAGCTGAAACAAGAGAGCCAGCAGGGCCCACAGGTCAGACCCCTGAGCAGACCCAGAGTATGAGGTGCCCTCTGTTGGTCTGGTCTTTGATCTGTGCCCACGAGCTCTCAGCCTGCTCTGGCTGTTCCTCAGAGGAACAGAGGCTGTTCCTCTTCACAGTCAATCCATTCCTTAACACAGAGCACAACACGCACACACCTCCTGCCCAGCCAAGCTCTGTAAATACACCTATTTACAGGTATTTCCCTGTTGCTTGGTGTTTCCTGGCTCCTCTCTGACACTTGGGAGTACATCCCCTTTCCCTGTCAAATCTAATTTAAAGATCTACTTCTAGGTCCAGCCAGAAGGCTGTAGCCAAGTTGGGGCTTGGTCTCTTCTCCTAGGTGACAAGTGATAGGACAAGGAAACAGCCTCAAGTTGCACCAGGAGAGGTTTCAGCTGGATACAAGGAAAAATTTCTTCCCCAGAAAGGTTATCAAGCACTGAGGAACAGGCTGTCCAGGGAAGTGATGGAGTCACCATTCCTAGAGGAATTTAAAAGACATGTGGCACTTGGAGGCATGGTATAGTGGTGGTTCTTTTACACTACACCAGGGAGAAAACTGGCTTTTGTTTTTCGTTTACAGCTGTGGGGAATTTGTTCACTTTGTGCAGAGCTGGGACCTCACTGTTCAGGAGGGTTTGCACTTGGTGTGATGATGCCCTGGACCTGCTGAATGGGGTGGGACAAAGGCTGGGGGCTTCCAGCTGGGTGAGGTCACTCTGATGGCTGTGACACCACTGGAGACAGCTCACAATGGGAGCTGTCAGCAGGGCTGCCATCATCTTGTCAGCCAGGATATGAGGCTCTGGTGGTTGTGACATCATTCAGGACAGGACACAATGGGACCTATCACCAGGGGTATCCACAGGCAGCCTCAGCCCCACTGCAGCTGGACTTGGGCAAACGGCAAGTTGTCATGCAGGGGAAAGGCTGAGCTGGATGGGGGACCAGGGTGACCCCCAGGGTGTTTCTAACCCAGAGAGAAAGAGCTGAGTGCCCAGAGAGACTCTGAGAATGAGCTGGGTGCTCTCAGCTCCCTACTGCTTCCCACCTGATGAGCCCCCCTTTCCTCTCACCTCCTTCAGGCCATGTCCTTGATGACAACGTTGTTTCTGCTTCTGCTGGCTGTCCAGCCTGTCCTGAAGGAGGATAACCCAAAAGATGTGGCCATAACCAGAAAGATGCTGGAGCGTGAGGTGCATCTGCGTCAGGAGATGATCCGCCTCATCCAGGAGATTGAGGAAACCACAGAGGAAAACACATTCTTTTCCACATTGAGCTGGCAGTGTCTGTTTTGGACAGCTCTAGCAGCCCTTGTCCTGGTCACTGTGGTCCTCTGGCCAGACAGACCAGGGATGCTTCATGAGCCTCCTCAGTTATTCGTAGCCCACTGTTCTGGTGTCCCACAAGATGTCTCCACGTTTGAAATCAAGCTGATAATTGGTGAGCGAAATGCTTCCACTGGAAGCTAGAAAGTGTTGTCAAAGGCCTCTAGTCTATGATCCTTTGAATCATTTGTGCACCTTCACAAGGTTAAATAGATCTGTGCAGAGCCAGAAGGCACAAGTTTCTGTGTGGTGGCAGCGGTAATCTGCCAACAGACTCCCCTCTTTGGAATAATATAACCCTGTGGATTCCTGTCTTTTTACAAGTGTCACCAGAGTGTCAGCTCTATCCAGCCAGTCCAGTCTCCCCACCTCTGCTGTCATAATGCACGTGTGAATCTAAAGATTTGCACTTTTCCAAGAATATCATTATATGAGAAACAACACTTGTTGTGAAACCCAGGGGTGGGTACTTGGGCACACAGAAGTATCAGCACTGCAGACTATGAGCAGTGCAGATCTGGGACTCCAGTGTAGCCTTTTTGCTGGCTTTTGGAGCGCACTGCTCTGCAGGCATGGCATTGCCACTTCCAGCAAAGCCAGAGTGATTTCACAGGGATCAAAGTGGAGACCTGTGGGGCTGCAGCTCCTGTTTACAGTGATGCTTTTGGGCAGCAGGAAATGAACTGCAGAAGGTGGCATCAAGGATGGAGCCATGCCGGACACCAGGCTGCTGTCACACTGGCTCAGGTCAGGATGTGCCCAGTGAGGTTTCCACTTATCACCTCATGATGGTGCCTCGAGGGAGCTGCCCCCTGCTCCTCCTGCAGCCCTCAGAAGGTGCTGTCAGAATCAAGAGTGTGGGGGTTTGCTTTTCTCTTACCTCCTCTTTTTCCTCAGGCCCTCAGGAGAAGCAGGATGACGCCTCAAGACAATGAGAGGAAAGGGTTTGGACTGCTATGTAAATAAAGAGCTACCTATTGGGAACCTAAAGAAAGGGTTTTCATTAAGAAATCTTCATTAAGAAATTTTCACTAAGGGGGAGTGCTGCTGTAATGAGAAGTTATCTTAAAAGACAACCCAACTAGTGCAGGGTATAACAAATGTCTGCAATAGCAAACACCAAGAAACCTAGGAAAAAAATCCCAGGCTGTGTTTCTCCATCCCTTTAGCTGCTTTAACCTTGCTGCTGGAAAAGGATCAGATTCCTTTTTCACTCCAGAATACACATCTCAATTGAGACTTTTTTTTGTTTTTTGTTTTTGTTTTTGTTTTTGTTTTTTTGAGACAGAATGTGCACTGTGGGTACAGGGCTGTTTGTGACAGTAGCAAACTCAAATGTTGGTAACGGCTTCTCCAAAGAGAACAGACCCATTTCCCTGCTCAGATTTAATGTGGAGTTTTGTCCAGCATCTGCAGCTCCATAGCCCTGACATAGATGTGGGAGCAGCCCATGAAGTGGTGCTGTGACCCAGGAGGGGATGCTGCAGCCCATGAAGGGATGCTGTGACCTAGGAGGGGATGCTGCAGCCCATGAAGGGATGCTGTGACCCAGGAGGGGATGCTGCAGCCCATGAAGGGATGCTGTGGACCACAAAGAGATGCTGCTGCTCATGAAGGGATGCTGCCTGCTCCTGGCAGCAAGTTGCCATGGCTACAAGGTGAGGTGCTTTGGGGGAAAAAAAGGAAAAGATGAACTCTGGCAGGCCTGCCAGTTTGCAGCCTGCCCTGGGAGTCACAGTGATGCCTTGTGTGGACAGGACAAGGGTAGGAGAAGCTCTAACCTCTCAAAAAGCCACTGCCCACGCCAAGGCTTACAGCTTGGTTGTCAGATGCAAATTTAGAAGAGGAAAAAATTATTAGTTCAAACCTGATTGGTTCATTTTCTCATTCCTCACATACACTCCTTAGCCTTTCAAGCTCAATTAAAAAGGGACAGAAAGATTATGCTGGCAAGGGGAGCTCACAGCATTCTCCTCACTGCAAACACCAGATTCTGTGCTACAAACAGGGGAAAACAGCCTGTGTGTCATGAGACTGCCAAGTGTCTGCTCCTTCCTTATGCTGGGCGTCCAAACCTTGTGCTGCTGATCTTGAGTGAGACATATTCAAGACTTTTATGCTTTACTGGGGGTTTTTTTGTGGTTATTTTTGTTTGTTTGGGTTTCTTTGTTTGGTTGTTTGGTGGGGTTTTTTTGTTTGTTTTGTGGTTTTGGTTTTTTGTGTTTTTATTTTTTTTTGTTTCATTGTTGGTGTTTGTTTTGGGTGGGTTTTTTTAAATATTGCATTTTAGAATATTTTGAGTACTGTGAAAAGTACTCCAGGAGAGTGCAATACTACAAAAAATTTCTTCACTCTAAAGAGTGATTAAGCCCTGAAACAGTCTCTCCAGGGAAATGGCTGAGTCACCATCCTTGGAAGCATTCAAAGAATGAGTAGACACGGCACTTCACAAAATGGTTTAATGGGCATAGTGGTATTTGGCTTAAGGCTGGTCTTGATGATCTTGGAGGCCTTTTCCAACCTTAAGGATTCTCTGATTTTATGACTGGCTTGGGCTTACATTAGTTGACAGCTCAGCTAGCAATCTCCTGGCTTGTTTGCTTCTGAAAATCCTTTGGCCATTCCTTCACTGCAGGACAAGCTACTCCTGCTCTCTAGAAGTCCTTCCTGAGGCAGGTTCTGGGAATGGCCAGCTTTCCTCAAAACTATGATAAAGAATGATGGAGAAAAACTGATTTTTTAGGAGAAGGTAAACGGTTCTGTATGCCCTATTTTTCAAACTCATGTAACTGCAGCACTTCAAATCTCACTGGAAATTATTTATACTGTAAAATAGCAGAAAAGTTATGTACACAGAGTTCAAATGGAATATTTAAAGCCTGTGTTTGAGGACTTACTACGAGTCCTAAGGGAAATGGCAATTTAAATTGGACAGATCCATCTTGCAAATTTCTGGAATATTCATTGCCACTGAACTATTGTATCTTTTTTCTTGACATTTTTTTGTCTTAATTTGTCAATAATCTGTTGCATACAAATGTAGCCAACCAAGGCAAGATCAGAATTTTAAGTTAGGCGTTTCTTTTTCTTTTCCTCTTTATGTGGAATTTTGTGGGATTAAACCTTGGGAAATATTTTACCTGTCTCTGTAAAAATATTACTGTTCCATTCAGTATTTCACATGATCAGGACAGGCCCATGTCTGTCAACAGGACCAAACTACATCAAGGCATTGCTTCTCAGGCTGTGAAGGTGGTCATGATCAACTAACACCAGCTACCAGCTTCACTCAGAAAAACAGCAATTATTTTCTCCTGCCTACTAAATACTGCATGTTACTTGTGTTTTCTAAGAGAAAGAG
>NW_005054303.1:9699460-9716525 GCF_000277835.1 Geospiza fortis | reverse complement strand
AAAGAGTGTGACTTTGTGCATTTTTGCTCAATCTTTTTATGACTCCTAAATACACCTGTATTCCCACAATGCAATTTTCATAAAAGTACTCTGTTTTCTTGCAAGTTGTACAACTCCAAAGAGAACAAAAACCCTTTTATATTTCACAATATTTTGATATTTTTTTTGTTGTTTGTTTCATTTTGTTTTATTTGAGAAAATCAGAACAGTTTGCCCCTGTCTCTGGCAAGGCTGATACCTGTTCTTTGTGCTCCTTCCTGAAGGGTTGGTTTCAGGGCCTGCATCACCCAGTACCCCAATGACTTTTTAACCAGGAAGTATTTGGGCACTAAAGCCCAACAACAGTAGAAAGTGACCTACTTTTAAATTTGAGAAGAGCAAGTACTTTGCCCGTGATAAGTACTTTCTTGAACATCAACTGATAGGAGTCCAAGGTATCATACACTAATGCTATTTTTCTCACAAGGAAAAAAGGGCATCATGCTTTCTTTTTATTGCTAAATAACATGGTTCTTCACAACGAGGCAGCCAACTGATAGCAATCAGGAGAGATCAGTAAGAAGAATTTGCTACCATTTTATTGTATCACTTGTTCAATGAAGCCAGCTGCTGCTGTTTGTTCACTTTATTTCTCAAGATAAAGTCACTTTAGCTTCTCTACTAACTTTAAATTTAATTTCCTGAATAGTCAATGCCTTTTAAAGAGTGCAGTGCTGGTCTTCCCCAGCCAATGTTCCTTCAAGGTACTGTGAATCACAGAGCTAGAAAAGGCAGATGTGCAGGGAAAGTGACACATTTTGCTGTCCTACTTATGTCAGGGAATAAAAGTAATGAACAGGATATAAAGCAATATGGGAACACCATTGTCACTTAACAGCAAACTCCTTTCATTATTTACAAAAAGCTTTAATGCACTTGTGGATATAAAAAGTGAGTGGCAAGCCAACAAAGGAGTTATTTTGTACCTCTGAGATGCCATTGATTACTCTGACCTAGAGCAGCTGGTGAGAATGTATTTTCTAGGAACATTTCACCAGAATGGAAATTACTGTACAGGAACATGTCAGCTGCAGTGAGGAATCCATGCACATAATGCTTCAAAAGGTTTTCCTAGAACCTTTTATTTCAGTACAAAAAAATGTGCATCATGGATGCCCTATCAGCATTGACATTTTTTCAGCTAGAGTTCATCTCAGGAAGTGAGACATATTGCTTCAGATTTATAGAGGAGATACTACTGGTTTCTTGGAGGAGCTGTTGATTCTCATCACACCTACTGAGGTCTTGGTCCCAGACACAGCATGACTGCAGATGCACTGCAGGTACAGGAAGATTTGGAATGCTAACCCACAGCTAAATCCAGTTGTGCACTCTTAAGAAGAACTTGTCTCAGCTGGCACTAATAGCTGAGAGATGATGAGGAGCATGTTTGCACATTTCCATTCAGCTGTTCCTGCCCACGGGTGTGTTTACTGAGCACCACTGCAAAGCTGGAGCATGAGGCTTTAAATTCACCTGTGACTTTACCCAAATATCACTCACAGCTGGATATCACAACTCACCTCAATAGCCAAGCCTCCAGACTTCAAAACCCCACGGGAGGGAGCATGTGCTCAGCCCCTGTCACTCTGAAGGATCATTATTTCAGCTGAAAGTCAATTGCTTCCAATGACAGAAATGAGCTCCACATCTGCTGGAGGTTCTGAGTTGGGCACAAAAGTTCCCTCATTATCTACTAAATGAGAGGTGGATCTGACCAGAGACAACAGCAAAAGCATGTCCCCTCTGGAAAGAGTTGTTTAATGGACAAAAGTTGCTTTCCTTTGGCAGTACAGAAGAGCACAGCCATCAAAACTACCACAGCAAGTCACTGCAATGCTTCCCCTCATAATCTCTGCAAAAAAAAGAGGGACTTGAATACCCTCACCTTTATTAGCAGAAATCCCAGTAGATCCTCTTGGCATTAACGTCATTTAAGAGGATAACCTGCCTCTGGCTTCTCAAACTCTTCTTAGGCTGTTGTTGCTCTTCTTTTCCTCCCTCTATAGGGATATCAAGAATAAAATATGAATGAGCACTCTCCAGAACAAAATTGGCTGAAAATGGTATCTAGGGATAAGCAAAAATCAAGAAAGAAAAAATTGCACATCTCTTGGATATTTATTGGCTTCTCAGGGTTAAGAAAGCTGATTTAAGTTGGGAAAACTTTTCAAGGAATAATTACTTTTGTTTATAATGAGCTGCAGCAGAGCCTGTGTGTGGCAGCTAGAATACCTTTTCAGCCTAGATCTTCCCAAAGATAATAAATACTCTTATATATTGGACATAAGACTATAGACGACAGTCCATAGTAGTTTTTTTTTAATTGAAATATTTGAAAATGCATGTTAGGATATTGCTTTGGTTAGTGTTGAGAGTTTAACATTGTTCAAATTTCATCTCCTTAGAGGAAACAGTAAATTAAACTGTTCACATATTATTTTCACAGTCGCTTCTATTAGTCAGAGGCAATCCCTTGATATTTTGGTAGCATAACAGTTCTTCAATGCACATGATACCTCTCAGTATCAAATTATGAGGTATCCATACTCTGAAAATATTTAAAAGAGTATTCTTGTATACTTCCTGTGCTGCTTTCCATGGTGTAGCCTGGATCTACCCAATACCATGCTGTCATATTGTCTCTTCAAATGTCCTGCTCTTAAAAGCTGCCAGCATTATTTGTGTTGATGTACCACTCCAGGAGTAGGGGAGGGGGCAAGGGAGGCTGTGATCAGGTAGAGAATCAAGAAGGGCAGGGCTCCAGTGCCCCCAGTCCAACCTTATAGTGCAGCTTCCAACACAGCATGAAGACCCCAGGAAGGGTCCCAGACTTCTACTGAAAGAGGGTGTCTTGGTTTGAAAAGACAGGAGTCTGCTAAGGAAGGCAGGAGCCTCCCCTGAAATGGAAAATGTAAAGCCCCTCTCTCCAAATTGTCCTAATTTTGAAATTAAGGGGCTCTCAGGCAAAGATATGGGAGCAGAAATAACAGTTCTTTATTAGGGAAGAAAATAAGGAAATAAAATAAACAATGCAGTAATACAAAACAACACTGACAGAGTCAGAATACAACCTGACACCATGTGGGTCAGGGTGGTGACAGCAGTCCCATTAAATGGTGGCTGCAGCCCTCCTGCAGTGCCAGCTGTGGTTCTGTTGGAGCAGGGATCCTGTAGAAGGGCGGAGTTTTCCTCTGAAGATCCAATGGTGGTGTAGATGGGCCCGGGATTCCTCTGGGAATCCAGTGGGAAAGGGCTGCTGTGGTGTTGCAAATCTCAGATTGTACCCAGGTAGGAATGCCTGGGTCCTCCCCCTGGGCAGAGCATCTCCCCATGGGATGATGGAATTTTATGAGTGACACTCAATGGCCCATTAACAGCAGGCATCCCCCTGCAGGGAGGATTGGTTGTAGAAGAGATAAACAAAAACAATTAACAGAATTGTTAATTAATTAATCTGCCCAATTAACAGAAGATAACTGCCCCACCTCTAACAGACAGGAATAGAACACACCCCCCATTTCTAACCTAAGAGAGTCTCTAACCAACCATCATCTGCTCTGAAGCACCACTGAAACCTGCCTAGTGGCACTGTGACACTGTCTGAAAGAATAAAAATGTTGCTGATTATGTTTATTACTCATGGCATTTAAGACACTGATCACAGGAAAAGCTTGGATGATCCACATCTTGTCACTCCAGGGGTAACCGTACTCCAAATCCCATTATTGTGCACATCCCTCAGCCACTCCCTGCAGCCCCATCACATCTGCACTGGGGCTGGGTGAGGCCTGAGCTCTGTCCCATCTCCTGGTTAAGACACGTCATGGGTGGGCTGGATCCAGACAGGTTCTGATGGTTCCTCTTCATTTGGAGTACCTCGTGTCACCACTTGGTGCAATTGAATTGTTAATAACTGTAATACCAATAAAAAATATCAATAAAAGGTCAGGAATACTTTGTTACTGCAAGGAATTGCATAACTTACAAGCTGTGAAATCTCTCCCTGCAAAAGCAGCATGCACAAGAGTTACTTGCAACCTTAAGGCTTTGGTCCTTTTTTCCTTGAGGGTTTTTCCCTTTGGGGAAAAAAAAGTTGCCAATTAATCCTGTTAAATGTGGCATGCAGCAACTTATTGAAGGATGAGCTTAGGAAAAAAGATGGGACAATTAAGTACCTGTAACCAGATTATCTATATTTCTTAGGAGAGACAGTGAATTTGTGGAAGAAGCAGAAAGCTGTCATGCTCAGTTCAGGACTGCTCAGATCTGATACTTTGCAAACATTCAGAAATTTTGCACAAATGGCTCACAGTTCCATCTTACTTGGAAGACATCTAAACAACAACTTCCACAGAAGTACCACACTCCATCGTGCTGGGGGTGGTCCTTTCCAGATTTTACAGTATTGCCCAACTAAGTAGGAATTCATGCCTAAATTTTCCACTGCAAAACACTTCTGGTCCAAGAAAATATTTAGGCAAATCTCATAAAAAAATAAGACTGCTCAATGTAATAAACTCCAAGTAAATATATGATTCAGCAATGTACAAAAAGATGTTTTGCTAGCACATATTGAAATTGATTCTAATGCAATACCATTAAGGAAAGGATGTGATAAAAGGCAAGTAAGTGTCTAGCAGGCAGTTTTAGAGGCACAGAAAAAAAATACAATAATGTTGTTACATTAAGTGTTTCTTTTCCAAGCCTCAAGTTATGAGCTGCTTGAGAGGTGCAGTTTTTCCAGGCAAAATGTACTTCTCATTGATAATTTTAGTTTTAAATTCAAAATTACCTTTTTTTTTTTTTAAGAATAACAATAATATTAGCTGTAGAGAGTTCCTGTAAGTGTGTTAAGGGATTTTAACACACCATGAAACCTTCCTCTTCTCCTGACAACACTCAACTGAATGGTCCCAATGCCTGTATATGATATCTCCAGTCTCCTATGCCAGTGCAACCAACAAGAACTCCAAGGATGCCATTCCTAGCTGCTGCTCCTGTTGTCATGGAAACAGGTGTCAGAAGTAGGTACTTTCAAACTAATCTCAGTTTCATGTAACAAAAATGAGAAACTGTGATTGTGTATGAGTGTCCCCCCTCTTCTGTTTTTTTAAATATGATCTTTTCTTTGATAGATGTTTTCCCTCCACTGATTATTTGCTACACTTTTGGTGCACTCATTGGAGTGAGAACTAATGCGTTCCAATCCATGCTTGTGTGAGGTGCTTGGCAGAGTCTCCAGATAACAAATTACAAGTCCTTACCATATCTTTATATAATTGATGTAGTATGAATCTGCTAGTGCTACTGCAATTGTTTTGAAATTCAAATCTATTTTAGCACATTACTGAACTCAAAATCCAATCAGTCAGTCCTAGTTATTTCCTTGCTGCTTTTTTGATGAAGTGAGACCAGTGTCATACCGTAATAGATTGGCTTTCCTCACTTGCTGAGTATCCAAAAGTCATTTCTGTTTGGATCAGGTCTGGCTGGGTCCCACCAGCCTTGGCCAGTCTGGAAATGTCCACTGGCCAGTGGAAAGAAAAGCAGCTGCAGATGATCCATTATTTTTTTGGCCCAAAAGGCAATACTGGTCCAGTTTCAAAAATAAATGTTCTTCTCTGTGGGATCTTTTTCAACAAGCTGATCTAGCAGAGGAGACAAACAATTAGCCAGAAAGAAAAACAGTGAAATTCTGATTTCTGTGATGATATACAAGTTTAATCTGGGAGATTGTGGGTGTGAAATTGTTCATCTAATCTTTATGTAGCTACATACCTGTGAAGAGAATGTTTAGATTGCAGAAAACCTAAAATCATAAGGTGAAATGAATCATCTGAATTTCTAAGTGGGTAGGTGCAATCCATATAACAGGAGCAAGTAATCATGGCTTAGTAACAGAAATAAGAGGTGTGTAACTGGAAATGCAGGATATCTAAAACAGGGAGGACACAAGCAACCTAAATTTTCATAGGTAAAATTCTTATTTGCCAGAAGAACTAACCAGGTTTTCATGTGGACACCATTATCGCCCTACCTGCTACCTGCCCAATCACAGTTCCACCTGACAAAATATGAGAACTGTGAAACTCACAGGAAAATGTCAGAGACCTCCTAGATGTGATGAAGACAGCTAAACAAGAAACCAGCACATCTTTTTAACTACAGGCTCTAGAAATATCTTCCACAGATAAAAACTTTTGGTGAGACCTTTACACTGAGCAGTACCTTCCTTAAACAACCTGGACAGTCAGAGGAGAGAAGTGCTACTGGGCTAGCTGAGGTACAATAATATAAAAGATAACAGGAACTGTGTAAGTTCACAACAAATGATCTGCCATACCAAGAGGTAAACTGCTTAATATCCTGCTCAAACCTCTCCAGATGCTGCAGGAAGTGTGCAGTTAGTTCTGTGAAAGAACTAGGTCCTACTCCTTCAAAGAGCATAAAAGTTTATTTCTCATGAATTGTGTTCTTTGGGTAAAAAGCAAACGAGAAGTATTAAGCAAGTTACCACTCGGGTGTAAATGAGGAAACAATTTCTGGCATTCAAGCTGCTGCTAGGGAAAGCCTGCAATGCAGACTGCAGTGCTTTAAAAGCCCCATGACAAAAATCCAGAAGAGCCATGATTAATATTCATTTTTCACTATCATGACTTAAACTAATCTTACAGAAGACCCAAATGATGATTTCCACACCACCCCCCCCACCCCATTTCACCAAGTCTCTGAAGGATCTGTAATCCACAATGCAGCATATCAATATTTATGTTATAGATCTCCCTCTGAAGGCAGTGTGCTTTCAGCTGCCAGCCAGGCTGTTCATTACACTGTGCTGGGGACCCTGCCCCCTGGCATCTCTGAGGGAAGGGGAGGTTGCTGGCCCTGTATCACACCTGAAAATCCAGCCCCTGCTCAAGCTGAGTTATACTCCAACAGGTCCCCAGTCCAGTCTCAGGTCCAGCGTCCTGTGCTGGCCATGGAGCTGTGCCATAGGTGGATGGACCCCAGAAAAGCACATTTTAGCTTGTCCTCAGCCTGTCTTTGTCCCTGTATCCTGGATGGACTTTGGACCCATGTACCAGCCTTGTCTATAACCCTGTCTCCATTTGCTCTGGATTTGAGTTTGGACCCTGGATTTGGTTCATTACTTGCCTGGTCTGGGGCTGTTGATGAACTCCGTTATCATCATCCATCTCTGTCCACCACATTCAGACAGGACATGAAGACATTCTTCTTACAAAGACAGGCTGAGAGAGCTGGGGTTGTCCAGCCTGGAGAAGAGAAGACTCCAGGGTGAATTTAGAGCACATTCCAGTACCCAAAGGGGGTAATAAAAATAAGGAAGAGTGACCTTTTACACAGGCAGACAGGGACAGGATAAGGGGCAATGGTTTTAAACTAAAAGAGAAGAGACTTAGATTAGATGTTGGGAAGGAATTCTTTACTCAGAGGATGGTGAAATACTGGAACAGGTTGCCCAGAGAAGCTGTGGATGTCCTATCCCTGGATTCAAAGGTTGGATGGGGCTTTGAACAACCTGGTCTAGAGAAAGGTGTCCCTGCCCATGGCAGGGGGTTTGGAACAAGATTGTTTTTAAGGTCCCTTCCAACCCAAACCATTCCATGATTCTAAGTTCAGCCATCACTGAGGACACTCACCAGGCTGGAGCCACCCTCTGCTCCGGGCTCACCTTCCTTTATGGAGCAACCAGCCCTTGCAGCTCCCTGACAATTATTTTGCAGTGCCCAAAAATTTATGCAATTTTAAACTTTCCTTCTGCCTTTATTCTGCCCATAGGAGAACAGAAAATAATTAATTAAATGATACTATTTTGTTTCCCTTGTTAAGAACAATGGGGCAATACATACAACATCATTTTATAACAGGACCTTGATAAAGTATGTACCTTGTTTTTCAGACTTAGCACAAACCAAGGAGTTGTAGGGACTGGACTAACTTGTATCCAGTAGAACTGAGGCTAAACCTAAAAGATGAGAAAGACAAAAAAAATCCTTTGTCTTCAGGCAGACAGGCAGGAGCTCCGTAGCACACAGACACAGGCGATTATCTCACCAGCTGTAGAGGCTTTAGCTGCCTGCACAAAAAAAATCTCTTTATTAGCAAATGAGATAAATACACTTAGGTTTTGCAAATAAAGCCGTAGGACCAGACTAATGCTGGGAGCAGCCTCACACCATCCTCTCCCGTTCAGTGTCTGCAGATCATGCAGGGCAAGCTTCTCTTCTCTGTTACCAGAGCTCCCCTGTGTGTCGAATATCTGAGTAACAGCTTTAGCTGCACAATTTACTGAGCATCTACCTCGGGTCCAGTCTCTCAGGTTCTGGCAAGCAAGGGCCATGTGGTCACTCAGTGTACAGTGGAGCATATTTATTAAATGTTGGAGTGTAAACTCAGTACTGAAATACTCTGATAGAAAAGCATGTAATCTATTTTATTCTTACAGCTGTAGGAGGGGTTCTGAGGAGAAAACCAAAGCACCTGGCAAGAAAAATACAAAGGTCACCTGGCAAGAAAAAACACTCTATTGTCAATTCTCAGTCTAAAGATCTCACACCAGGCATTGGGAAACTGCTTTGCCTTTTGACATTTTCGATTTTACCAGATTAATTCCACAAACAGCTTTGGTACTAGGGCAAATGGCAAAATAAACAGTTAGATCCGCAAAGTTCTTGTTCTAGTTAATAGAAACTGTAAATATTCATAATGCAGGTTTGACTGACAGGTTGTGCTTAATTCACAGGCTGTTGAATTCAGTCTAACATGTTTCTTTTTTTTTTTTTTCTGGGTCAAGCACCTACATTGTGACGTTGGTATCATTGTACCACAGATGTTGCATCACCTGTGATAACAGAAGTCACAGACAGTCACAGGACAAATGGCAAGGTTCCACCCACTTCAGTGGGCTGGGATGTCACAGCCTGTTCCGTCACAACACCACAGCAGGAACAGCACTGTCCTAGGATCCTGCCATAGCAGAGTGACACCCAAAACCAAACAAGGGACTTTTTAGCTTGTTATCTTGGTCAAGGCTTGAATGGTTGGCCCAAGGATGGGGTTTGGTGTGCGTACTCTTTGCATCATTCAACTCTATTTGTTCATTTCTTAACCTGCCACAAGAAAGTATTTGAGATCTGTGAATTCTGGGGAATGGAACATAATTTTTTTACTTCAGCATTGTCATGAGCACTGTTTGCTGTCTGTAATTTCAGGAAAATCCCTCTTCCTCCCATCAGAAACATCAGCTCTCACTGGGCACTTAATGTGAATGTACAAAGTCTTCAGTAAACTCTAGATTAAAAAGTAATCAGGCTGACTTGAATTTTAGCCTCTTTTCTTCATGAGAGCAACCTTGTTGTAACAAACACCACAAAAGAAAACAAAATAATATTCTGCACTTCTTATAATACAGTGCTGAAAAAGTATGAAGTTTTACAAAGAGCAACTGATAGGAGGTCATGATGTCCTTTTCATGTACGAATTAACTGCTCATTCTGCTCTGCAAAGCTGACTCAGAAAGGCTTTATTGATAGGCAATGCTCTGGGTTTATAAGATAAATTCTGTTTCCTAATCAGTCAAAGCATACATTCAAGTTGTACCAAGAAGAAAAGCTTTGTAGGATATTGCCCTGTGGTGGGATTACCCCCTGTTCTGGTTTGGCTCAGAGCTTCCTATCATGACCTAGGCTGAGGAGGGAGAAGTTCAAGTGTTAGAGATGGACAGAACAGAGAGCACAGTCCAGGATAAGTGGTTCAAGGAGGCAATGGCTGAGACAAAAGGGGAAAAGCAACAAAAATAAAGGGGATGCGAGGGCGGCTGGACTCTGGAATAGGTTGCCCACAGAAGTTATGGGCTCTGATTCCTTGGCCATCTTCAAAGTTCTGGACAGATTGATCTTGCTCACCCTGCTTGAGGAGAGCAAGTTTGACCAGCGGTTCTCAAGAGGTCCCTTCCATCCTCAGCTGGCACTACAGCAGAGTGGTCAGCTGGATCCAGAGGTCAGGACTGAAAAGGAGAAAGACATTGCCAAAGCTTGCTAAAATAAGGCCAGGAACCATTTTTATAAAGATACTATAACATGAATGTCTTGTACGTTCCAAAATGGGGAATAGATAATTTCTGAAGGGACCACTCATACAATCAAATTCCTCACGTGTAGCAGCCAACTCCACATAAGTGCTAAAAGCTCCAGAGTTGAACTCCATTCTTTTAGCATAAGAAGTGCTAAAAGCTCCAGAGTTCACCCTGTCTTCTTAGAAAGTAACAGGGAGGCATGGACACTTGAACTATGCCCACATCTTCTAATTTCTTCACACATAAAGACACCTCCCTTCAGACTCTTCCAATTATATAGCTATAGGGAGCACTGTAGAAACACAGCACTGGCTCATGTTCATATATTTGCCCTTCCAGCCCAGAGTATTCTGACTGATTAAGAACATGCAATAGGCATAGAACTGCTCCCATAAAAACCTGGAAAGTACTCCTGCTAACAAGGCTTCCAACACCTTAAATTTTAGATTAAACAAAGCACAATGTCAAAGCTGACAGATGTTAGAGCAAACTGTCCTCACATCTTCCATTAACCCAGAGGACTGCAGTGATCAGCACAAGAGACCATGGGCTGGGAAGTTTGGTATGGACCTGCTGTATTAGGTTTGAATGGCCTGGTTTTAGTAGCAGGGTGGCTGTACAGGTGTGGCTGTCCAGCAGTCCCTGGCAGCTCCAAGCTGGATGTGCTGCTGGCCAAGGCTGGGCCAATTGGGAATGGTGATAACACCTCTGTGATAACATAATCAAGAAGAAGAAATGTTATTGTGCAGATGTAGCTGCAGCCAGAGAAGAGCAGGATGAGAATATGTGATGGGAACAGCATATTTGCCCTTCCAGCCCAGAGTATTCTGACTGATTAAGAACATGCAATAGGCATAGAACTGCTCCCATAAAAACCTGGAAAGTACTCCTGCTAACAAGGCTTCCAACACCTTAAATTTTAGATTAAACAAAGCACAATGTCAAAGCTGACAGATGTTAGAGCAAACTGTCCTCACATCTTCCATTAACCCAGAGGACTGCAGTGATCAGCACAAGAGACCATGGGCTGGGAAGTTTGGTATGGACCTGCTGTATTAGGTTTGAATGGCCTGGTTTTAGTAGCAGGGTGGCTGTACAGGTGTGGCTGTCCAGCAGTCCCTGGCAGCTCCAAGCTGGATGTGCTGCTGGCCAAGGCTGGGCCAATTGGGAATGGTGATAACACCTCTGTGATAACATAATCAAGAAGAAGAAATGTTATTGTGCAGATGTAGCTGCAGCCAGAGAAGAGCAGGATGAGAATATGTGATGGGAACAGCTCTGCAGGCACCAAGGTCAGTGAAGAAGGAGGGGCAGGAGCTGCTCCAGGAACCAGAGCTGGGATTCCCCTGCAGCCTGTGGTGCAGACCATGGTGAGGCAGCTGTGCCCCTGCAGCCCATGGACGAGCACAGGGGTGCAGAGATCCACCTGCAGCCCCTGGAGGAAACCCAAACCAGAGCAAGGGGATGTCTGAGAGGAGGCTGTGACCCCGTGGGAGCAGGGTCCTGGCAGGAGCCTGCAGACCTGTGGAGAGAGTGGAGCAGGTAGGACTTGTGGCAGGACTTGTGACCCTGTGGGGGACCCATGCTGGAGCAGTCCATCCTTGAAGGGCTGACTACATGGAAGAGAGACCCAAGCTGGAGCAGTCTGGAGAGAAGTGTTGCCCATGGGATGATCTCACACTGGAGAAATTCATGGAGAACTGTCTCCTGTGAGAGGGACCCCATGCTGCAGCAGGGGAAGGACTCCTCTCCCTGAGCAGTGACAGAAATAATGTGGATGTACTGACCATAACCCCCATTCCCATCTGTCTGCACTGCTGGTGGGGAGGAGTTAGAGCTGGGAAGGAAAAAAGGTGGGGGGAAGGTGTCTTTAAGGTCTTACACTACATCTCATTATCCTACTCAGATTTTGTCAGCAATAAATTCAATTAATATCTCTAACTGGAGTCCAGTTTGCCTGTGACAGTATTTGGTGAGTGATCTCTCTCTGTCCTTATCTCAACTCATGAACCTTCATTATTATATTTTCTCTCCCCTGTCCAGGTGTGGAGGGGAGTGAGACAGGATTTGGTGGTGTCTGGCACTCAGACAGGGCCAGCCACTACACCTGTGTGATGCTGTTCATTCACTCTAAGCCAGTCTGTTCAGCTTTAAGCCCAAATTCATCAGTCAAGCTGCCTGGTTTCCAGTCCAAGCTCAGAAGCACATGTATATGTCATGGTGATATTCAGGAAAGTTAGAAAGAAAGCCTGAGCTCATCCAGATGCTCAGCACAGGCTCTGCCACAAGTACTCTGCAGTGCAGTTTGGCAGGACACCAGCAGCTCACCAGACTCCTCCATTCCCAACCTCCCAGGCTTTCAAGAGATGTCATTTAGCCAATGGCAAGTGGACAAATTGGCCAATTCTCCTTCACAGAATCTGTCTGCCAGTCCTATGCTGCTCTGGTGGGCACAAGGGACACCAGCAACATCCCAGCTTGGCACAGCTCCTCTTGGAAGGATTATTTCATTCTCTTCTCCTGGGCCATAAAGAGGAATCACAGGCCAAGCAGACTTCTCCCTGCTGAGCTCACTGTATTTCCATTCCACTGCAAGTCTACAGGCTCTGAATCTTCCTGTGGCCCAGGCAGCACCAGCCACTGTCTCTGTCTCAGAACAGTTTGGAGCACAGGCTCATCATGTTTTTATCTGCAAAACATTGGGGTTCCAGAGCAGAATTACTACATCTACAAGCATCTGCACTAGGGTGCTCAGGCTACAGATGTCAAAATCCAAAGCTTCAAAACAACAGCGAGGACCAGAAAGGTCTTTATTGTGCTTCTTGCCAGCTATGGCTGACATAGGACAAAACATTACCACTGCCTTGCTGGATTATGTAAACATCTTGGAGACAGGAGCAAAGGACGGACCATTTCATGGCACAGACTTTCTAATGAGATCTCCAGCTGGTTTATGAATCAGGAAGCTCAGAGAGAGCTCACAGTAGCAGACATGAGCAAGCCTTGCTGTTCTTTTGAGAAATCTCTCTCCCAGAGATGTGCAGAACAGGTGCTGGAGTTCTGCAGATTTGTGAGAGTAAGTCACTGGAATCACTGCTTTTCTTCCCTATGCAGCTGAGCACAAGGGAAGGGACACACTCCACAGCTTCAGGGCAAACATTAGCAATGTGTGTCTGGACAATGTGCCTCACCAGGCTCTGCCCCATTTATTAATGGAGCAGTTCTTGGTAAAACTACCAGACAAATCATTCAGCTCTTAGGCAAAAGAAGGGAGAAGTCCTCTGTAGCCACACACTGTTAATTAAAAATTTTAGCCAAAAGAATTAGGAGGAGGTGGAAATGTCAGGGTGGTTAATCACAGCTCCATTGCTTCAGCTTGTATTCTGCTTTAGGCAATCAATATTTCCTTCTTTCTCAGCTACCTTATCTGAAAAATGTGGTAATACATGACTCACAGGCAGGTTGGGACAGTGAATTAGGCTTTTGTTTACTGCATAGAGTGCCCCAGCATGCTGCAGCAGTATTAGGAATGGTTACTATGTGAGAGAGGGAACTACTTAAAAATTATCTCTTTGATCTGAATTCTCTCTTACCATCAAAGAGTTGGGATAACCTTGGGCCCACATTTATCACGCACTCTGGGACTGTTCTCATGGAATCAAGTGTGGCACAAAATTCTTCAAACTGTTACCAAGACCTCATGCAGGATCCCTAGGAGGTCAATGGGAACTGCTGGATTTCTGTGTGAAGGTAAGATGATGTAGCTAAAGGAAGCTACCAGGAAGAACAAGAAAAACAGCCAATGGAAAATTCACTCACCGATGTACAACTTTGTGTCATTGGCATAGTAACACAAGTGGAAATTCAGAACTAGTCTGAACTGTTATTGCTGTCTTTAGAGTGACAGATAAACAATGGTCAATACAAAACCCCTGCATGATAGACAAGTGATCAGCAAGGTGGAGACAGGGGTCAGGAGAGCATTTGAGAGATCTGTTTGTTACTGCTGTAACTACTACTGTAACTTTGTGGGGCACAACCAGATTTACCTCCTTGCCAGAAATACCTATGATGAAAGTACCCTCCACAGGTTTTACAAAAAAACCAGTTTGTTGGAGTTAAATCTGTGCTTGGAAGTGATTCAGTTAATTTGTCTGCCTTTGCACTGAAATGGCAAGGACCACTCCACGTATCTGTTCTGCTGGTTCAGCCATCAGACCAGGAACCATGAGGACTCCAGAGAGGAAACATCACCCTAAGCCAGGAGAGCAACTTCCACAGTGATTGTCCAACAGCTGGCTGTGTCACCACCTTCTTATTTCAGTGATGGAACACATGATAAGGCTACACAGAATAGGAAACAACTACACTTGGGGAACACTTTATGATGGAACAAATCATAGCTCAGGCCATCTACTATTTGATTAACACAGCTTAGCTTTAAGGGCTGTTCCAAAGAGCATAGACTGAGATCAGTCTCAAGCCTTACAGCCAAAGTTCAGTCATGCTCTGATCAAAAGGAGAGTGGACCAATAAATGTGTCACTGTTACCCCATGACAAAGTTGTGTCACTCACCATGGTAGATAAAGGGACATTCTTGGGTAATGTCACTCATTGTTCAGTGGGGCATCTTTAAGCACAAAAAGTTCCCATAAACATTTGAATATCAAAGTCTAATACTGGTTTTCTGGTGTGCTCTTGAAAACAGGTTTTCTCAAAATACCTTTTCTGACCAAGGTTTATAAAACTAATCGAACTTGTCTGTTCCTCCCCTTTACTAGCGACAATGTTCTATCCTCGCCATCCCATCTAATGGGTAAAGCAAAGCTTAAAGTTCTTCCTCACTTTGATGGTTTGGAATCAGTTTCTTATGACAAATCACAGGCTGCGGGGCCCTGTGCCATCAGAGGCACAGCTGTTAGCTCACCAATAACATTGAAAGTCTTTCTGGCATGTATTTTGCAGCCCTCAGGGTTTTTTTAAAGAGCAAGCTTCATAACTTTAGACATGTTGGGTAAGAGGGGGTGGATGCAAAGGTAAACAGGCACACTGTGGGAATTGCCAAATCAAACCCAGGGATCCAGGCAGGGAGGTGAGGGAGGGAGAAGGACTATGCTGGAGCAACACTCAGAGCAGAGAGAACTCTTACCCTGAGGCTTCAGCCTATCTCAAAGTAACTGTTTTTATCCCTATTTTAACAACCAATAAGTAGTAAGCCTGCTTTGATACTGAATGCATGAAACATTGATTTTTGCTGTCCACTTTGTAAACATTTTCACAATGTTTGTCTCCTTTGCACTGTGTTTCTCTGAGAGGTCCTACATGTGAATAGGAACTTTAACTTTTTACTGCATTTCAGGGCTGGATGTGGCTCTGAGCTGGGCAGAAAGGTCTGCTCAGCCATTTCTCATCACATAATCCCTTTTCTGTTTCTTTCCCCCTCCTTTTCCAGCATTTTGATCTCAGGATGAAAATTAAGAATAAATGTTATAGAACATGTTCTTACTTAGAGACATGATGTGCATAACTTCTGAGAAAAAATCCCAGCTTGACTGCCACATCAGACAAGTTAGAAATACAAAAGGACTTCTTGCTCTGACAAAAGAAGGTTAGTCTGATTTTCTGGTATAAGTATATTTAAAATTCATGAGTCTGTCCCTTCCCAAAAATTAGAATCTGGATCAAAACTAAAGAAGTGATAGAAGAAATTGTTTGGAAGTATTCTTAGTTCCTTTCCTGCAATAAATTTGGGTAATATTCAAAGTTTTATCTGTCATCATGGCACATGTATTATTCAAAAGCTGGGGCATTAAGAAAAGCAAGAAGGGAGGATTATTGCTCACACACATGTAAATCATGAAAATTAGCAGCTCTGGGTAGGAATCTCCAGCTCTTGATGGCAACAGTGTCTTCGCTCACTCTTCAAGTAAGGTCACTTGAATATTTTGAACAAAAAGGCTTTCTTTCTTTTCCTTTCCCTGACTGATATTTTTACACTGTAATCCTGGGTGTTAGGTCTATTTTTGACAAAAGTTGTTTTTGTGAGCTTATCTAGTCCTTAGCTGAAGGAGTTCATGTTTTGTGGGGCTTTTTTTCCTTAACACTGGGTCATTTTTCCCTCCAAGAGTTCGTTCAGGCCTCAGATAAAAGCAACAGAAGAAACAACCAAGGCACAGAATTTTAAGCAGCCTAGAAAAATCACTCCTCTTGACCAATTGCATAATCTGAGTTTTGACTGTATAACACTGCAAGTGCCTGTTGCTGCATTCCAGGAAATACAGGGTATACATAATAGGGAAAAGAAGTTTCTTATAGCTTTTTGTATTTATTTCTATGGTTTTTCTTATTTAACATATAAAACCCTCAAACTACAATGTTTTCTCTCTTTTCCAAGTCCCTCCTAAAGAGAAATTTCTGACCTTTTATCCTACAATTACAACATGCCGTTAACTTAAGGTAATTTAATCACCCAAGGTAGCAATCTCTGCCCTCAACAGAAAAAAAAAAAAAAGAAGAAAAAAGCAGAAAATATGTCACTTTTTAGTGTAATAAAGGAAACACAAAAGTAACTTATCCTCAGTTGAGTTTTGAACTATGTATGGTTTATATTGCCCTCCTAGAATGCCAAAGAAGCAGCCTTAAAACCTCTGACCTTTGGAAACAGAAGGACCTGTGTATTTCTATCCTTACAGCTCTGTGCCCTAGGTGGAAGCTGCAAGACCTACATTTCTGTCATCTCAAAATCCAAGAGCTCCCCAAATCCCTTTGCGAGCTGATTACATTACGGAGTAGCAGGATTGAAAGTTTTCTCAGCAAACTCTTTGGAACAGCTACTTTGTTTCTCCAAACCTAAGCATTCTATGTAAAGCAAAAGTCTATGCGAAAGCACTCCACACAGGCCTTTTAAGCCTCACATTCTCAGCAGG
>NW_005054303.1:9698178-9699445 GCF_000277835.1 Geospiza fortis | reverse complement strand
CCTGATTCTCCATAGCTTGATGATTTGCAGTGAGATTATCCCATTTCTTTGCTGTACTGCCAACATGTGGCAGATGTTGCTAGGTCCCAAAACAGAAAGAGCACAGATTTACTGGAGGCACGGGAATGTGCTACTACTCCCCAACAGCAATCAAACACTGTGGGGTCAGCCCAGCATCAACCCCCATCTGCCAGCTCTCTGCTCCAGAACTCTTTATCACCAGTTTCTTGAGCCGTGGACCTGTTCTCTAACCGCGTGCTAGACATTAGCAGGGAACACTGATGAGTTCCTTAACAGTTCTCTGGGTCACAGCATTATCTTGCCTGGGCAAGTCTGTCTCAGTGATATTCAACTGCTTTTTCCATCCCCAGCTCTGGCTGGATGCTAATCACTCATTTGCCATATGTGTGAGAAAACCACTGACAACCAAGTCTCTAAGAAAGGTCCTAAAACGGGCACTGGTCTGCAGAGTAAGGAAAAGCATTGGTTATACAAATAACAGTACATACAGACAACTGCAGGGATCTGACACAAAAATACCACCTTCACCAGTTCTAATTGGATTATTTAGTACAAATACATCCCTTAGAAGCCACTGTTGGGAACCTGTTTCTCACTCTTGAAAACTTTTATGAATTTGGGCCACAATCCCAACATCCTTTTCATTGCCCTCTTTCTGGTCAGCCACTCGTTTGGCAACTCTATGTTGGACAAATGTGTTGAAATCCTGAAAACTAAAATTACTTATTTTTATACAAATGAGAGATGCTTTACAAGGGCATGTAGCAATAGGACAAGGGGGAACGGCTTCAAACCGAAAAGTGGGTAGATTTAGATATTTGGGAAGAAATCCTTTACTGTGAGGGCGGTGAGGCCCCGGCACAGGGTGTCCAGAGCAGCTGTGGCTGTCCCATCCCTGGCAGTGCTCAAGGTCAGGTTGGGCAGGGTCTGGTGGAAGGTGCCCCTGGCTTTGGGGTGAAACTAGATGATCTTTTAAGTCCCTTCCAACCCAAACCACTCTGTGAATCTATTATTCTGCCCTTAACTTCTACTCTTGGCATGACCTGTTACAAGAACCACAAGAGGATAAGAAACACAGATTATTCCTACACCGACGTGGGATTTCCGTATTTATTCGCTGTGCACAGCCCAGCTCAGCTGAAATGCTCAGCCCCCGCCGGGGCTGCCCTTTCCCTCCCGCTCTCCGCGGAGCAGGGCCGGGCACGCCCGGGAGCGCGGCCTCGGAGCCCTTCTGGAGGCTGCTGTG
>NW_005054303.1:9678939-9697865 GCF_000277835.1 Geospiza fortis | reverse complement strand
AGATTGTCTCCGGGTACGTAGCGGGGCCACCCGCCCGCCCTGCCCGCAGCGCTCGGCCGGGTTCCCTCGTGCGGGAAAGTCTGGGAGCCGCGGGGCTTCTGCCCTTCGGTGTGCACGGAAGCTCGGGGATGCCCCGGCCGTCCCCGGGTGTGCTGGAGCGGCATGGGGCTGGGGGGGCTTTTGCTCTGGCTCTGTGGACGAAGCAGGTTTGGAGACACCCTAAAGCTTTTTCACTAGCTTGCAGCCAAAGCTCGCTTCTTCCTGGCTGTAAACTGGGAGTTACTGGACGAAGTACGGTTGTAAAGGTCTCAAGGAGAGTGCAAAGTGCTGTCACTGCTCCCCAGAAACCAGCGGTGCATCTGGTGGGGTCCCTCTGGCAGCCCCAGAACGCACCTGGTGCTGCTCAGCATGGGTGAAATGAGATGAGAGCCCAGGCAGGTGTGAAACCAGAGCTGACCTAAAGCTGCTGTGCCGGCAGGCTGGGCTGGTGGGATGCTTTATGAGCAGGAATTAGGAACATGTGCTTTGGGTATGGGCTCTGTTTTCATACTCTACAAGCATCGACTGTTCCTCTTTAAAGCAAAATAAGTTAATCCACATGTTGGATAACACATAGCTGAATGGTCACAGGTGTCCTGCCAAAGCTATTTAAAAGGTTTGGGAAACTTTGAAAGAAAAAGTGTTCTTGTACTTTTCAGGATTTACTTAGCTGGCAAGCCCTGGGTATAGGTGAGCCTGCATTGTGTCTTTAAAAAAAATAACCTTTGCTTGTTTTTCCTGCTGCCACTCAACACACACATTTGGTAAGAAAGCCAAATAAATTTCCCTAATCCTGGAGGAAATGCAGTGCAGTGGTTCTGTTACATTCTGTGGAAACAGGGTTCAGTTAGGTAGGTTCATTGGGTATCTCCTGTGGATATTATCAGGGAATTCAGGTAGAAAGGTTACATTTGAAAAGGTATAAAGTAATCTCAGCAAAGCAGTTAATTCTTTTAGGTATTGCTGTGTATGGCACAGTTATATCTAACCAACAGTGGAGCAGTACTGAAAAGTAGGCCTAATGTGCCTTGAATTTGAATATCCATGAGGAAAGGCTGCTTGCATGTTTTTTGCCTGGTATTTTTGGAGCCAGTACCACCTGCGTTTTGCAGTCTCTCAGTCTTACATGCTTCATTCCACCTGATGCTTTTGGCAGTGTTGGGACCAGCACACTTTGTGCTGCCTGTGCTTGCTGCTGGTGGGACTTCATGGTTTGCCTGTTGTAGGTTTCTTTCCTGTCATAGAAAGTCACCCTGAAGTGCAATAGGTCCTGGAAAGATGCTAGTTGGGGTACAGTGATAATTCACCTTAAAACTTCTAGCTTCCTTGGCATGGCATGTTGCATTACTTAATTTTAAAGATATAGGGGTGAGATTTTTTTATTTCTGTTTGTTTTCTGTACTATAGTAGCAGCTATAAACTACCAGTTTTCAGAGGACATTCATGATGTGCAAACACCTGAGAAGAGGCATGAGCTTTTGATAGGCACATGCAGGAGAAAGGTTTGATTAACTTCCAGCACATCTCTTAAGGTGTTTGGCTGAAGTTTGTCTTCCAGAATCATCAAATCTTGACCTGAAGACACCACAAAATGGAAAAATAATTGCAGTTGCTCAGCTGTCCTTCAGTTCCTTTATTTGTGCTGTGTTTATGTTCAATATAGGAAAAGCATCACCTACTCCCTATAGGCCTTAGGCAGTTCTGCCTTTTTCTGGTGGAGTTCTTGAAGGAGTCGTGAGGAATTGGGCTGTCCACCCTGGGGACAGCTATCCCTTTCCTCCAGACCCCCGGAGAACTGCTGGTCCAAGGGATTCTCACTGTTCAGAGTTCACCTCCAGGCCAAGAGTCTGGCAGCAGCAGCAGTGATAGGCATGTGGTTTTTCTAGGAATTTTCAACTGAACTTCCTGTTGTAGAAAGGGAATGTCCCTGACTTTATATCAGCTGCAAAACGTTTTCACTGTCTTGTAGGGGGTGGATTTTGTGACTTTACCCTTTAATCAAGAAAAATGTTTATTTGTAAGTTACTCAAATATTGACAAATGAGTTGAATCAAACAAGTAATGTTCAGCTATGTAATGCTGGGTTTCTGTGTGTATTTTAAATCAATGCTCATAAGTATTGTGAACTTTCACCTCCAGCCACCAAGCACCCCTTCCTCAAAACAGATGAAAAAATAGCTAATTCACAACCATGCCAGCTATTTAAACAAAAATCAGGTAGATACTGGCGTTCTTATTCTTGTGAAACATGTAAAGAGAATAAGTACTTTGAGAGCATTTCATTGCCTCTATAAATAAGGAAAATTTGATGAAGTGATAAAGGTAGTTCACACCTTTGGAAGGCTCAGAAGAGGCACAAAGGAAAATTGACATTTTCAGTGGCTTTGAGTATTACCTGTGAGGATGGAAAATGTGTTTAGGCTGGGCATGGGAAGGAGAACACAGCAGGCATTGTTTTCTCTGTAGGATTTTGGTGTTGATTTTAATGCATCAACATCAAAATGCATCTAGTCTGCTTCTGTCAGTACAAACAAGAAGCTTGCACAGTCTGTGAAATATATCAAATATTGGATGGGTTCTGCATCAATCTGAGTTGGCTGGTTACCTGAGGATGGCTTTCCTCTACTTCTTTGAGTGGCTGTTTAGTAATTCTGCCTTAGATCTTGCTACAAATTAAATTTGCCTCTTTGGCAAATGAGTTACGAAAGATGAGTTATTGTATAACAGCACAGTAAACAAATGACTGATGGGAGGAAGAAAAGCAGTGCTTTAAGTGTGCAGGATATGGTGGGTTGAAGGTAATAAAAATACAGTATTCTTCACGTTTATTGCTGGTATTCCCAGAAGAAAAAACAATCTCTGTTACTGTGTCTAAAGAGATAAGCAGAGCAAAACATGGTAGTGGCTCTTCTTTACAGTTTATGTGCCCTGCAGTGAGTTCAGGCTTTATCATCTGAAAGAGCCCAGGTTTGGAAAACTCTGGCTTGGCCATAATTGGTTGGTAGGACCAGGAGTGGACCAACATTTCTGCTCTGGAAGAGTGACTGATGAGTTGTGGTGGCAAGGAAGACTTAGCTCCCCTCACAGCTTTGGGTTTAGATCACCACTTATCAATAAAGTGGTGATCAGGCTGAACTTACAGCTGGGGGTAACAGTGCAGTAAACAACTCCTCTGCCTTTTCAGTCTGGGCCTTAATTTTTTTTTCCCCAGAGTTCCTATTGTAACTCCAGGTAAATCTAGTCTGAAGTGAAAAAAATTCCCTGATCCCTGAGCTTTCTTTTACCAGATCCTATCCACAGTGTTTCAGGCTTGCACTGAAGGGTCCCACACTGTGGATGGGCTGAGTTAAAGTGACCTGCCAGTGCTATTGGTGGCCCCAAATACAAGCAAGAACCCTTGTGTTCAGTGCTGTGCAGGCTCAGTTTAAAAAAGTGGGACCCTGCTCTAAAGAGTTGATAAGAGAGGAGAAAACATTGTCTGGTGGAAAACAGGGCCACAGATCTGTGATCTGTGCACATCAGCACCAGCTTACAGGGAACTGCTGTGTCCCCCTTTGTGGAATGAGTGAAATCTCAATATTGTTCCTTCAGAAGGCAAACCTTTGTAGATAAGGCCTAGAATATTGTCTGGAGTGCTGGCAGCCACTCAGTCCGAAGGTGGATTGAGTCCTTACCTATTGTTCTTGTGTTGTCCTCTGATTAAATCACCTGATAGTAGGGTATTATATGCAGTGCCCATTTTGGGAAGCAGACCTGCATGCATGTTGCAGCATGGGAATGTGGTATCATAATTCATGTTTGGGGCAAACTCTTGCAAGTTTAAAAGATTCAGCTTTATGTTAAACTCTGTTGTGCTGTTGTCAGTCTTCCACATTTGCCAAGTGCCTCAATTGCTGTGTCTCAGACCCACCTTGGATATCATGAAAAAGCATCTAAAAAAGCTGAAATGTCTTCATGTATTTATCTGGTCTGAAGAGAGTTCACGCATGTATTTGTGCTGGCACAACCAAAAAGGTGGTTAAAAAACTTTGTGAGTGTGGAAGTGGTAGAAAGTAGCAGGCATTTTTCCTAGGAGATAATGACAGTGTGCCAGGAGCATGCAGTGGTGGAGCATGAGACAAGAGGGTGGGAGACATGTGGACTCATTCCAGCTCTAAATGATGTCTTCCTGCAGCTGGAGCCAGCTGTTGAATTGCCAGCAGTGTTCAGATGGTCTTTCCCAGGATTTCCTATTCCAGTGCCACTCATTGAGCAAACCTGTGACTTCCCTGAGGAGAGACTCCTCTGTGCCTCCTTTGGGTGCAGTGGAATGTTCTGTGGCATTCTTCTCTGCAGTCCCCTCACAGCATTTTAAGACAATGCAGTTGTCCTGAGGTTGGACATGGTGCCATGGTGGTCTGGAGATGGGAAAGTTTGTTTTTCCACATTATGGTGTTGGTCATGGGAGCAGCAGGAGGTGAGCAATGGCAGTGCTGGTGGCTGCAAGGAGGAATGGCTGCAGGGACAACAGCTCTGACCAGGATGGTGCAGGACCTGGGGAGGACCATCAGCCTCATGCAGCTGTTTCTGCAGGGCTGCAGCAGGAGCATTTCTGCTGCATGGTTATGAAACCCTTGGGGAATCTGTGATCCAGGCAGTAAAGCCAGACCCTCCCCTTTGAGGACAGGCTTCTTCTGGAGCGTCACTGTCTCTGAGGAGGTGTTTGCCAGGTCCTGTGTTTGGCACTCTTTGCACAGACCCTGGGCCCTGATACTCACAGCAGGGACAGAAACACACCTGGTGTCATCTTCGGTGTGTGCTGTGTCCTCACCAGCTGAGCACTGTGTCTGTAATCCCACAGGAGGGTGTGGGGTTCTGCTGACATGGGAACCATGTTCTCTCCATTTCCAGCAGAGCTAAAGGAGTATGGTTTGTCCTTTGTCTGAATTTCTGGGAAATTCACTTAATAAATTTAAATTCAGCTCACTGTTGCAGTCCACAGAAAGAAATGCTAACAAGTTCTTTAATCTTTGGAGCCGGCTGTTGCATTGTATGCTTAGAACCATGTGCTGTCCTTAACCTGTGTGGACCCTGGACTTTTGTTTCCTGCATGAATTTGTTTGTGGAAGGGCACGTGGGCACAGGAGGGGGCTTGGAGTCAGAGAAAAGGCTTTTGGAGAAGCAGACACATAGAATTGCAAATTTTCTGTTTGAAGACTTAAAAGAATTTTCATAGAGCTAGTAAAAAGTAGTGTTGATTTATCAATATGAACTTTTATCTTTGGGAAGGCCTGAGGTCCACAACAGAATTTTGTAGACTGTATAACTAAATAGCTGTTGGTTTGCAAAGATTATTTTTATGGCTTTTGTAAATTTGTGGGGAAAAACAATGATTTCTTCATTTTTTTTCTTGAATTTTCTCTTAAACCTTTGCCCGTGTGGTTTTTGTGAGCACTGGTACCCAACGCTAGGTGGCTGTCTAACAAGTGATTTCTTGATTCAAGGCTCCTGAAGAAAATCACACTGACAGCACCACGTTTGTGTGTTTGTGCATGTTGCCTTTCTTCGGGAGCTGAAGGGGAGGTGACCTAGCACCCAATTACAGAGAATGACAGCAATGTCATGTGTGAATAGTTGTGGCTGCTGGGGGTGAAAGCACACCACAGCCCTGCTTCACAGAGGAAGTTGGGTGGGCTCATTTCTCTTCAGCTGAGAAGACTGCAATGAAAATAATACCTAAACCTGGGGCCCTTTCTAATGTTTCACGTTTGTTTGCATTTCTTTTTTGCTGGCCACAAACCAGTGCTGCCCTTTCCTTACTGGAATACCAGAGACCTCAGAAATAGTTCCCTTGAAGAGTTGCCCACAGCCCCCACTCACAGGCCATGTGCAGGGGGTTTCTGATTCACCTTGAGATTGTTGTGTTGTTAGAGGCTGCTCATGAGCCAGCTCAGGTGCCTCCCTAGGGGCTTACAGCTGGAGTGTAAGGAGAGCCAGTTAGGGGTTTTGCTGCCCAGCAGTTGAATTTTTGTCACTTAAGCACAAAAAATTGCTGGGATAAGGTTTGCTATGAGATTGTTTTCTGAGCTCATCAGCTGGTCCTGATGTCAAGCGTTCTACTGAGGTGACAGCTGAAGGAAGGCTCAGAACTATGGTTTCTTAAATATGGCTGAAAAAGCTGCCTCCACTGAGACTTTGAACCCCTTGGCCAGATGCAAACACCTACAAATACTCTGAACCCACTCCTCAGGTGCAGCAGAGCTCTGACCTCGTGATTCAGGATGCAGCAAGAGATGCATGATTTGGGATGTGGCTGGAGGCTGTGACTCCCTCTGAGATGAGACTTCAAACAGCCTTAGGGCTGCTTCTAGCTGGGCCAGCTGTACTGTCCCCTGGGATCAGGGCTGCTGGGTTGAGGAGCTGTGTGCTGCTCCCATTTCCCTGTCTTCCTGCCTCTGGCAGCTCTAATTTGGAGCTCACAGTTGCCTCACTGGCTGTTTGTTTTCCTGGAGTTTTCCTCTATGCAGGAATCACAGCCTCCCAGCTGGCATCAGCTATGTACCCTGTCCATGCACCCTTGCTATTCACATTTTTTAATGAACTGGCACCAACAGCACCTGCTCCAGTCTGGGAAGTCTGGTCCCATTTGGGAAGTAGCAGGCCTGGTGATACTGATCTGAGGCTAAATGAGCACAAGGAGACTGTGTTTTATACAAAAGCCCGTTTGGTGCAGGGTAGATTTGCTGAGTGTGGTGATAGCACCTTCTCATCTCAGAGAATGGGGATGGGACACAGGATGGAGTTCACATGGACAGACCTGTCAAGCCTCTCATGTCCTGTGAGATTTTGCTTACCTGGCTTTTGGTTCTGAGTGTCTCTTACATTTGCAGTGCAGTGCCACAGGTTCCTTCCAGTGCTGTGAGCCCATGAGATGGACAGAACTGGTCAGTTCTTTCAGAATCCTCACTGCCTCTGGTGAGGAGATGGAGCAGTTGGGCCTCCACCTTCCCTGGTGAAGGATTATGCCTGTGGGGCCAGAGAGTGGTTGAGAAATTGGAGCGGAGTGCAAGACTGGGGAGAGATGATGACAGTGACTTTTGAGCTGTCTGTGGCTAATTCAGTGCTCATTATTAAAATGTTCCATGGTAAACTGGGTGTGAGTTCACATCTGACCTAGAACAACCAATCAGTGCTCTGTTTCAAAGCTGTGGGTTTTTTGCAACTGTATCCTTAAACCTGCCTTTACTGAAGAGTTGACCTGAGCTGTGTACCAGGGTTTGGTGACTTTTCCTCACCTTTGTCCACCTCCCATTCTCCTCCCTGCTTTATCTTCGGGTACCTCCTGCTTGTTTAGTTATTTCCCAGAATTTTACCATTGTAGATTCATAATCCTTTAATCCTTTACCAGGACAGCTTGTGTGACAGTGACAACTGGTGCCTCTGGGATTCAGGTGATTTTAGTACAGCATAGGTGGAAAGAGGATTTCCTTTTGAGAAAGGAGTTTGAAATCCCAGGAGTTCCCATGCCAATTTTGAACCTTTTTTTTTTTACCCTTGTATCCTATGAGAGCGTGAAGAAGCGCAATGTAGATTTTAAAGAAATAAAGCTATTTAAATAAATTTGAATGAACCAGGTTCCACAGTGTCTCAGTGATTTGTGGACATCAATCTTATTTGGAGATTGCTGGGAGCTGTGTACTCAAGGCATAAGTGCATGTTTACCAGTCTGCCCATCTGTCACTTTTACAACTCCTGGCTGTATCAGAACAACTCCATCACTGTATGAGAATTCAGCCCTGTGATTAACTTCTGCCTTTTATTTGCTTTCATTTTTCCCCCTTTTCAGACAAGTGAGAGAGAGACTAAAGCAGCAAGTCGTTGAGATGACTGAGAAATTTCCAGGCTTCAGACCAGGACTTGCCATTTTACAGGTATTGTTTTCTTTAATGCCAACTACAGAAAATACGAGTTGCTTTGCAGTGGTAAGGGCTGATGAGCTTCATCAAAGCTGCCTTGTAGTTGGTAGCATTTTATTAGGAACAGTGTTCTCTGTGAGATGGTGACACAGTCCTGTTATATCTTTTTGCCAAGTATCAGAGCCCAACAATTATTTTGGGTTGTTTTATTTCTTTCTTCAGACCCTGTTCTCTGTTGGAGTGTTGTGTTTGTGAAATGGTAAAATCAAGCTGTTTGCCTGTTAAGAGCAAGCAGTGCTTGTGAACTCCATTTGAAATCTCTGCACTTGAGTGAGCCCTGAAGTTTGGCAGCTTTCAGAGATGTGTTTGTACCAGAAATCCTCCAAATGGGATGTTTATTAACTGGTCTGGTCTGCTGTTATGTCAAAACATGGAGAAAAAGGAGGGGTAGAGGAGGGGAGGGAACCCAAACAAAACTAAAACTACCTTTGGCCAGGATGACTTTGAGTACAAGGGATGGAACAAAATCCTTTTGCTGAATTGGATATCCCTCAGAAGGGAGCAAGTGTTAGAGTCTACAAAGAAAGGCTTGCAGAGGTAAAAAACACATAACAGGTACAGGGTTTTGACCTGTGTTTGGCATCATTTTTTTCCTTTGCAGTTATAAAAAATGGAAACTGTTCTTAGGTCAGGAGGTGACTAGCAGTAGCAAATGTCATGCTACAGGAAGGACCTGTGTGTCCACAAAAGCTAAAGGGAATGTAAGTGGCTGCTTAGAGCAGTGAATTTTGTCCTTATTCAGTATTTTGAGCTCCTGCAGAGCCTTTGGTGCCTGTCTGTAGATTCCAGTGCTAATACCACCATAGCACACAAAGGCCATGCTCCTCTTTGATGCCAGGAACAAATTTGTGCTTGTGTTTTGTTTGGGGTTTTTTTCCTGGTTTTCCTTTTCGTTAGCTCTAAGCAGATTGTCTCTACAGAAGCTTTGTCTGCAGATGCTTAGAAGGAAGGAAGGAGGGTCTAAAAATTTAGTAGTGCTTTGATGAAAGCTGCTGAACTCTTGACCTCATAAAATGTGTTGAAAAATTGTTGTCTTGTGGCACTATTGGATTGTTTTCCTGGTGGGCCTTGTATTCAGTCCTGGATTATCTCAGAGTCCTTTACAACCTGCTTGCTCTTTGGCTGACACTTTTGTAAGCTGTCAAACAATCTGGTCTTGGAGTTCATCTCCTAATATTGGTATTTGCAGCTGTCTATTTTTCAGTGAAGTCAGGACAACGAGCTGTTTTTATTTGTAGCACACCATACATTATGTGCTCTGTTCTTGGGAGGCATCTGGTGTCCTCTCAGCTCAAAGAATAAGTCAGTTAATCTTTATTTTTTTGTCCTGTAGTCAGTAATTCCTTATTCACAAAACATATGTTTGCTGACATCTCCTGCTTCTCTACCCTGTAGAAGCAAACCTTTTCCTAAATCCAGCAGACATTATAGGGAGACAGCCCCTTTATCTGTACCTAGGAGGAAGAACCAATGTGTTCTGGGTGATCAGATCACCCCTGCAGCTTGTAGTCTATGTGATGGCTCCCAAGTATCAGGGAACAGAATTTCAAGAGCTTGCTTGTCAGCTTTTCCTTATTTGACCCCTATTTTCTTAAGATTAGAAGGAGTATTACCTTTAACAAAACATACTGGGTGATGCAAGTGGTCTCCTGAAATGAAGTTTTACTGTGAGCACTCAGAACTGCCAAAAATTGCAGGCATTTGTTCCACTTGCTGCTTTTTCTTTGTGCGCCACTTTGTCCTTGTTTTGATTTTTGTTTGGCAAGAAAATTCCCAAGGTTCAAAACTGCAGGGGAAGAAATGTCTCCATCAAAGCACACATGTACATAAAATTAAGATTCCCAAATATCAAAGAGGCCCAATGTTTTTGAAAGCCTTAATCAGATAATTGAATGTTATCAGCACCTGCTGATGATGTTAATTAGCTAAGGATTTAACTTTCTCAGATCAGATGGCAGGCAGTATTTTCTGCTTTGGAGACCACTGTGTTTTTAAGGTTTTTCAACAGGTGCAAATAGTTTGTGCAGGAGATCAGACAACTTGTCTTTAACTGCCTTGTCGTTGAAAGAACTTTCCTGTTAGCTCCAGCTGTTTATATCCTCTATCAGTGTGTTTTGCAGTAATTCAGGAATACCTCTGTCTCCTTGATGTGGATCCAAGGAAGCTGAGGATTAAGCCCATCTCAGCCTGTGTCTGGGTCTCTATTCTGTGCTGTAATTCAACTGTCTTTTCATCCTTAGGTTGGAAATCGGGATGATTCAAACCTCTACATTCACATGAAGCTGAAGGCTGCTGCTGAGGTAATCCTGGACTTAGTTTAGGACTACTTTTTACCCTCTTACAGTTGGTCAGATCTGAATATGAAAAACCAGATGCAAGTCAATAGTTTTGTCTAAGTTTTTCCAGTATTGGAGAAAACAGTGTTGGCCTGAGTTCTCAGTTACAGGAATGTAGTGTAGGTGTGTAACCTGAGAGCCAAGTGGGGTGCTCTGGTCACAGCAGTGTGGCTTGGTGCCACTTTTTGTGTGATCATCACAGATTACATTTGTCTGAAGTGCTGTGTCTTTCCTGACCCATGGCCTTTTTCTTATCTTCCCTGCCTGTCTTGTACCTGCAGTTACTTTGTGCTTGTGACAGGTAGAACATTACATGCTACAACAGGGCAGGAACACAGATCAATGCATTTTTCCCTAGGTGATACCTGGCATTTCTGCTGGTGTTTTAAGGCAGTGTGCTGTCAAGCAAAGCTGATGTTGTTCATGTCAAAAGGTGAATAGGACAGTTAAAGGACAGACTCAGTAGGCAAAGCACTTATCTTTCTTTGATGGTATTTCTAAATCGTAGGACTTGGAGCCTCAGGAAGAGGAGATAGACTTGGGAAATGTGACAGAATGCAGCTGTGATTTAGCTGGATAGAGAGATTAGCCAGATCAATTGGATGTCAATTCAGAAATCAGATAATTTGTTGTTATTCTCATTTGCAGATTGGGATCAGTGCCAATCACATAAAATTGCCAAACACAGCAACAGAAGCTGATGTAAGTAATACAGCCAGTGATGAAAAAATACGTAACTTCATTGTTGTGCTGAAGATATCTTTGCCCTGTCATTGTATAAAAAAGGACTACTTGCCTATTGCTACTAACTAATGAGAAAAGAATTGGAGCCTCGTGAGGTGTTTTTGTGGTTTTTTAAAAGAAAACTAAAACATTACAATGTAAAATTCAGAGACTTTAGGAGTTTTTGTTTTTTTAAATAAAGAATGTAATTGGTTTATACTTTTGGGTGGAAAAACTAAACCTAAAGGTTGTATTTTTTAATCCAGATAAGATTATGGTTTTTTCCTTTGCATCAGTCATATTTCAGTTCATCAGCCATTAGTTTTTTGGTGTTTGCTGTTGTAGGTGCTCAAGTGCATTGCCTCTTTGAATGCAGACCCAGCTGTTCATGGCTTTATAGTGCAGCTGCCACTTGACTCTGATAATCCCATCAACACAGAAAAAATAACCAATGCTGTTGCACCTGAGAAGGACGTGGATGGGTAAGCTGGCTTCACCCCTGGAGAGCATGACAGCTACTCCAGAAAGAAACCTCTTTTCTTTCTTTTCTCTTGAACAGTGAGGCTGGGTATCTTACTTGGCCTTTATTCTTTCAAAATACAGCTTAAGTAGCATCAATGCTGGGAAACTCTCTAGAGGGGACCTTGGAGACTGCTTTATTCCGTGTACGCCAAAGGGATGCATGGAACTTATCAGGCAGACAGGTAAGGAGGTTTTCATACACTACCCATGAATGCAGTAGTCTTCAATAAGTGTAGAAATTGCACACATTGTGAGCTTCTGCTTCACAGCTTTTGCTGAGATACCACATTTCATCTCTGCTGCCCTAGATAGTGAAAGAACTAGGTTAAAATGGTCTTTCCTTCCTCCCTCCCAACTGCAGTTCCCTACCACACACAACAAAGAAGAGCAGAATTCTGAAGTACAGAACCAGAGTTCAACTGACCAGGACTCCAGAGCAGTTTGAGTTAATATGTACCAGGCTGCACAGTGACCTCTTTTTTGCTCTCTGTGACTCTGTGTGGTGCAGGTGTCCAGGTGGCAGGGAAGAGAGCCGTGGTGATCGGCCGCAGTAAGATCGTGGGGGCTCCCATGCACGACCTGCTGCTCTGGAATAACGCAACAGTCACCACCTGCCATTCCAAGACCTCCACCCTGGCTGAGGAGGTAAGGGCAGGCTGCAGTTATTTGTCCCAGGCCACTCACCTCCATGCACAGTGCTGCTCAGGGTGTTGCTGCATTGGGTCTGGGGTGTCTCATCTGAATTGGTTTCACAGTCCTGCTCATTGCGTGGTTGTGTAAATACTTCCGCTGGAATAGGATCTTGATTATTTTTGGCACTTAATTAGAGAGGTGTAGTTATAACAATAAAATTATTATTTTTGTTGTCTTTGAGCAAGTGCTGAGAATTTAATCATCCTTTCCTAATCTGCATGTAGGGGTTGGCAAAACAGCATATGTTTTTGTTGTTTTAATTATTTTTTTTACCAAAAAGACCAGGTGGTCTTCTGCTCTAATGGCTGAGAAACGTTAGGCCAAATGATTTCTCAGTTGGTTTATTTTTTTCAGTCGATTTTCTATGACAGGGAGCTGGTACCATTTTCCTCTTCAGCAGTGAGAGTGACAGAAATAGTGTTTTGCTGTGCTGCCACCTACTTGGATTTCGTAGAGCCATCAGCACTGCCAGGCTCTGTAGGCAAGTATTAAAGCTGAAAAAGGGAGTAGGAGTGTTTGAATATAACTCACAAAGTAGATCAGAAACACTGCAATGCTTCACGCCGTTAAGTTGCTGTTCAGTAAGACCATCATTAGGTTGATTAAAAATTGAAGTGCTCATACTTAATGATATCTTAAAAATAGTTTATCTCCCTTGAAGATTAAAGAAAAAAAATCCAAGGGATAGCAACTTCCTAAGCAAATGTGAATGAAGCAGTGCAGGAACTGACAACGAGCTTTCGTTGGAGTCTTTAACACCAGCTTCGTGACTGGATCTGTCAAATTTACTGAATAGTCCCTGAATGAATATTAGTGCTGAAATACAGTCAGCTTCCCCTGGAGTTGTGTGTTATGCAGTTCTGGACATGAAAAGCACAAGACAGTGCTGTCACCAGTGAAGTGCTGCTTAGTTCTGTGCAGGGGTTGTTCTTGGCTGAACAGGATGAGTTCTTGATGTCTGATGAGTGCTGGGTATATTTCTAGCACTGAATGTGCAGGGATATTTGAAGGAAGAGAAGAATATTCAGAAGGCTTTAATTTTATCTAAATGTAGCCTGTATGATCCACTTGGGAATCATGGAGGAGTTCAGAGGAGGTTGTGAAGTGTTGACTAGCAATAGTTCAGGGTAGGAGTGTGAAAATAGGCCATTATTTCTAGCTGCAGGAATCTGTCCTTGCCTTGCCAAGGAACTGGCAGCTACCTTTAAATGCTGGGAGTGCCCTTCCATGCCTCCAGTGGCAATGGGTGAGCACAGTTTCACTGCAGCTCAAGCTGATTTAACTTGCTGCAAAAGCAGCTCTGCATTTTGCCCCTGCCAGTGTGATACACAGTTGTTTGTTGTTTTTAAATTTTTTTATAGGTTGGCAAAGCTGACATCCTGGTGGTTGCAGCTGGTAGAGCTGAAATGGTAAAAGGTGAATGGATCAAGCCTGGTGCAATCGTAATAGACTGTGGAATTAACCATGTGCCAGGTGCGTGGGCAATGTATAACAAGTGGGGATGTGTTTGTTTGTGTATAAATGCAGTTGCTACGCTTGTGAATAATGTTTCCTTGGTGTCTCTGGTCCACATGGACTTCTTTCTTCTGTAAGTCTGTCTTAAGTAGTGATGACAACCTCTGACAATGCCAAAGTAAAGAAACCACTGGTCTGAAGCACTCTCCTAAAGCAGATCAGTGGCAGTTTTGATTCAGCCTTCAACGAGGCTGATGATTAGTAGAGGAAAGAAGAGGCCTATGAAATATTGCAACAGAATATCCATTTAATTTGCTCCAGCTACATGGTGAAGTCTTGTCACTGTTGTCACTCTGGAGCTCAGGGCTTTGCTGTCATTACTTCGTGCTTGGATCTGTTGAAGCAGTTCCCTTTGAAGTACAGAAATGACAAGCAGTCTCTTAAAGTAGCTGTGGATTTGTTGAATCACAGCATTAAGTTCTTAGGCTTGAATGGTTGTTGTCTTGAAACAAAGCAGATTGTGCAAGAGTATTGGTGACAATGGCTCAGGCACAGAATAAAGTGCTTTAACATAATGGATTTTAGGGTAGGGTTTCACTTTGCTGTGCCTTCCTTATAAAGATGCTACAGACAGTCTGGCAATTTCTGTTTTCATCTCATTTTAAATCCAAATTACAGATATTGAATGATATGGAAAATTAGTCACTCTTACTGTGCTACGCCCACAAGGCTTTTAAAAGGTAGTTTTCATAATTAATCAGTCATTTTGTTGCCATTATTTAACAGAATGTAAAGAAATTTCTGTTCAGTGGTCTTGTTACTCAAAGTTGACATTAGGCTGCTTTTAAAAACATTAGTCCTCTATCTAATTAAAACTAAAAAGTCATCTGCTGTTCTGTTTGTTGCTTGATGGTTTTGTTCCAAACAACCCAAACTTGGGCCATTTGCCAAAATCCACAAGGTCACTGCTGATGTGCATGAAGCAGAATGGGCTGGAGTCTCCCCAGCTGACATGTTGCAAATAAAACCCCCATTGTGTTGCTGATATATGATGGTATGACCTTTTCTCAGGCTTTATTTGAACTGCATCTCTGAGGACACATCCCTGTTCCTTTGCAATCAGCCTGCCTTGAGCAGTGCGCTGACATCTGAGCTTCTTGTGCACCCAGCCCAGTCAGTGTCACGTGGAGTACACTTAATGACATTGAGATTTGATAATTGAGACTTGATAGAGTATCATGGAAACTGTCACATTTTTAAATGATGGGTATTATAGGTTCTGGTTTGCTTTTTTTTTCCTGTGGTTTTCTGAAGTTGCTGAGTTTTCCTTACTTTTTTCCCCTCTGATATGTTGCGAAGAAGTTTTCAGATGAATCTTTTGGGAAATGAGTACCAGAACTGTGGGAATTGCAGTGCTACAGAAAGAGCAGCAGCCAGCTTGCTGCCTTCTCCAGCTAAGTCACTGTGCAGATAGAATATTGCTGCTAGCTGTGGTGGTGCTTTGAATGTGATATGGGATAAGAGCACATGCATCTTACCACAAGCGTAAGTGCACCCAGCTGGATGCTTCCCAGGTGCAGCTGGAGGACATGGCAATCTCAGGATTTGCTAGTCAGGGTACCCCATGCATGCAGATCCCACACTGATTTGAGATATCAGGACATTTTGTCATGCTGTCTTGCCAAGCTGGAGTTAGGACAAGTTATAGCCATGTAGCACCATACAAATGTAGTTGTGCTTTTGAGTGGAGGGTGGCCTGAGTGCTCCAAGGGTGCTGGTTTAGAGGCTGGAAGAGACACTTCTACCACATCTGGCTTGGTGTACTGCAATTAACAGAACGTCCACTGGCTTGGTGTACTGCAATTAACAGAATGTCCTTCAGGTAGGCAGAGAGGAACAATCAATCTCCTGAAACCTCTACTAGAGCAGGCAAGTGCCTGTTACTTTCCAAACTGGGTTGTATTTGTCTCTCCCCACTGCTGCAGTTGGAGGGCTGGTCCAGCAAATACTCTGGATGCCTTATTCCAGGCCTGTAGAAATTGCTTTGCTACAGAAAGGGAAAGCAGTGCAAGTAGAGAGTATTCCCAGAGATGGCAGTCCCTGGAATGTCCATCTCTGAGTCCTGATGGAGGAAGCAACTCTGCTCAAAGTTGCCTCCTATGGGATTTTGCAGCCCTGGCTAACAAGAAGCCATGAGAGTGGAATATGACAGCAGCTTTTTTGCAACATGGTTATAGTGTCACTGATACTCTGTGCAATTAGTTTGTATTTTTTAAGAGTGGGATGATGAATATTGAAAAGGTGAAATTATGGGGAGAGATGGCAAGTATTGTGTGTGAGCTTTCTCTCAAAAGAATATTTTGCAGGTAATTGAAGAGCTCCTAGGCTGTGCTGAGCAGTGCCTGTGTGAGGTGCAGATGCAGAAGCAGGGACTGGGGGATTGTTGGGCCTGTGCTCATCTCTGTGTCTGTGGAACAGATGAGGCAGTTTGGAGTGCCAGCTTGTTTTCCTTGTTCTTGGGCTGGGAGCCTTCCTGGCCAGGATGGCTGATGAGCCTGCTTGGCATCCTTGGAAGAAGACAAAATTACATTATTTACTGTTTGCAGCCTTAATTAAATTGATCTCTAGGGGGGAAGGCCAGGCTGGTCTGCAGTTCAGGCAGCAAACTGACAGCAGGCTGCAGAAACACTGGTTACCAGCTGTGATGTTGTTCAGGCTTTGAGCTTTAGGGAGAAGCAGTGTTGCTTAAAACACACAGCAAAGCATCCAAGCTGCTAATTGTCAGTAACAATGCAGCTAAAAAATAACGTTGGCTTTTGTTCTCTCTTTGGTTTTAACATAATCTGCTGTTGGGGAGTTTGGTTTCTGTTCCACTCCTCCCCCTCACCAGATGTATGTGAAAGTTAGTGATTGTGCTCTGCTCAAATACACACTTACTGTATGCAATATAACATTTCAATATAACAACATTAGAATCTATTTTCAGATTTTTACGCTGCTTAGAAGCTCCCTAGAGTCCTTTACCTGAAGTGAGAATCTGCCATTTCAGGAGCAACTTAAATTTTCTAGTTTTATGTGCTGTAATAAATGACTTCCTTAGACAACTCTGCTAGTTTACTAATTCATTTTGTCTCTTCCTCTCTTTATTGGGTGAGTTTAAAGGTCACCACTGGAAAAAAGGACTATGTCTGCTTCTGAATTGTCAGGTCATATAGTACAGCAGGATATAGCAAAATACATTGCCTGAGAGAAAAATTATCCTACTGAAGCTTTCTTAAGGCACATGGGAAGTTTGTTTTGACAAGTCTGATCTCTGTGACCTGCAGTATTTACTGGTCCATCTTTAAACTAGCAGTGATAACTGAAAAGCTCAGTGCTTTCTGCCTTCAGTTTCTGTAAAAGCAGGTGATTTTATTCAATAGTAAGGCTCAGATGCCCTCCAAAATGGAACAGAGCAAATGTAAACCTGGGGGGTTTGGAACAAGTCAGCCGTCTTTCATCTCTCACCTCTTCATGACTGTTGGTTTATATCTCATTCAAACTGCCCTGTGGGCAATGAGCCACTAAGAAAAGACTTGCATCCTCCAGGAAAGGGAGATCTGTCTGGCTGAGGATAAATGGTGCTTAATGGGAGGATGTGTTGCATGAGCTGTTGACACTCCACAAGTGAAGTATGATGATAACAGCTTCATCTTGTGATGTTGTCTTAGCTGTTTTATCTTTCTTTGCAGCTTCCTGGGTACTCAGCTTCTATTTTGTTTGCTCCAGCAGAATTAAAGACTTCAGCTTCAGTCAGTGCTGTCTCCTCTGTTGCTGTGCTGAAATGTGATGTGTAACTTACTTTTCTTCTTAAATCCCCAGACAGCACAAAGGCCAGTGGAAAAAGAGTTGTGGGAGATGTGGCATACAATTCAGCAAAGGAAAAGGCTTCCTTCATCACCCCAGTTCCTGGTGGTGTTGGGCCCATGACTGTGGCCATGCTAATGCAGGTACTGAGCAGACTGTGGTCATCTCTTCTGTGTTTGCTTTGGGGGGTGTTGCTGCTGACCATCAGCACACTGCCAAAGCAGCTGTGCTCCCTTTTGCTCTTGAAAAATCTAGTTAGGATTTCCAGCTTCTAATTCAGACAATTTGGATTCAGTTAACCGAGGAAGAAGATGGACTTGAAGGAAATGTTAGAACAGAGGTTTCTGGTTGCTCAGTTTTGGGAGGTTTTTTAGGGGTTTTTGAGTGTGGTTGCTCAAAACCCTAAGAAATGGGCCTGTGTTATAATGCTCTGGCTGTAATTGTGAAACCATCCTCAGGGTGATTGGATAAAAAGGAGAGTAACAGTATAAACCAGCTCCTTCTGTTTCCATGCTTTGCTTAAGAAAACTTGCTGACACAGAGCACCCTAAAAACCCAGCACACTGGAAGATCAGAAGAGAGATAGATATGGTGGGATTTTTTTCTTTTTAGGAAAACAGCAAGCAGAATCTCATTTTGGATTATTAGCAAATGCTTTAATAAAAGCACTTTGGTTTAAACCCAAACTGAGACAGATAGGAGGGGCAAACCTTTCTGGTCTCTTTGTAATCAGTGCAGACTGTGCAATGATGGTTGCTTTAATGCATTCACTTGCTTGTTTTAGAGCACTGTGGAGAGTGCACAGCGTTTTCTGGAGAAGTTCCAGCCTGGAAAATGGACCATCCAATACAACCAGCTTACCCTAAAGATGCCTGTTCCAAGGTAATGCTTTCAAATTAAAGCATTCTAAGGTCTTCCTGAGGAAGCAGAGCTAAGCTGCAGTGGTGCTGTGATATCTCTTGAAGTGTCTTGAAGTCTTCTTGGACTTTCACAGACTTCAGGCCAGCTAGATGGTTGCTGATTCAGGAAATAGTGAAAAACTTGTATTTTGGAAAATTTTCAGTCTGGCATGCCAAAACAGTAGTATCTTCAAATAGGAGTTGCTCAAATCCCCAAGGAGCAGCTGAAAATATGCAAAATACCATATGGGATCATAACACATTGTCCACAAAAGGCATTTGGGAAAATGGGGAGATTGAGGAGAGGGGTTGTTTGTTTGGGGTTTGGCCTTTTTTTATTTTCAGAAAGGCAGCTCTGAGAATGTGTCTGTTGTAGTGTACCTGATACTTGTGGGATTGATTTATTTAACTAGGGAGGGTTTAAAGATTGACTTCTAAAATATAGATTAGGTGTTTCC
>NW_005054303.1:9664151-9677944 GCF_000277835.1 Geospiza fortis | reverse complement strand
TTGTTTTTAAAGGTACTGTGTTGGGACTTAACCTCGGCTGCTCAGTGGTAGCTGCTCTCTTGGAGCCATTAAACAAACAGATGAATAGCACTGGGCTGGAGACAGCTGGACTGGTGTGGTCTGACTGTTGTCTCTCTGCAGGTGGAGCTGCAGGTGGTGGCTATTGTCAAGTTGTCCCAATGGAAGAGGTAATTCTTTATACAAAGCCTCATTGCCCTCACAGCTCACAGACCCTGAAGAGATACTGCAGTCAGATAACTTAGAAAATGTATGAGTTTATGACCTAGTTTAGCACTTGATAGAACTGGGTGCTTGATTTCAGCAAAGCTTGGGTTTTTTTAGCAAACAACCATCCTTATGTTGTTTCAAAAGTGTGTCTTCGTGGTCAGGGAACTTCATAGAGCTAAGAATTCCCAGTTCCTCTCTTCTTCCCCTTCTCTGCCTTGAATTGCTGTGTACCCTGGAGCAAAGTACATCCTGTGCCTCATTTTCCCAGTGCTGAAATGAAGATGATAATGGCTTAATGAATTTTGGAAGAATATTGCATAGTTCTGTCAGCTGTGGTGGCCACCGACTCTTTCCGTGAGCTATTTTGGAGTACTTGTGTTTTAGATTACTAACATGAACTGGGAAAAAGGAATTTGGGAATCAGCAATGCCAAGACCTCAGCCTGTGGGGGGCTGGCACAGGAGCATATTTCTGGTGTGACTTGGCAACAAGTAGAATTCTGTGTTTGGAGGCAGGGAATTAAAAAGCACGTGTAGCATGTGCTCTTGTGCCTCTCTCAGCTCTCAGAGCAATTGCCTGTAGAATTCTGCCTTTGTCTCATGCATTGTAGATTGACACAGGACAATTTCAGGAAGAAAAGTAAAAACGATCAAAAGGGCTGTTTGTTCTCATTGATGCAGCAAGTCCATAAAAGATAAAGATGTTCAGGAGGCAGAATATTGATTTAGTCACGTGCCAAGAGCATGTGTGAAGAATAAATGTGACAGGAAAAATAACCTCCTCCTCTTTAGGAGTGTTAGTAAGACAAGCCAAAATACCTGACTGTGTGTTGCAGTGGGAAACAGCCACACTCTAGGAGCCAAACTGGCTGGAATGACTTTTTTTAAGTATGACCCACATGGAACAAATACACATAGTTTTGTGGGGGTGTTTTAGTCAATGCATGTCTGGTAAAATTTACAGTATCTGGAGTCACTAGTTAAAATAATGACCTTGATACATTATTTAATAATTCTGCATGCAGTTTTTATCCTATGAAAAAAAAAAATAGCAAGTGAAAAACTTTTGAGTTCATACTGCAGAACAAAGGTAATAATAATTGCTTCTTGTTGAATGTATGCAGAATGAGACAACAATTATCATTTACTAATTAGGATTTATAATCGGTGTGTGACTAGCTGCACTTTGTTTTAGCTTTGTGGGTTTTGAGACCACAGTAACAAGACTTCAGTAAAATGGTGTTGTAAGGTATTCTGTCATATTACCTTTTCTAATATCCCCTTTTCATCTTCTTCCTTTGCTGTTTGGCTAGAGATGAAGGGGTTTGTTTTAACCACACCTTTTACTCACCTGACATAATCATTGGATCATTTAGGTTGGAAAAGACCTTTAAGCAAGTCCAACCATTCCTCCAGCACTGCCAAGCCCACCACTAAATCGTGTTCCCAAGTGCCACTGCGTGTTTCTGAAATACCTCCAGGGATGGTGACCCCACCACTTCCCCGGGCAGCCTGTTCCTGTGCTTGACAACCCTTTCCATGAAGAAATTTTCCCTCATAGCCAATCTAAATCCTTCACCAGCTTCACAGCTACAGTGCAGCCAGATAACTCATGTAGGCCAACCCACTCAAACTATGTTTTAATGAGATAGAACTAAGAAAACTACTAGCAGTGTCACTGTGTAGTACGTGGTCTACAAGCTCTGCCTGTGATTCTATGTTTGGGTGGTTACCTTAAGCAGAGCTCTCTGCAACCACAGAGCTCCACTGCTAGTGCTGCACAAGGTTGTTAGTTCCAGTTTAGCTCAGACTCCCTTGTGGGAGCAGCAGCCACTTCAGCTAATGTATGTGTGAAACCTGCTGTGCAAATGAGGGGGTCAGTAGGAGGGTGAAGGAGGAGCAATGCAGAACACAGAGCGTTCTGAGTGGGGTCTTTTAAGTGCCAAGGAGCCTGTGAGAACTGTTCTGGTGGAGGGGAAAAGAAAAAAACAAACAACTTTTTATTTGGGAGCTTTGTTTTAGAAGTTTGTAAAATGACATGAGTGTGGGGGAGGCATTTTTATGTTTTAAAGAAATTCTTTCCTCTCTTCCACATACTGCACTGAGCAATCTCTCCCCCTCCACCCTCACCCACTTTAACATTACTATTAATACTTCTCTTTCCATCTGTCTGCGGTGAGTTGGAATAATGAAAATTGCAGCAGGATGAGGTAACTGATATGTTCCATGTCCTCTAGTTTAACCTTCACCTCACTGGTGACATCCATGCCATCACTGCAGCCAACAACCTGGTCGCTGCTGCTATTGACGCACGCATGTTCCACGAGCTGACTCAGTCTGACCAGGTACAGTCCTTCCTTACCATGTATCTGACCCCAGCCCACTTTGGCCAGGCTGTTTTGGATGGGCCAGCAGTGCTGATGACCTGTGTGTTTTATTTTGCAAGGCTCTCTACAACCGTTTGGTGCCGTCTGTCAATGGTGTCAGGAAGTTCTCAGACATTCAGATCCGAAGGCTACAGGTGAGCTCACTGCTTTTTTTCCTTGGTTTCTGGTTCTGTTCCACTTACTTATCCTTTAGGTAGGCAGAGCTATGTTACAGAAATCCCTGTGTTGTCCCTTAGGCCATTCTTCTGGCATTTGTTTTTTGCACAAAGTGTGCAGAAGTGTGGTAACCCTTCATGCAGCACAGAAAACAGATGCAGGAAGGTGAGGAATCATTGCTACAACTCTGTCAAAAACTCCATGATTAACACAATGGGAAGAAATAGAGCTTAGTGTCCTTTATTAGTGGTGTCAGTTCAGTGCAGTTTAAGAAAGGACCAGAATCGGTCTCTGTACCTAACACACAGTTACAGCTAGAGATTAGTGGTTCCCATGTGACAGCTGTGCAGATAATGCAGCACACAAAAAAAAGCAATTCATAAAATTCAGCAAAAAAAAAGAACATACAGAATTTTCTTTGTCTTACCCAGATGGAGAAAACAAAGAAAAATGGGAAAAAAAACCCCCACCTGTTCCCTACAAGGCAAATTTCTCCTCTACCAAAAAAAAAAACCAAACCAAAAAAACAGCAGCAACAAAAAAAAAAAGAATTCCTAGTTAGATAAGTAGCCCTGTCATTGAATGGCAGTCGCTGAGCAGCCCACAGCTCCTCTGCTCCTCAAAATTTAAGGGCATATGCAAGTTCACATTGGCTTCTGCAAAAATGAGGATTAGCAGATGAATAGTTTTGCACTGGGCTTGAACCTTGCAGCTAAGAGGACAGACTGAGCCCTGCTGAGCTCATTCAAGGTACAAGGCTGTTTTGTAGAGTGTTCAGGCTGGATCAGTTGCCCATTTGGAAGTCACGAGCAAGAGTCAGACTACTTGGGAAGATAAAACCCTGATACATTAATTGGCTATAATGTCTTAAACCATTAGAGAATGTGTGGTTTGCTTCCATTGCTGAGCAAGAAATGATGTCATACTGCTTGGTGTTCCTGATGGACTGCTGAGGGAACTCTGCCCTGACCACTCTTGTGGTTATGAAATGTCAAGATGTGAACAGAATGCTAATACTCCAGAAAGATGGTATCTCTGTCATTGTTGTTGTTTATTTCCTTTTCTAAATTATATGCTTGAAGAGGAAAAGAACAGACTTTCTTCTTCCCTGCTGTTCTTCAGAAGAAAAATACGACTTAACTGTCTGGTTAATTAAAAAACCTTGCTCGTTCATAAATCAACTGTATCGTTTCCCTTATGCCTAAGCATGTGCTTCTATCAGGCTTCTTGAGATAATTCTTCTCTCAATTAAGCAACTTGGCAAGCTGCCCATCCTCCCAGTGTGTTCAAGATCAGCTTTCTGCGATGCTGACAGCCTTGTGACTGAATTGTTTAATTCCTCCTTTGTGCTGCTTTAACCAGCATGCTGGAAGCAGTGGCTTTAAATACGTGTGGCTGTGTGCAGTGACCCCAGGCAAACTAAGGAGAAATGGATGTAAGCATGTGAGGCTAATGACAAGGACAAGGCGTGGAAAGAAGTACAGAGCTGTCTCTTACTCTTTCTGTAGGTGCCTTGCACAGAGCTTGGTGACAACCTGCCCTAGTGAGCTCCATTGTCTGCCTTGTCCTTTCCAAGCTGGACAGCAGCAAGCTATGTCCAGTAGATGCTGATATGGAACATCTTATGTTGTGGTGGGGTCTGGAAGAAAGGGTCACAAAAAGACAGCCCCTCCTTATTTCTGAATATGCAGATGGTGCTGCCGAAGCTCCAGTGTTGTAGTAAAAGGTTCATTCCTGGGAATATTTTCACCATACCTCTTATTTGTCTTTTCTTCCCATAGAAACTGGGCATTAACAAAACGGATCCTATGGCTTTGACAAAGGAAGAAGTAAATGCATTTGTGAGACTGGACATTGACCCAGGCACCATAACGTGGCAAAGAGGTACTAGAGACATTAAATGAAAGAAAACGTGTCGAAAGAGACATTTATAGTTGCAGCTGAAACTGTGTTTCCTGGGAAAATGGGAAAGAGGGCAGAACTGGTTCCTCCTTCCCTAAGTTTGGTGGGATAGCTGCCTGCAGCTGGGATCCCATAACTGAAGGGGTCTAACACAGGGGCTTGAATCTGCTCTGAATTCACAAACATTGAGTTTGCTAATGGGTGACAGTTTGTGTTTCTAGATTTGTCAGTCACTGAGAGAGTTGAATTTGGCAGCTGTAGCCAACAGCCTTTTTACCTTACTGCTCTGTGAGTAAGAGGGTTCTGCTCTGGAATTAAAACTCAGTTTTAATCTGCCCACTTGCTGTGTTGGAGACTGACAGCAAATGAAGCCCAGATTTTTTAAAAGGTTTTTAAAGATAGCTGAAGGTAGAATCATTCTCTGGTCTGGCAGATTTAATATTTTACTATCAAAAGAACTTTAAAAGATTACTTTTTTACCTGAGTTAGGCTCCAAGTGTATTGCTTTTTCTTCTTTCTTTTGAAATACAGTATGAAATGTATTCTCCAGAATTTGCTTCATAACCTGTAATGAGACTAAAGTAGTCTGCCTCATGGGAAATACTTCATAAAACACTTGGAATATTTCAAGCATATAAAAGGAAACAGCAAATTTAAGCCAGTGTTTCATAGTTTGTGTTTCCAAGGTAATTTGACTTAATGGAGCTGTCTAAAACAATTCTCACTAAATGATAGTATCTGACCATTTTATCACTTAACTTATAAAGTGTTAATTTTATTTCTTTTTGACTGCAGTAATTTCCTGGATTCATATTGGTTAATGATGGTGAAAAATCAATTGGAATAATATTATCAGTTCTGCTTTTCAGAGAAGCTTTGGTCTGGTGGTTAATGCACACAAAGGGATGCAGACTCCCTCTGAATGCAGTGCAGGCTCTGGTGTATCTCTGGGTATCTTAATTTCATTGCAGTTTTTGTGTAAGAATCATGTTGAGAAGCACTTGCCATTCTTTAGGAGGGGATGGTTTCTCAAAGTGCCATCTTCTCTTCATTGGTGATCTGGCTGGGTGTTTGTCATAGGGCAAAGATGTGAATTTATGGCTTGACAATGTGACATCTTACCTTTCTGCATTCCTTGCAGTACTGGATACAAATGACAGATTCCTTAGGAAAATCACTATTGGACAGTCTGCTACAGAGAAAGGCTTCTCACGGACGGTAATTGTTCCCTTTTCTCACATGTCTTAAAAAGTGCTTTGAAAAAGATGTTCCTGAAGGAAGTTTCTGTAGTTCCAGCTATTTTCATCTTTGACCATTGTCTTGTTAAATAAAAAGCAGAAAGTCTTCTCAGCTGAGCAGTTAAATTTGCTACCAGTGCTGTCTTTAGTTTTAATTGTCTCTTCCCTCCTTCCCTGTTGTCTCCTGAATATTGGCTTCCCAAACTGGGATGTCTGTGGTATAACAGTGGTACAGGAGTGCCCTTTGTAAAGCTGGTCATGACAGTGGTTCATCTTCACTACTGCTGGTGTTTTGGGTGGGGTTTATCCAGCCAAAACTAGACACAGAATCTGAGCTTGCCTAGATTTATTGTATAATCAATAGAGTAAAAGAGGAAATTGGGCTGTGACTCCCCTCATCCCTTAAGTAACTGTCACATCTATAGTTCAAATGAATTGTGCTCAGAAAAGCTTCTTTCTTTTGACTCTAAATGTCCTTAGGGTTCTTAGCTTCCCTAAGGTGGAAGTGTCTGCATTATGTCAGATGAATTTTACCCTACATTTCCTATAGAATCTGGTTTTTCTGCTGGTGGGCTTTTTGTCTTTTACTGTATTGTTTAGCAATGATCAGATGAGTTAGTGAGCTCAGTCTTCAAAAATATAATTTGTTAGTGTTACGTGTTCTTACATGAATCACTAATGTTCGTGCCAGGAGAGACACGTAATAGCAACAGAATGAGTAGGTTTTGTTTAAGTTTGCAGGAAAAAAAATCCAGTTTAAAATGGCCAAATTAAAGGACGTGTTCTGAGAGCAATGCTTTGGATTTCTTGTATATTCTTTGTCTGTATTTTTTTCTTTCTTTTCTTTATTACAATGGTGATGATTTGCCGTGTTTCAAGAATTGAACAGAGGCAAGAATTGCTGGGAGGGAATCTTAATGAGTTCACGTCCTTCATTCATCTCTTGCAGGCTCAGTTTGACATCACAGTGAGCAGTGAAATCATGGCAGTCCTAGCCCTGGCTGATGGGTTGGATGATATGAAAAAGCGATTTGGCAGAATGGTGGTAGCTTCCAGCAAAAAAGGACAACCAGTTACAGCTGATGACCTTGTAAGAGTCATTGCCATTAAATGCTTTTTCCTATTATTTCTGAAAGTCCTTGGATTAAAAAGCAGAGAGACGGTTGTATGAAAAAAAAAGAAATTAACATTTAGAAGAGCAAAGATAAAATCCTGGCCCTTGCAGTTAATGAAGGTTATTTTCCTTCAGTGTGGCACCTTCACACCTTATCCAGAGAAGGGTGTGTGTGTGACCTGGGCAGGGACAAGGGTCCTGTGGGATGTGCTGTGTGTCAAGTTGCAGCTGGCACCATTGGAGTTACAGGGGAAATACGTGGTGGTTTCTACAAAAAAAGCATGTTTATGAATCAGAACTCAAAATGCATCCTGCTGGCCATCCTGTTTCTTAGGCTCCCTGGAGTGAGGAAAACATTGAGCAGGAGCAAAGCGTTTGCAAATTCAATTACTGACAATGAAATATTTTCTTCTGGGAGTCTATGAATGCTATAAAAGCCAAAGCATTTGCAAAAAGTGTGTGTTCTCTGTAAGGCAGCCTTTGATGAGGGACACAAATGTTTAATTTCCCTTCATGAAATGCTGAATGTCATAGTCCTGGTGATGCCTGTTACCAGTGTGTAAAGCAGCCCTAAGCAGCAGTTGCAAGCTGCAGCATTGTTTTGCAGCTCTCCCTCCACTAATTGTTAGTTCTTGGCAGATCTGTGGAGTGTGTCAAATAGCATTTTCCCAAATGGTGCTTCAACATGGTGTCAGGGCAATGCCCTGTGTCCCAGGCACTCCTTCCCGACCTGTGTCCCCAGCTAGGTGGGACAGGGCATTAAGGCTTACCCAGCTCTTGCTATCTTGCTGCAGGTTTTTTGTTTCCTTATGTGCTGGAGGGATGTGGGAGTGTTGTTTATTTGTTTTACTTCCTCCCAGGATAAGGCTAAGAAACAGTAGATTGATGGCCTGACTCTGGCCTTGCAGGAAAAGTGCCTGGCTGGAACAATTTGTCTGTAAATCCCTATGTGAGACATTTGTTGGGAATGAGAAAGAGCATGAGCCAAAGTTCTGTAGGCAGCTTTGAGATTTTAATTCCTACACCTAGCATGCTGCCAGTTTAACTTAAGCAACTGAGTTAAACCCTTTTTCTGGAAAACAGGAGTGTTTCTTACTGCCCATCAGCCTTGTAGGCAGATGGTGCTTGGCTTGGGAGTCTCTTTTTCTTTTCTGTAGACTCCAGGTGATAGAAGTCTTTCATCTCAATTTTTTTTAAACTTTCTAAAGAATTTAATTCTGTCCATTCCAATTGCAGAATGGAAGATGGTATCAGACATCCAACAGGTTCTCTTGTCTGTTATGTTTGCACTTGATGGCAGCCAGTGGCTCATGTTGTTAGGACCATGTTACCCACTCCTCATGCAGGCAGAAATGTGATTGCAGAGACCAGGCTGGGTCCTGCTGCTGTGATGCAACCAATGTCATGAGTGTGCTACCAGGAAGTGCAAAAAAAATCTGGGAAGGATCATGGAATCAAAAAGTGACTGCAGGTTTTAGGGATGGGATGTATGGAAGTGTGCTGAGCGACACGGGTCTGAAATGTCACCATGGAAATATTGCTCTGCAGTTTTCATTATTGTGGAGATGAGTGAAGTTTAAAGCTTTTCCATTAAATGTTAAATAAGCTTTCATGTGGCAAGATTGAAACTAATGAAACAAAGCAGTGAATGTCTTGGAAAGAAATAGTCTTTCATGTCTTTGAGTGCTGCAATTCAGTTGAAATTGAAAGGGAAGAAAAAGAGATTATGGGTCAAGGTTTTCATAACTGCTGTGAACATTTGGCTCAGGACTCACGACAGCAATTTTTGTTACTTTTTCAAGTGCTGGATAACAGCTGGTTTGATTTCCACTGGACTGTCAGTCACAAAAATGGCCAGACCCACATCTTCTCTTCCCAAAGCACATAGGGATGAAATCATAAGCTTTCTTTGCTCAGGAAGCAGAATTCAGCAGAGTATGTGGCTGCACCTGGGAGGAAATGTGGGCTCCAGTGTTTGCTTTCATGTCAGCCTGGTTGTTCTCATCAGCACAGAGGTTCACTTTCAAAGTTATTTCTGCACGAGAGACTTGAGCAGGATGTAGCAGGTTGTTATGACATTTTAAGGCCGGTATGTAGACAAATGTATTGAAAAGAAGGAAGAAAAATCCAGGATAAATGGACCTACAAAATTTAAGAACACTGCTTTCTGCTGCTGCATGGGCTGCAGTAAACCATACTTACTGAGGGGTTACTGCCTTGCTGCTCTTACCTGCTGACCTTGCCATAGCATTGAAACATGAATGAATTGTTCTTTATGCCTTTGCTACAAAGTCATGGCTCAGCCAGGTCACAACCAAGAGGCTGCTCCCACCAGAAATCACAGCTCCTCTTACAGGAATGTAAAGGTCGTTTTTCTGCTTTGCCCTGACTAGTTAGTTCTATGTTGAGCAACTTCTGGTACCAAAAGCCCTCGAGGACAAAATCAGAGCCTTTACACCGCATAGGAACCATCTCAAGGTCTTGGTACATCTGGAAACTGATTGTCCTTTTTTCTTTCAGGGAGTAACTGGAGCTCTGGCTGTCTTGATGAAAGATACTGTTAAACCAAACCTCATGCAGACGCTAGAGGTGAGCACAGGTTATTTGGTTCTTGGCTCTGAGAAGGCACTTACTGATTTAAAGGATTCATCACAGTCAGTGTGGCTCTGCTCAGCTCAGAGTTGGGGGTTTACTGTGGTTTTGTGCTCAGGGCTAGGGAAGAGGGCTGGGTTCATTCTAGGTCTGCCACTGGCATGTGGGATGACCCTGAGCAAATGCACTAAAATTTGCTGTGTCTTTGGTCTGTTGTCTTTAATGTCAAGAAGTGTTTGGGGAATTTAAATGGTGTGGATGAAGGAGAATGACAAAGAGTTGCTGGGATTTAGACATCCTTTTCCTAAGCAGATTAATATCTCCACTTATGGAGATTATAATAATCCTGTTTGCCCTGTAGTCCTTATTGCTGATAACAAATGTCTGATCAGAAGGCTTTAAGATCTGTCTTCTAAAAGTGTTTTTCTTTGCTTTCAAATACCACAGTACTTAGCTCCTGACATGCTGCATATTTGCAAAATTGCACTTTCTGATTTCCTCTTTCTCTCTCTCCTGCATCCCCCTTGTTCTAGGGAACACCAGTGTTTGTTCATGCTGGACCTTTTGCCAATATTGCACATGGGAATTCCTCTGTGTTGGCAGACAAAATAGCATTGAAGCTTGTGGGTAAAGATGGTTTTGTTGGTAAGTGTGTGGAGTGTGAGGTATTTTTGTTTGCTTTTTGTTTTGGAGGGATCTGCCTTTTTTTATCATGACTGTCTTTGGGCTTTTTAAATTTTTTTTTCTTGGAAGAAATTTCAGATTTATATAATCAAAATATGATTTCTGCACCCAGAAATCTTTCACAAACTTCTTTTTATTTTCTACTCTAGTTACAGAAGCAGGATTTGGTGCAGACATAGGCATGGAGAAATTCTTCAACATTAAGTGCCGCTATTCTGGTCTCCGGCCTCATGTGGTGGTGTTGGTTGCTACTGTCCGAGCTCTGAAAATGCACGGGGGAGGACCTGCAGTAAGTACTGGGGAAGGTTTTCAGTGGATCTGAGGGGCTGTTCCTGTTGTTCTGTTCCAGTCACTTAAAGCCTTGTAGCATTTGAGCAGCTTGAAGTTGTCTTGAAATTCAGAGTTGTAAAGGGAATTGATATTTCCCTGTTTGTCAACAGCTCCATTATAGTATGTTCCAGGTTCATACCTGCTTGTTTTATTGCCCTAGTGGAGTGCCTGCATGCTGGGCCACTTGTAACAGTTCCAGAGTGAGTCATGTATTTTATCATGCAGTCTTTTTTTCTTCCTTTTATTTTTTTTTTAGAAATAAAAAGGATCAGCATGGAGTAGAGTGTTGTATCTTGATAAGAATCAAGTAGGGATTGCTGTCATGGATAAAAGTCTTATGGGACTCCATTTCTTTCCCTTTTTCCACAGGTCACTGCTGGGGTGCCTTTGCCAAAGGAATACACAGAAGAGGTAATCTTTAAGCTGTTGTGACAGTGGACCAGCTAACTGTGGTCATGACATGATGGTGTCATGCAGTGCATGCCTGGATTACTAGTGTGTCATTTATTTAGCTGCCATAGAAAGGCTTCTTCATGCAAGCTGTAAAGTTCTTTTTTTTTCTAATGTTACCTTGGCTCTGCTCTTTCAAACATTTCTTTTCCTTGACCCTAGCCAGTGTTCAGAGCCCTTTTTACTCCTTAACTAACACAGTTGTCTGTATGCTCAATTTTTCATAGTAGTATCTACTCTGTTTCCCCAACCCTCTCAATGTGGAGTAATTGCTTAGCTGAAATATTGTCTCTGAAAATATCCAGAGTGCCTCTCTAATTACTCTCTTCTTAGCAGCAGATTTTGTTTTTATCCCCCCCTCGTTTGCAAGCAAGGGAAGTGAACTAAAGTCTCACCTTCCATCCTTATGCCTTGAATGGTTGTGTACCCTTTGGATAATTGATCAGGCTGTTTACATTGCTGCAGCTCTTTCACTCGTGGAGCTGCTGTATATATTATCCTTTGCATAGGAAGGGATGAAATGTCTGAATTTCCAGGAATAGTCTCTGATGCTGCAAAATGTAAATATATGTAAACTAAAAGCTGTTGCCACAGACTTCAAATGTATTTCATGAAATTCACTGCTGGTGATATTTAATCTATAAAGAGAAATCTGTCAGAGAGGAAACTGAGGCTTTACTGTGGGGAGTTAATGAGAACAGGTATTAACATTTTAAGCATACCAAAAGGTGATAAAAAATGGTTTCTCTTACCTTGACTTGGGGGCTGAAGCCAGTGATCATTAGAAGTAGTCACTCTTTTTCCTGTCTCCTGTCCAAGAGCTTGCAGTGGTCTGGACTGTTCCAAAAGCAGCACTGGGGATTTGCCTTTGTGGTTTCATTCCCATTTAACGTTTTTACCTTTAGCTTCTGGTTTAGTGGGTTTGGAAAAAAAGTTTCCCTGCCCCTGATAAAATATGCTCCCTGCTTGCTGCTTCTCCACAGAATCTTCAGCTGGTGGCAAAAGGCTGCAGCAACCTCAACAAGCAAATCCAGAACGCGCGGATGTTTGGTGTCCCGGTGGTCGTGGCTGTCAATGCTTTCAAGTGAGTGAGCTGGGATGGGGGGTGGTGCAGGGTGTAACACTGTGCCATTTCATGTACTGTGTTTAACACAAACTCTTGTTCTCAATACTGTTGATGTATTGTTGGCAGCATTTCCACAGAGTCATAAAACCATAGGATGGCTTGGGTTTGAAAGAACCTTAAAGATCATCCAGTTCTGCTCTCCTGCCATGAGTAGGGATACTTTTCACAAGACAAGGCTGCTGAGAGCCCCATCCAGCCTGATCTTGAACACTTTCAGGAGCAGTTTCAATACTTGGGTAACCTGTTCCAGTGCCTCAGCACCCTCACAGCAAAGAATTTTTTCCTAGTATCCAATCTAAACCTACTCTGTCAGTTTGAAGCCATTCCCCCTTGTTCCTGTCACTACGTGCTCTTGTAAGAAGTTTTTCTCCAGCTCTCTTGTAGGCTCCCTTCAGATACTGGAAGGCCACAGTTTTGCATTGTTGGAAAATGCATGAATTGGGCTCTGTTATACTGCACAGCAAACAACCACTGTGTGGTCTTTTTATGCAGCAGAAGTACTTTGAGCTGTGGTGTTAAAGCTGATGCCAGCCAAGGAGGAGACTGTGGTTGATAACCCTGAGCAGCTTTCTGCTAGCTGTGATTTCTTTGGACACATTTTGGATCTTGTCAAGAATGAACATTCATTTACTGTGTGTGCATCCTGGTACAAACATGCAGACTTTCTCCTTGCAGGACAGATACAAAGGCTGAGCTGGCCCTTGTAGTACAACACGCAAAGGAGGCAGGAGCATTCGATGCTGTGGAGTGCACTCACTGGGCAGAGGGAGGGAAAGGAGCCCTGGCCCTGGCCCGAGCTGTTCAGAGAGCATCCCAGGCACCTAACAACTTCAGGTTCCTCTATAATGTGGAGGTAGGAACTTGCACTATTACAGAGATGCTTTGTTTGTATCAGTTGGTTTCACTAGCTTAAGTTGTTTAGGGCTAAAAGGCTGCCTGAGAAATTGAGAAGAAATGTGGTGTTAGAATTGAAACATTGATTCCACAAGTCTCACAGACCTAGTTAGTCAGTTCTTACTGTTTTAGCTACCCATTGAAATATTGAAACATGTTTTGAAAGCTCTCAGAATACTCTGTATTTTGTTCTACAGCAGATGAAATTAAGCCTTATGTCTGTAGAAGTGCACTTGATGACACATGTGGAGGATCTGAAACTGCTGTGGTGCTGCAGGGCTTTGTGCCTTGGCCATGCTGATTTGCCTGTCTTTTTTGTTTTTCTAGCTACCTATTGTAGACAAGATCAGGCTTATTGCCCAGCAGGTCTATGGGGCAAGAGACATTGAGCTACTTCCAGAAGCACAGGAGAAAGTTGCCCTGTACACCAAGCAGGTGAGTTTTCCACACACCTGGTAGCAGTGGTGCTTTCCATTCAAAATTATCATAGTGAACAGGGATGTTCAAGCTGTGTTACAAGGGAATCTTCACTCAAATATGTCCTTATTAAAGGCTGCTATGGCAGAGGAAGAAAAGGATGTGAGAAAGGAGAAACTGACTTTGTCTTCTAGTGAAGAAGACAGAACTCACTCATGTGGCCCAGTACCATCCATCTGTGATAGTTTTGGGGAGAAGGGGTAGGAGGATTTAATG
>NW_005054303.1:9664013-9664141 GCF_000277835.1 Geospiza fortis | reverse complement strand
TATACTCTCCAGTCTTTCAGCATTTAGAGAATTAGGGAATTACAACTCATTACGCTGGTTTTAAATAGTCTCTGATTATTTTTCCATCTTGTTCCATTGAGATCAAGTTCCACTAATCAGTTTTTGAT
>NW_005054303.1:9655296-9663991 GCF_000277835.1 Geospiza fortis | reverse complement strand
TTATACAAGACTTAATGTGGAAAGTTTAAGTTTTGATCCTGCCATCTGGTTGTTGAATTCGGTGTTTTCTGGTTGCTGTGCTGCTTCTGCTCTTCTTGAGTGTGACATTGTTGTGAATTTACCTGCTTCTGCATTATTGAAGGCCTTTGAAGAGAAAAGCAATATGAGGACTGGCAATTCATTGGCTTCAACATGCTGTAACCAATTTTCCTTTTGCAGTCCATTTACTACTGGCATGTAGAGCTTCTCACTTTCGTGCTTCTTATATATTCCTTTACAAGTCCATCAAAATCCCAAAGGCATGCAATTGCCACTTCCTCACAACCTGCAATTGTATTGATCAAACACTTCTAATTAACTGACTTGATCTGAACAAAACTTTAACTCTGAGCTGTTCAACATTTTAGGAAGAGAGTAGGCTGAAGAGAGTTGGCTGTCAAGGTTGTATATCCGACACTTCCATACCATTAATTTTTAACTCAGCTGGATGCGCCAAGGGACATGGTGGTTCTTTCTTTAGTACTTAATGGAGGGTGGGGAGAGAATTTGAGAGAGAAGGAATGGGGATGTAGAATGATCAGTGGATCTGACAGGCTGTGGATGAAGCACTTGTTGGGAAATAAAATGCCTGATGTCTGCAGAGAGTGGCACAATAGAGCAATTAGATTTTTGTACTGGAAAAATTACTGGTTTTTCCACTTATGTCATTCATTTTCTTTCTGTTTTCCCAGGGATTTGGAAACCTGCCAATCTGCATGGCTAAAACTCACTTGTCATTGTCTCATGACCCTGAACAAAAAGGAGCACCTACAGGTTTTGTTCTGCCAATCCGAGACATTCGGGCCAGCGTTGGGGCTGGGTTCTTGTATCCCCTGGTGGGAACGGTATGTGGCAGCTGTGGGTGAGGAAAAAACTTCGTGTGCATTCCAGGAGTCACTTACTGTTAAGTGTCCTAGATTAGGAGAGTCCTTGTCATTTACAGTTGGTGTTTTAACAGTCCAGTGTATCAGGTGCCTTAATAGGGGTTTTTCTCAGGGGGAAGAGGGAGGCTGAAATAGACCATTTCACATTTGAATAATTAGCAAGCCCCTGCTGTATTCCTCAGGTCCCACATCTCTTTTCCTTAATTTTGAGAAAAGGGTGAGCTCTGTAGTTTGTGAGTTGTAGGAACAGCAGGCTGGTGGAGGGAGAAATCCTTGGCCCACCTGGTGGCTGTTGAGGCTTTCCATTCCTGGTGAAGCGCTTTGCAGGTGACCTCTGTGTACAGCTGTGGATCAGGGCACAGCAAGGCAACCCCTCCTAAGCTTACAGAGCAGATGTGTCTGGATGAGACCCCTCCAAAGCAAAACTGAGATGTGCTATCAATCATTTATCAGGATCCCCTCCTCTTTGGTTCTCATGGTTTTGCTGACCATCTGTTTGCTGTTCAGCCTGCAACAATTCCAACAACTCATTTCACTGTGCCCTTCAGTTTTTAGTTTCTGTTCTTTGATATGATTGGCATATTGTCAGCTGAGAGGGGAGAGAGTAGCAACAATGGAAACAGGATCCTGGAGCAGCTTTGTTATGAATTGCCTGGCAGAAAGAGGAGCTATCTGCAAAATGAACCCACATTCAGGTTTGCATCTGTAGAAACAGCACTAGGATGAAAGGATCCACTGGAAATCTTACCTGGGGAATCTCTTCTGGGCAAATGTTGAATAAGTAGTTAGATTACCTTAGGGCATGAGGCAGTTGGAGCAAGCAGCTCTTTTTCATGTTTACTAGCCTGAACCTTTTCCTGAGGTCTTCATGGCAACATGTTTGTTGTAATAAAGTTTCAGAAGCATTAGGGGTGCATGACTCAGTTGATGAAGTTGCTGATTTAAGAGTTGGATCCTCTCTTCCTTCAAATGCTAGCTAGAGCCAAATATTGGCTGCCTTTTTCTTTTAATTCTTTTTTTTTAAAAAAGGTAGTTGAGGTTTCCAGATTATCCAGCATAAATAAGGTAATCACATCCCTGATTAAAGTCTGGCTCATCCATGATCTAAAGACTGATGTGTGTTTTGGGATAGAATGAAGATAGCATGCCTGTTCCTGTTATAAATGCCATTTTTGCAAGCCAAGATTTAGTCCAAACAGTGATTTATTTTATTATTTATTCCATAAGCATTGGAGAAGGAAAGGGTACACTGCATTAATGAGTAAACAAGAGAGAGATGTTTTCAGACATTAAAACTAACATTTTGGCTCTTTTTCTGATGTCTTCGGTTTCTATGGAGTTGGACTTTTTCCTTTCTGCTCCTGTACCCATTTCCTAATGCTTTCTTGGCTATGTAGCAAATCATGGTGTTAATTCTGCCAGAGTTAACGATAAGTCTTCTGGCTGGGACGTGATCACTCTTCTGTGGTGTCTAAAGCCCAGGGAATGGATGTCCTTTTGAGAAACAATCTGGGCCATTTTGAATCAGATCACTATTTTAAACCCATTCAGCAGGGGATGTGTTAGCCTTAGAATAAATTTTAGGCAGCAGCCATTGAACTGTGAGCTGAAAATGCAACAAATATGTAGCTCTATGCAGAAGCTTTTAGGATAAATGTGAGGTGAAATTAATCACTGGTGTGTGCCTATTCTTTTTATCTGAAGTTAATCACAAAGGCACATCATGCTTTATTTTTTTTCTCAGCTTCTGAGGTTTGGAATTTTCCTTACTGGCTTAAAGGTGAAACTGTTGTACCTCCATGAAATACTGGGAAATTGTAAAGGAAATATAATTTCAAAGGTTATCTAGATTTAAATTAAATAAATCATTGGAATAAGATTTATTTGGTCTCTTTTCTGGTGCTGCTGCTGAATTGGAAACGATTCTGTTATTCAGCTCTGGTTTTTTAGATCCTAAATAACATTTCTTTTGAAAGATCCACAAGAGCAACAAATATATGTTTGGTTGGTATTGGTTTTATTTGAAATCTTGCAAGGGGTTTGATTATACCCAGGTGGTCTAAGTTTTTCTTGTAAGTAAATAGTGTGAATTGCCCTGTGTTCTTTTTGAGCACATGTGGTATTAAAGGGGAGGAGAATAAATGAGAAAAAGTTCATTCCTTCAGCTCTGAAAATAATAGCATGAAGCATTGTAGATACTTGTACAGAAAATTAGTAGCCTGGATGGAAATTATTCTGCACTGCATGGAAATTTGGGGTTTGAGCAGACTGCCTTGAAGTAATAGATAACAGAGTAGCCACTGTGGGCTGCCCTCTGGATGGGAAAGGAGGAAAAATTGACTGTTTATTTCAAAATAGAAAGTGCAAGAAATGGCAAAGTCAGGCACATTTTCAGCACCTCCTACTCTATTGAATGTCACTCTCTGAGCTCCTGCTGTGGCCCTCTGAATCTGGAGGTGGAGATCTGCAAAGCTCCATGATTCTCCAGTGGTACATAAATAAATAGGAAGTTTCTTGCTCTTCGTGGCCAGAGACTGAGAGCTGAGAACAGGAAAGCCCCTCTGGGCACTTTGAACCTCTTAACACTTTTGTGAGATGTTCTTGAGAGCAAAATATTTTTACAGCTGAGCACAAAGAGAAGGAATGGGGGTCCTCTCTGTGACCCTCCTCTTCTCTGTCTGGGACAGCAGTGGCTCTCATAAAAAGCTAATGCAGCCCCAGAATTCATTACAAAGAGGGGACTTTAGTGATTTTTACCTTTGCATAACCCATGAAAGACTTGCAGTGGTACAGTACATGTGGGACTGGTGTTAGCACTTGTAAATGGCTAAGGAAAATGGGCTGGGAGTCCAAAACCTCCCTGACCAGTTTTGAGAACTGCAGAAAAGACCTCACCAACAGAGCTTTGCCTTCTTGCTGCTTAGCTTATTATCAAAAGGAAGATGGGGAGGTAATTTGATTAGCGTGCAAAATACTTGCTCAGGGAGAAAATACCAGGTTGCCAAAGAGATGTTTAATCTAATGGAGACAGGCATAACAATACTGACTGTGAAAGCTGAGGCAGGGTGATGCAGATAGAAAATGAGACCTTTCAAGTTCTCCCTTTTTATAAAAGCACTTAATGACCACTGACATAAAGTACCAAACATGGTCACAGACCCTTGTAGAGTCCGTGTTCAGCCTGTGTGTGCTGCTGGGCTAAATGCTGCCTTAGGGGAGGGGAAATGCTGTCAGCTGCAAGGATAAATCAGGCCAGGTGTAGTTCCTGCCAGCCTTGTTCTGCATCCCTGAAACTGGGTACTCAGCAGTGGGACAAGTGCAGAGGAGTGGCCTGAGGCAGTAGTGCTTTGTGAGCTTCAGTTCTGCCTCAGAACAGCCCTTCTGAGTGTGTTCCAGTAATTATTGCTAATTATTTAACATGTCTAGTTCTAGATTCTCAAGGAATTGTAATCAACTGAGACTTTACAGCTGGCAAAGTTGTATTAAAATTTGTATCTTCACTTTAGTACTCAGAAAACTTCAGAAGTAATTGTCTCATCACAGCAAAGTCCATGAACACTCCTCCAACAGTAAACTGATCAGCTGCATAGCCAAGTATTTTGCCAAATCTTGGGCTCAGTTACTTGCAGCTGCAGAAACCAAACTTAATCATCATAAAAAGCAAAAACTTCATATCTGTCTACTGAGCCAGGAGTTTCTGGTTCTCATGGGCTGCTTCAAAACAGTCCATGACCATCATTCTCTGGTCTGTTGGTGTTCAGGGAGCTATTGCCATCCAAGTTTTCAGTGTTGGATCTTGTGCCCAAAAATGCTTCCACTGCCATTTTAACATTTGTCTCTTGTTGTCCAGATGAGCACTATGCCAGGACTTCCTACAAGACCCTGCTTCTATGATATAGACCTGGACCCAGTGTCAGGAGAAGTAAATGGGCTCTTCTGAAAGGAGTGATTAACCAAAGGTTGGTGCCTTCTTGAAAGCCTTCAATATTTGGGCTTTATTTTTGCAAAGATCTTGAGATAATGGAGTTAAGCCAATCCCATATTATGCCATATGTTTCCAAATGACATTTTATTATAATTCAGCCTGAAAGTTGCCTGCAGTACTATATAATAGTAATTAAATTTTATTTTTGTTTTTAGCTCCCAGAAGAACACCTGATGAGTCATGTAAATGGAACTGTGCTCTGATCTTTTTTTTAAAGTCAGAATAAGACATCAGTGAGAATATAGTGCAAGAAGTGACTGGAAGGAGGAGTACTGAAGAATCAACCAGTAACTTTTAATCTGTAATAATTTTTAAACTGCTGCCTTCCAAGCTAGTTGACACTGAGCATATAAAGCAGATTTCCTCTACAGACCTCCCGCTTCATGATTGTAGCTGAAGCAGAATACAGAAGCTTGGCTTTAATGACCTCTTTTGATTCAGTGACATGATTTTAATAATTAAAAATCCTAAAGCTGGAGCTGTTTGAAACAGTCTTGGGACTTTAATTGTCTTAACCATCAGGGTTTTGCAGCATATATTATCTTTAGAAGTCTTGCTGGCTGCAGTTTCCCCTTTGCCACGCGGAATCCTCTGTTCTTCTCGCACCATGGGAGAGCCTGCTGTGCCCTGGCACTGCTCCAGTGTCATTTCAGAGGAGCAGGGAGGATCCCCTTCGCTTCCCAGAGCTCTCCACAAGTGCTTCCCCTGCCTTCTGCTGGGAGTTTCTCCTGCAGGCACCTGAGCCACATCAGATGGCCCAAGCCCAGCTGTGACTGCTGTGTTCTTCTGTCCATGGAATGAAAGCTCTGCAGAGCAGATCTGGAGGGACTGGGTCTCTGGCCCATATCTGTGGCTTCCACCAGATGTGCCCTTTGAACCACTTCCTGCTCAACCATAAGTGCAGTTACACCACCGACAGGCCTTGTTTCACATGGTACCTTTTTGATCAATAGAGACAACGTGAATAGTGATTTGTAGCATGTTTTGTCAGCAGGCCAAAAATCATTTTGTAACATGAAGATTGCATTGCTGCCAATTTTTTTAACTAATACAAATAAACTGGCAAATACTTCAAGTGCTTTTTGGGTTTTAGTGTATGCACTGAGATGACTGAATTAGGATTTATTTCTGTGATTAAGTACACACAACAGCAATCATTGTATTGACAAGTAGGAGTGATTATTGCAGTAATAAGTAACCTGCAATGCACCAGGGTGTGTGTGTTTTAATCTGGTTTCCTTCCCTGGATGATGTATGTTGTCTGTAGGAAATAAACTACCTGAATTATTCTGTGAATGTGAGATACTTGCATCTGACTGCAGAATATCTGAATTAACAGTCATGAGGCCCATCTGCTTGTATCAGAACTGAATCTAAAAACATTCCAAATTTGGTGAGAACTGGGAGGATCAGGATGTAGGTGTGCACCAACGTAGGAGAGCATTTGTAGTACACAGATACTGTGTGTGAATATATATATATATATATATGGATATGGAGAGAAAGAGATCTCTATCTCTTCAATTATTCAGGAGGGGAGAATAATTACATAAAAGTTACCTGGTTGTGAACACTTAAAATGGTTATGAGAGCATTTGAGATGCATTCACAGCCTCCTAATATGTTCCTTTTGCTGTAATCCAGCCAAGGATTTCCTGGCAGCCAGGAGAGCAGGCTCAGTCCCCTTGCAGGGGGTCAGGATGGGCTCCCCCACTGCTGCCCAGCCCCCCAGCCTGGCTGAGGGTACCTGCAGCTCCTGGGCCCAGCCTTCCCTGGAGCAGGGTGCCAGAGCGGATGCTGCCAAGTCTGCTGTCAGTTCCTACATTTAATCTTCCCTGCTACACTGCTTTCCTGCAAGTGCTCTGTGTTCCACCTTCATTTTATGCTTATGAAAGATGGGATAAGTGCAAATTTATGCTAAGATTAGCCTCCTTTTAGTTTAGCATGAGATCATAGCCATGTGCTTGAGAGAGATGGTTCAAGAGGTTGCTAGTCCCCCTCCTGCAGTGAGGCACAGCAGGATCAGGCACGAACTTTTGAAGGGTTTGCTGCACAACAACAAAGCACAAGGGCCAAAAAAACAGCCCCAAGCATCTCCAGAGATCAATGGGGAATGTTTTCTAACCTGCACTTCCAACCTTTCTTTTCTCTTGCAGGATGGATACATAAATAAGTTATTTTTTTAATACTCTCCTTTGCAGCTAAGGGTGCCAGCTAGGTCTTGTCCTATCAAACAGGACACAGAGGACACTTAATTTCTCCTAGCTAAGTACTCAGTGGTTCTCTTCTCCTCCTGTTGCTTAGAGAAAAAACTAATTATGTACAAATTTCTTCTCTGTGGGCTATTTGTGGGCCTGGTCCTTAGCTGGTGTTACAGCCATCCGTCCCCGTGCTGTGCTGTTGTGAGAGCACTGCATCACATTCTGTAAGAAATAACACAGATTTATGGTTTTAGGTAGTGCTGGGGACAAGAAAGAGGAGAAGATGTTGCTTGGTTGACTTGTTGTGTGTCACCAGCACCACAGAAAGAAAACAGGATCCAGCTGGGCCAGGATCTCCTGTCCAGCTTACCCAACTTCTGACCTGATGCTTTGCTTGCCTTTTATTTCCCTTTCACCACAGCCATTGGTGCTGCCATCTGCCCCTGGAGAGTCAGGAATAATTGGATTCCATGCAAAGTGCTCCCAAGGGGATTCATGGCAGCTTGCCTCCATCACACCACCACATTCCCCAGCCTCACATTACCATCCTCATTGTCTGCTTCCCTCCCTCCTGCCTCCAACTGCAACGAGGGAAAAGCTCCTTGCATTGAAGGGCCTCACTTGGCTTTAATAAAGCAGTGGATCATAATTAGAACCCACCACCCACCTCAGGAGAGAAGCTGTTTCCAAATGAAGTTTATTATCCTGAGTGAATGCGAGCAAACACATCTCAGAGGGGAGCTTTTAAAAAGGCAATTCCTTGTGATGCTCAATGCACTTTTTCAGCCCTCCTGGCTGGCGTTTCAGCCCAACTAATCCATTTTGTACCTTTTTTCCCATGAAGAAACCTAGGAGGGGGGAGGCCATGTATGTTTTTCTAAGCCTGGCCTACACTGGAAGCCACTTGCAAGTTCAGAGTGCTGCTTTGCTCAGTTTCTCGTGTGCAAACACGCTGTGAAGCAGTTAATGTCTGTAAAGCCTTTGTGGGCGTCAGCTCCCCGTGGAGATGAATGGGGACGTTCGGGCATCTCAACTGCAGTTTCCTGTAGTTCATCAGCTGCACTGGGAAGTCCTTTTTCTGGAGGCTCTCCCATCAATCATCACAGCTGGAGACGTGATTTTTTAAAGTCAGATCTCAGCTGCTTTGGAGAGAAGAAAGGCTCTGATGAAAGAGGCACTTTCTCTGGTGTTTTGGGCATGGATTAGTTTGAAGACAAGAGCTGGCTGTCCTTATCTCCACCTCCAGAGGTGTAGCTCCTGCAGCACCTCCAACAGTGAGTGCTGAAAGCTGTGAAGGTTTTAGGTGGGACACAAAAAACAGCTGCCAAGAGCAAGAACCCTTCCCTTCCCACCAAGCCAGGAACCCCCCAGCGGTCCCTCCTCCCCGCAGGGTGTGCTCCGGGCTCCCTTGCCGCTGGGATCCGAGCTACAAACCGCAGCTCGATTGCTGGGAGGACCTTCACCCCGAGCTGAAGTTGGTGGTTTTCGGGTCTGCAGTTGCCGTGCACAGCCTGGGAGGGGACGGAAGGTTCCTCTGCCAGCGGGCGAGGGATCCTGCCCGCCAGGAGAGCGGCGCTGTCCCGCCA
>NW_005054303.1:9654608-9654934 GCF_000277835.1 Geospiza fortis | reverse complement strand
GGCGGAGCCGGGATGCGGGATGCGCTCGGGGCAGCGGCTCCTGCGCTTGCACGGCTCTGACAGCTCCGCTCGCTTCCCCCTTAAAATAGCTTCATTAAAATCATAATGATTTTTTAAAACCCAGATGTGCTGCGGGGGAAGCGTGCCCCGGAACCCCCTTTTAATCACGCTACTCCTGAAAAGCAGAGCACGAAATGCTGTGTAAAGCCCTGCCCGGAGCCCCCGAGCCCGTCCTGCAGAAGTTGGTCTGTTTGCGGTAACACCTTTTTGAATCGTTCTATTCAAAATGTTCTGATGATATTTCGAAGCAGAGCTTTTTTCTTTTT
>NW_005054303.1:9651157-9654598 GCF_000277835.1 Geospiza fortis | reverse complement strand
TTTTTTTTTTTTGCTAAGGTTGACACACATCTTACAACACCATGTCTTTGATGAGCACACACGGTGTTAATTGAGGTTGCCATGGGAGGCATGCACGTAGTATAAATAAGCTCCCTTCTTGCCATGTGATTTCGCTTTTGTATTCCTCAAGCCTCTTTTTTGTATTCTCTGTTTTTGCATATTGTCATATGGTGCATTAAAGATAAAAATATCCGCTGTCTCAGGGTGTAATTTCCCTAGCTGGAACTATAAGTGCATATGGAGCAGTGGGGAAAGGATTTAGCAAACTGTAGGAGAAGGAAATATGTGTGTGCCTGTGTAATAAGTATTTGCCATAATATGGGCAGTTATATAAAAAAGTCCCTTTTTACCACATAAAATAGCAACATAGTACTTTCTGTGATGGAACATCACTGGGTTGACATCTTGTGGCCTTATTTTGCCTTTAGGTATTGATGCTAATTAGTGAAAAAAATGTGCTATAGTGCATCCAGCCCTGGTCTGCCTCCCAAAATGAAATGTTTAGGGAGAAAAAACTTTTTAGTACTTTTTAAAAATTTCTCTACGGGTCTTATCACTCATTTATTGTGTTCCAGATAAAAAGATGAAAGCCTCGGTCATGCTTTGCAGCGAATTTCATGTAACACGCGAGGGGAACTGAAGCAGAAAGCAAAGCCAAGGCAAAGCAGCATCTGACCTTGTCACTGGGGGGCAGAAAACAGCCGCTGCTTCCACTGGTGCTTCCATCAAGCTCCCTGGGCAATGTGGAATTGCAGAGAGCTCACAAAGTGCAAGTTCCTTCCAGGTCCGTGGGGTGAATAAAAATTGTTAATTCTTGGCTTGATTTGTCATCCTTTGGGGGAAAAAAAAGAGGTATGTCAGACTGGCCATTATACAGTTAGACCAAGCACAACTAGAAGTGGGTTGCTCCAGAGATGAAAGTGACTGAGGCCAGCAAAGCCAAGGAGAAGCCTGTTCAGCTGCACATCTCCCCAGGATTCCTTGGAGAGGTGATAAAGTGAGTAATAAGGCAAAGTGGGAGTTATAAAGTGGATGCGACAGCTCCAGCAGAACTTCTTCTCACTGCCACAAAGGCTCGTTACAAAGCAACAAACGTTATTTGGAAATCTGTTTGGGGAAAAAAATGCACTTTGAGCATCTCTGCAGTTCTTGTGTCTGAAGCATTGATCAGGAAAATCGGCAGCACAACGCTGACAAAGGAGACGAGAATATGGTGAAGGCAGCCAAGGAAATTGAAATGGAGAACCCAAGAGAGGCAGAGACTCCCAGCACAGGGGCCACATGTTCCCCACCAGAGGAACAAGCAAAAAAACCCTCCATGCTCTGTTTTAAGAAGCGTAAGAAGTCCTGTAAGAAGGGGCTAACTGTGAAGGATGCGTGTGAAGGAGCCTCAGAGGAGAAAAGCCAACGTGTCAGCGCTGACCAAGAGGAGGCCAAGGCTTCCATTCCATCACGATCCTCCAAAGGAACCTGGGCAGCCATCAAAAACCTCGCCAGGCCTCAGAGAAGGCAGAAGTCCTCCTCACGGAAGAAGGTGCCCTCTGATTCCCAAGTGCAGCTGGAGGTGGATGCTGAGGAGAGCTGTGCACAGGACCTCCCAAAGAAACGGGCGAGCTCTGGGGTGAAGATGCCCTGTGTGAGGTTCTCCAGAGGTAAGAAAAAACCCAGCCCCTCAGAAGCAGTGGAGGAATCAGAGGGCAGTGCTCAAGCAAATGAAGTGATGGGTGTTGTGAATAAGGCTAGTGAAGAGCCAGAGGATTTGGCCCCGACGGACAAATCTGAATCCCTCAGCCCAGTCTCTGCACAGGAGGAGCAGGATAGGGTGAAGCAGGAGCAGCATAGAATGAAGGAGGACCAGGATACAAGGAAGAAGGACCAGGATACAATGAAAGAGGACCAGGATACGGTGAAAGAGGACAACCATACAGCAAAGGAAAGTGACACCTCTGTTGGGAAGAGTGAGCCCTTGACAGAGCCCACACGGGATGCAGAACAGTCGGAGTGCACTGTTCAACTGGAGATAACCAGTTCAGAGACATTTGATGAAACAGCCCAGGACAAACTGCAGGAAGGGAGTCTGCCCCCAAGCACTGATGATGTGGAGGGCAGGGCAGTTGCTCCCGAAGTGCCTGTTTCTAAAGATCAACCTGACAATGCCCCTGAAATCACAGAGTGCCAGGAAATCCCTCATATCTGTAAAGAGATGCCTGAAAGGGATGAATTGGAAAAGAGCATAAATCTTTCTAAGGAGTGCAAAACTGAGGAGACTGTAACTGATTTTAGTGAGTTGGCATCCAGAGGTGATGCAGCGAGTGTGCAGGAGGCAGCAACAGTGAAGGATGCTGTGAGTGTGAAGGATGCAGTGAGTGTGCAGGATGCAGAGGGGGTGAAGGACGCAGCAGATGTGCAGGATGCAGCACGCATGAAGGATGCAGCGAGTGTGCAGGAGGCAGCAAGTGTGCAGGATGCAGAGAGTGCACAGGAGGCAGCAAGTGTGCAGGATGCAGAGAGTGCACAGGAGGCAGCAAGTGTGCAGGATGCAGAGAGTGCACAGGAGGCAGCAAGTGTGCAGGATGCAGAGAGTGCACAGGAGGCAGCAAGTGTGCAGGATGCAGAGAGTGCACAGGAGGCAGCAAGTGTGCAGGATGCAGAGAGTGCACAGGAGGCAGCAAGTGTGCAGGATGCAGAGAGTGCACAGGAGGCAGCAAGTGTGCAGGATGCAGAGAGTGCACAGGAGGCAGCAAGTGTGCAGGATGCAGAGAGTGCACAGGAGGCAGCAAGTGTGCAGGATGCAGAGAGTGCACAGGAGGCAGCAAGTGTGCAGGATGCAGAGAGTGCACAGGAGGCAGCAAGTGTGCAGGATGCAGAGAGTGCACAGGAGGCAGCAAGTGTGCAGGATGCAGAGAGTGCACAGGAGGCAGCAAGTGTGCAGGATGCAGAGAGTGCACAGGAGGCAGCAAGTGTGCAGGATGCAGAGAGTGCACAGGAGGCAGCAAGTGTGCAGGATGCAGAGAGTGCACAGGAGGCAGCAAGTGTGCAGGATGCAGAGAGTGCACAGGAGGCAGCAAGTGTGCAGGATGCAGAGAGTGCACAGGAGGCAGCAAGTGTGCAGGATGCAGTGAGTGTGCAGGAAGCAGTGAGTGTGAAGGATGCAGTGAGTGTGCAGGAGGCAGAGAGTGTGCAAGACACAGCAAGCCTGCAGGATGCCACAAGTGTACAGGAGACAGCGAGTGCCCAGGATGTAGCAAGCATCCAGAATGCAGGAAGCCTGAAGGATGCAGCAGGTGTGCAGGAAGCAGTGAGTGTGGAAGATGCAGCAGGTGTGCAGGAAGCAGCGAGTGTGGAAGATGCAGCAAGTGTGCAGGAGGCAGCGAGTGTGGAGGATGCAGCAGGTGTGCAAGAGGCAGGAAGGGGGCAGGG
>NW_005054303.1:9649952-9651112 GCF_000277835.1 Geospiza fortis | reverse complement strand
AGATACTAGAAGCAAATGCAGGCGCTGGTGTCAGCATCGTAATCACCATCACTGAAGCTGAGGACTCTGACAACACCGACTCTGACCAGGCCTATGAGCCATCCCCTGTTTTGCACCAAAAAAAGCAAAAAGGGAATAAAAAATCAAACAGGAACGCTGATGTTGGTCAAAAAGAGGGCCCTGAGGCTGGTGGCGGTCCCCAGGCAGAGGAGAAAGGTCTGGGTGACCAGGGGCACAGAACTGGGGAGCAGTACGAGCTGCTCCTCATAGAAACCGCCTCCTCCCTCGTGAAGGCGGCCATTCAGTCATCCATAGAGCAGCTGGTCAACGAAATGGCCCTGGAACAGAATAAGCACAACAGCTTTCTGTGATGGCAGCCTTGCCCCAGAGAGAAAAGGGCAGAGGGAGTGATTTCAAGCTCCATTTGGCCTGTGGGGTGTGTGGAGAACTGGGAGAGCTCCCGGGGCCGCGGTGTAGTTCATTCTGCATGCCCGTTCAGTTGTGTCCATGTGAAACGGATCCCGGGACGTGGGCAGGCCCTGCTGAGGGCAGCGTGTCCTGCCCCTGCTGGGGCTTCAGACAGCGCCACTGGCCACAGCTGCGGAAACATTCCGGTGTTACAGTGACTGTATTTTCACTTATTGGCACATTCCTGTCATGGCCACATTTCTGCTGTCCCCCATGCTCTGTTTCCCCGCTGTCCACGCTGTAGATCTGTGCCTACCATGTGTTGGAAGAAAGGCCCTGAGAGGCAGCGAGTGCCTGACCTGCTGCTGGGCTGGATCCAGGGCACGCTGAAACAGCTGGAGCCTTGCTGGGCCTTTATTGCAGATGAGGAAGAGCGAAGTGTCTGCAATATTAACAAGAAAACATCAATGCCAGGCTGTGCTTTGTGCTGTGAACCAGCCCTCGCTAGGCCCGGGCGCCAGGAGCCGCGGTCAGTGCTGTGGCACGAAGCCGGCGGGTTCCAGCGAGGAGCTCTCTCCTTCCTTCCCTCGGCCTCTCCCCTGTCAGGAGCAGCCTGTGCATCTCCAGACACGCTAAAGCTCAGCATCAGCCTCGCCTTGCTGACCCCGGGCAGCACCTCGTCTGCTGGGGGAGCATTTCTCGCACCATTGAACTCGACGGGCAAAATTCCCTGCGGGATCACGGGCTCGGCT
>NW_005054303.1:9645518-9649942 GCF_000277835.1 Geospiza fortis | reverse complement strand
CTCCTCGCTCGCCTTCCTCCATCCCCATCCCGGTGTCGTGCTGAAGCTCTCCTCGGATGTAGCATATTTTTTTATCCATGGCATGCGATATAAATAGCAGTGAGCTGCATGCGTGTTAGCAGTCAGCAGAGTTTGGGAAGCTGCAATGTGCTGCCGGCGCTGGGATTGCTTTGATTTGGTCTGAGTGCTGCTGGCGGAGCCTGTCCCGCACCACTCCCCCCTCAAAGCCCTCCCGCCTTCATCCAGCCCAGGCATCCCTTGGGAATCGTGCGGTGTGCCCGGCTCGCTGCCACCAGGCTCTGGCACGCCATGGAGCTCGCTCTGAAACATGCAGGGAAATGCTGGAGCAATCTTACCAAAGTCCTCGGGGAAAAAAATTCCTGACATAAGGACATGACTGGAAAATGCCTGGACAAGACTACTGCTGTCAAACCCCAGAACTGCCCTGCCCGAGGGATTTGCACTGTGTGTGTGTGTGAGCATCACCTCCAGCTGCCAGCACCCCAGGAGAAAGGGGCTTTTTGATGATATGGGATTGCATCTGCGTGGCTGGGATTTGTGTCCAGCTGTGGGCAAGGCAGTGTGTTCCTCTGAGAAAATTCTCCTGCGTGTTCCTCAGCTGGCACAGAAATAGCAGCCGTGCTTGGTGATTGCTCACTGACCGTGCACTGAGATTTCCCTGCCCAGCACAGGCTTTGGATTCCTGCTAAAATACAAGGGCTGTACCTGTCCCTCGTACCTGGTGCACAAACATGTTTTAAACCTTGATAAAACATCTCGTTGTCACGAGAGGACTGCCAGCAGCAAGAGCCACAGCTCATCTTTGTGCAAGTAAAACTTAAAAAACCCCAGAGGGTCGTAAAGAAAAAAACAGTCTCTTTTTCTTCCTGTTAATTTGATTATTAAGTATCAGCTGTTGATAATTCAGTGTGTACAATTTTAATGGCTTTGTACTTCATACTGGTCCTTCCAGGTATTTTGCCACAGTTTTAAAAAAGGGACTTTTAAAGGACTTTTAGATGTACCTTTGAAGCTGCCACAGCTCACCCCAGGCAGAGCCATCCTGATGCTGGGAGAGGCTTACAGGATTGCACTGGGCACTGTGGCAGGCTGGTGCTGAGCAAAGGGCTGCAGCATTGCTGTGGGATCCCACTGGAGTCAGCTGCAGAGAAGGATGTCCAAGCTTTAGTAAATAAACACAAAATTACCCCCCTGGGCCAGGCTGTCATCCTCTGTCAGCCTGCTAAGCTGTTTTGGGAGGATTTGGTGTTATTTCAGTACTGCCTTTTAGGTGAAACACGTCTTCAAAAAAGGAGGAGAATGGCAAAAATGCCCAGTCCAGCCCTGCCCTGTCACTTGCTCCATGTCAGGGGTTGGGTTTGCATCCTCTCTTGTATCTGGTTTTCCCTCTGTTATAGCTGTACATAGAACTGATGATTATTTCATTAAAGCTGAATGTACCTGTTGTTTTCTTGCCTTGTGATTGAGTGGGCAGCTATGGAGAGATTTTAGATGTGAAAGGATTAACTCACAGGGGTGCTCCATTGTGTCCAGCTTTTTCAGGCAGTCATACAGTGAGCAGAGAGAAATCTTAATGTTGGTGGCAGATCCAAATTCTTTGGAGGTTTGCTCCTCCTCTGCCCTTTCCATGACATTTCCTTTTGGTTGCTGGTCAGTCATTTCTACTACAGAGTCCCGGCTGCCCAGGGACTGCTGTAAGGAATTTGTGAAGGATCACAAATCTCTGGCAGCTAAGAAAAGCCATCCTGCTGTCCCATGGTTAAATTCCCTGTTAGATACCCCCTGGCACCAGAGGAAAATGTCTGAGGCTCTGCAGACTGACAAGGGTGGTGCTGACAGTGTTCAGGTCGGGGCTGGCATTTTGGGAGGGGGAGCAGCACATTTGGTGCTTTGGCACTTTCTGTGGCACATCAAATCAGTCCCACACCCTAACTGTTTGGGGGTTTTTTTTGCATAATGTCCTTCATGTAATTTCTTGGGACAGTTTAAAACTTACACAAAATACGACGGAAAGGAGTTATACATTTTTAATTGTATTAATACTCTCTATTCTTTCAGGTTTACAGAACAAAATATAGGCTCATAACAGCTGCTAATGACTTAATTAAGACTCTCTACTCCTTCCTTATGATTAGAGAGTAGAATATTAATAAAACATTTATTCTTTCATAAAAGGAATGATAAATTTACTATTGTGAAAGAGAACCAGGGAATCTGTGAGGATGTGGCTGTGTGGCTGTGCCAGAGCACCAAAGGGTGGCCTGACTTTAGGGCCATCATCCTCACCAACAGCTAAAATAATATGGAATTATCATAGAATCACAGGATCATTCAGGTTGGAAAAGACCTCTAAGATCACCAAACACTGCCAAGGCCACCACTAAACTGTGTCCCCAGGTGCCACATCTACATATTTTTAAAACCCCTCCAGGAATGGTGACTCCACCACTGCCCTGGGCAGCCTGTTCCAATGCTGGACACTCCTCTCAGGGAAGAATTTTTTCCTGATGTCCAATCACTTTTATGGTCCTATTCAGCTTGCTTCTGAGCTGTCTGGCTCCTTACCCAGAAATTCATTGCTTGCTGCCCTCTGAATTATGGAAGTGGTTCTTCTGCTCACCCCACAGCCTGTGCTGCTGCTTTTGTCCCAGATGTTTCCAGTGCTCTCCTCAGTGGGGACAATTCAGCTCCATATCCATATCCAACAAGTTCCCTATCCCTGCTTTGCAGAGTCATTTCAAATATTTTCATCTCCCACAGCTTTTTTATATTAGCAGCAAAGGGTGTTTAAATAGTATAACTCATACCCAGGAAGGCTTCTAGGGGGATAAAAAGCTTTTCTGTTAAGTCAACACTGAGCCCAGCAGAAAACAAGTGTATCCATTGAAAAGTTCCTTGTGGAAACTGCCAGTAGACAATGATGGCACAAACAAATATTGCATTTTCTTTCCTGCCCTGGGACACCAGAAATGGATTAGAAATGCACAGGGCTGGATCTCCAGCTGCTGAAGGTCATGGCAGCTCCATAGGCTTCAAAGAACTGAGTCTACAGCAGCCAGGAGTCTGATGTTTGAATCCAAGGTGCAATTCCTGCATAAATCATGGACATTCTTATATGCAACATGTATATAAGTGAAGATGCAGTTGTGGGGAGTTTTGTTGTTGTTTTTGTGGGGTTTGGGTTGTTTGGTTTTGGTTTTTTTCCACAAATGTATGTAAGAAATTGAGTAAATTCACAAAATACACGGGAATCCCGGTTTGCACTTGGGATGGATGGATGGATGGATGGATGGATGGATGGATGGATGGATGGATGGATGGATGGATGGATGGATGGATGGATGGAAGCTAGACCCATATGTACAGGCACTGAAGCCCTAATGTTTCCTGTGTTATAGATAGAACCTTTCAACATGAGTAATTCAAAATGAACTGCTCCAAGGAAACAGATTGATTTAAATAATTGCTTTAATATGATTTTACCTCTGCAGTTTTATTTCCCAGAGAAATGGTTCTTGTCAGCTCTTGTTGGGTACTACTAAAATAATGAAATACTTTTCATTTGCAAACGGACAAAATCTTAACATTAAATGTGACTTTAAAAAACACCTGATCACAGGATGTTATTTCTTATACAATATAGGTTAATGTTTTTTAGGAGGCACAGCTTTCACATGTCTTTCTTCTTGCAGAGAATTGTGAAGAGTGCAGTTCTGTGCCCAATGATAGGATTTTTCTGCTGTGGGGTTAAAGTCCACTTAGCCAAAAAGTGGATTTCAGCAAAAATACCCAAACCCAGCATTTTAAAGTAGGTTTCGTTATATAAAAACTGACAAACAGGCTGGATACAAAAGGGAGGGAGACGGTAAGAAAACATGTTTTGCAATTCAGATTGTTCAGATGAAAGTATCATCTGCAGCTCGAGCTGGCAGTCACCCTGTCAGTCCTCAAGTTAGACCTCACATTGATCTGCCTTCCAAACCTCTTTGATCTGGAAGAGGTGACACCCCCCCGTTTCAAGATGCTCCATCAGGGTCCCTTCTGCAGGCACCGCTGTCCTTTCGGGAGGTGCCTTTCCAATGCCAGGTCCTTACAGGTGCACGGACACACCAAGCACCGCTTTGTCCTTGTCCCTGAGAGAAGATTTCCGTCTGGAGAGGGATGGATGTCATCTCTGCGCCCCAGCGCCCGTCACTCGTGTCACATTTGCTCTCCCCATTTGCCATTTTAATGAAGACTCGAGGCCGCGGCGTGTCAGGGCTCAGCGCGGTGACAGCTTGGCGTGACGGGAGCCTGCTGAGATGGCAGCTGGGCGGGCAGGGCAGGGACTGCGGCTCCTGCGGAGCATCCCCGGGCACGGCAGGGACTGCGGCTCCTGCGGAGCATCCCCGGGAAGGGGGAGC
>NW_005054303.1:9634099-9644998 GCF_000277835.1 Geospiza fortis | reverse complement strand
CCTACAGCGTTTGTGCCAGTGACAGGAGGATTCACACGGACTAAACACTGCTGCACTGCCCTGTGCATCCCGGGATGTATCCCCCAGGCACGGGCTGCTGGAACTCCCAAAGCTTCCCAGGGCCACCTCCACCCAGGTGAAACCCAGAGAAGGCTGAGAGCTTTGCCCTGCCTTTGTTCTGAGGGTGCAGCCTCTGGTTTAGAATAGTTGGTGGAGAACATTTCCTCTCCTAGGCTGCTTTTGAAGTTGTGTCATTACTTTTTCTTAATGAAACATGCAAATCCCGTAGATGCCGCGATTGCATCTCGGGGAGCTCAGTCCTGGCACAGCTCTGGTTGCAAATATTTAACCAGCATGTAATTTAGGATACATCCATCCTCATTACCTTTTCCCTCATGATTTCTTATTGCTCAGAATATATTTTCTTAGTGCTGCACTGCTGGGAAGCCCACTCTGTTGCAGCCGTTTTGGCAATCCTGGACAAGAAGGGAAGAGACTGAGTTTTATTAAACAGGGAATCTGAGGATCATGGCAGAGGCATGGCATGGCCTGGTTGGCTGATTGCTGTGGGAGGCCTTCCCCAAGCCATGAAGTTTGGCCACTGATAGCCCATGGTCCCCTTCAATGGTGGTGAATTGCATATGCTGAGGCCATTTTTCACTACAGTTCTGAGGTCTTCACTTACACAGGATAAATACTTTCTGCCTCCAAAATACCAGAAAACTATTCAGTGTCAGCATTTGACTGAAGAAATGAAAGGTCATGATAGCAGTATTTCACGGCCTTATTTTTAACTGTAATGCTCACTGCTTCAGGTTTACATCCCAACAGGAAATTTCATTTCCCTGATCAACCTTCTCAGTGGGCAAAAAGCAAGATTCTCCAGACCCAACACTGCAAGGGGTGATAAATACACTTTTGTCCACACATTTTAATGCATCTTAAGAAGCCTGAGAATCACAGACCCTCTTGGATCCAGCAGCATCAGAGCACTCAAAATATTTCAAATTACCCATCTTGAAATTGTTTCTCATGCTCTGGTGGTTGAGCCAGCCAATGTACAGTCAGCATTTTGGGGCCAGCACCCAGATACATGATGACAGCCACTGCTGCACTTAGTGACATTGCAGAGGTTCACTTGAGCTGGCTGCAGTCTGTTTATGCTCAGGGGCTTTGGCAGGGGGGGTTCTGAGCCCCAATCTTCCCATCTTTACATAAAATAGGAGCTGCAGAGCCCAAAGAGAAGGCACCTCAATGACTGTGGTTCATCAGCTCAGTACCCCTAATGATGGGACCTCTCCAGAGCACATGGCAAATCTCCAAGGATCCCCTGGAGCTTTGGGACTTCCAGCCTTGGAGTATTCTCATCCCAGGGCTTTCTTTGCCTGCGCCCATGTGCATCTATTAACCAATCAGAGATATCTGGAAGGAATCACTAGTATAATTATTCTGCAGACTGTGACAAATTTTTTTATGTTTTTATTAAAAAAAAAAATCAAACCACAACAAGAAATGAGTATTTGTCAAACCCAGCTGTGCAAGTCAGGCAGATTTCCAAGCATGCACCGGCATAAAGGTTAAGCACTCAGTAATTCAAGTGTCTTCCACATACAGTAATAAAACTTCTCATGATTTATCCAGGAGCAGCTGCTGCCCTTGCTTAGCAAATGTAACTGCCCTGTAAAATTATTTTCTATTCATAAGACTTGGAGAGAATTATGTTTTTATGTTAACATAACTTGGAGCTGATGATTTCTGTCTCCAGCTTTTCCTGCTGCTTTAATTATAACAGTGCTTTAACGTTTGCAGTAGAAAACTGCTGAAAATGCATTTCTTGTATTGCAAATGATGCAAAAAAAAAAAAAGCCTTTGGCAGACGTTTGATGTCACAGATGTTCAGTCCCACAAAGGTTAACCAAAGTACACCTTTAAAAGGGGCTGTGAGGGTAACAGAAAACAATCCTCTACAGTTGTATCTTCAAGGATACACGGGAACACAGCCCTGGTTTATGTCTCATTTCAGCTTTGCTGGTGTTTTTGCAGTCAGTGCCATGGAGTCACTCCTACAGCACACACATTGAATCTTTCACTTGAAATCATAGCTTTTATAAAAGCTCCCTTTTTAACGGGCTAAAACAGAACAAAGCAGTCCAGCCCACGCACCTGAGGATGAGCAGCGTGTCCCAGAGACGCCTTGGGCACTGCTGCTTGCTGTCCCCAGCACTGACCTCTATTACCACTACCCTGTTACCTCTGCAGAGACATCAAGAGCCTTTTGACTTTCTATACCAATTACTTCAGGCAAGTTAGGCACCTATTTGACAATCTGAGGTGCTCATCTACTGACTGAATAGCTGATATTCAGTCCCTCTACAGCTCATTTCTACAGCTCTAGCCACCCCAGCAAAAGCCTCTCTCTGTTTTTAAATTAAATGCAGGAAGCCGAGGGAAGCAAGCAGCACCCAGAGAAGCCAGCCCACTCAGTAAAGTGTCACATACAAATAGGGAATGACCATAAAATACCTCTTTTTTACCCATCATGTAGAAATAGAGGTCAGTGGAAGCCGGAGGGCATTTGCCCAGTTATGAGCAGCCTGTGCTGGATGTGATTTAGCTGATGCCATTAGGCTGAGAGAGAAGCAGAAGCATTTCTCTTCTAGGAAATGCTCTGTGTGAATGGCTCTGGGCTCTGATGCAGCATCCACAGGCCTGGGTGTCGGCTGGGTTCTGTTTGTTTGCTTGTTCCAAAGAAGGGCCTTTTAAGCAGGGTTCAAATGTGTTCACACCAGAGCAGCTCTAATGGGTACAAGCAGCAAAAGGAGCACCGGGGCTTGCAGGGAAGCACACTCCAAACCACAGCCTGCATCTTGCAACATCTTCTCGGCAGGCTCGGGGACTGGTTGTTTTGCCCCTTTGTCTGGAAACACAATTTGGCAGCTCTCAGTGGCCAATCCTGCCCCTGGAGTGAGCAGCTCCCTGCCCAGGAGAAGCAGCAACCTCCCTCACAAAGACCTCAGATGGTCTTTTAATTCGGCAGTGATTTAATTGCAGCTCTTGCTCCAGGACAAGACCAAAGACAGCTCAAGAGCCCCGACCACAAAGAGCTTTGGAGCAGGCATTCTGACAGCAAACTGTTCTCACACCATTGTTCAGGCTCCCCCTTTCCAAAGGCTCCACCAGGACTGGCAGGAAGCCTCCAGCTTCTCAAAATCTGGGTAAAGAGATTACGGGAGCAGCTCACGAGGCTTTTGCTCTGAGCTGCAGGAGAGACCTCTGCTCTCTAAGAACTCGGTGTGTCCCCTGGGGCCTTCTGAGTAACAGCATCTCTGAGGGGTGGGCTGCAGGCTGGGATGAAAACTACAGAGGGACAAGCTCTGAATTCAAGAGGCATGTGTATAATTTTAACCCCTTCTTGGATATTACCCTTCAGATAACAAGCAATGATAAATGAAAAGCTGGATGGGGCTTTGAGCAACCTAGTGGAAGGTGACCCTGCCTATGGTAGGGGGGTTGCAACTAGATCATCTTTTATGTCCCTTCCAACCCATACCATTCTATGATTATATGAAAGGCAAAAAACTTACATGTTACCATCTAACACTGGCTCTGCAAACAGAGAAAAAAATAACACGCTGTGTATTTGCTCTGAGCAAATATACAGATTGTAATATTTTAAAATGTGTTTACTCCAAGCTGTTTATAGTCAGAAATCACTTTCACTCAGAAAATACGTGTGTGGCATTTAATCCTGTAAAGATTTAAGCCAGGGTATGTCTCCCCTCAAAGAAGAGAGAACATTCCTTTCCAGCTTTCCTTCCTCCCTGCAGAGAAGACAGTCCAAAAATGAAACATGGTCCTAGAGGAGCATCAAAATCTGTCCTTGCTTATGCAGTAGTGGTGAATGAGGGAGGAGTAGGAAGGAGGAAAAACACATGCAAATCCCTAGAGCTTAAAAGTAAATTTAGAAGACAGATGAGGACTCCAGGGCTTGTCAAAATGAAGGTTGCCACCCCTACATCAACACTGCCAATTCCCTTGAAAAGAGCAGCCTTATGGCTCCTGCAAATATTTATGCAGAGATTTATTAACTGCAGTTACATGAACAACATGAACTTCAGGATTCATCTCCTTGAGATATTTATTTTCATTAAAAACAAACTGTTTGGGAAACACAGTAAGTATTTCCCTCTACACTTCCATCCATCTGGTTTCAGAAGAGCAATTCTATGGGATACAAACAGTCCTAGGCACCACACAGAGTACTAGACAATGTTTAAACCTCACACCCAGCAATACAGCCTTTACTCCAGTAAAGCAGAGTAGGAATAAGTTCACATTCAGGAAAAGCATAACTGAGTTACACGGAGGCTTCCAACGACTTAGATGGGAATTAACTCGAGTTTAAGAGTTAGAGAAGTAAAAAAAGCAAGTACACAAGTCAAAGTACACAGTCCTTCACAGTTATCTCAGCAGTGAGGGGAATGGTGGCTCAAGAAAATCAGCTGCACAGAACAGCCACTCCCTAGGTGGAGAATGCCAAAACATCCAGCTTCAGATCTGAAGGGGGAGAATTACTCTACCAGGATCGTATCGACGCTTTCTTGGATGAGATCTGACTCCAGTATACATTCATCCAGGTGCTCTTGGGACAAGCTGGAGCTCTTTCCCACACTCTCACTGTCACAGTAGGGGTGACCCGGGGGGGTGGGGGGCCCCCCCAGCCGCTGGCAGCGGCCGTACTTGTGCTGCTTCCCTCGGTGCGTGTACATGTGCTCCAGCAGCTGGCTCTTCCGGAAAAACGCGCGGCCGCAGACGGTGCAGCTGATCTTTCTCTTTCTCGAGAAAGAAAAGTTACAGTTCAACTCCACCGGTTCGTGGTCCTTGGAGATGAGGGAGAGCTGCCCGATCTGCAGAGGCTCCAGCTCGCTGCAGCTCGGATGCTCCAGCTGATGCTCATCCTCCTTGAGGAGGAAGGCGCCGAGGCGATGGCCATCCCCGGGCTCCCTGTCCTCAGCCAGGGGCTGCACCTCGCCCAGGTCGCCGCTCTCCAGGATGGAGGCCGGCACTCCGAAGGGCAGCGAGCCCGAGACGTGGGTGTGCAGGTGCTGCCGCAGCCCCTCGCGCGAGTCGAAGCGCTCCCCGCAGTAGTGGCACAGGTGCACCCTGAGGCCGCCCTTGGCCAGGATGGGGCTCGCCACTCCCGGAGAAGGAGGGGTGCAGCTCTGGGACACCACGGGCTCCGAGTCGCACCGCTCCTGCTTTATGGAAACCGAGAGCTTCGGGCGCTCCTCCGGCGGCTTGGCCAGAGCCGCGGGCTGGGCCGGGGGGCGGGCGGGCTGCTGGTCCAGGGGACCCTCGTCCAGGCCGATGGCCAGGGACAGCTGCAGCTGGGGGGGATCACCCTGGGCTGCAGACCTGCCCGCCTTGGGCAGGCTCTCCTTCGCTCCCAGGCGCTCCTTTGCCAGCTTGTGCGCCGTGGAGATCTGGATCCCGTACAGGTTGGAGGACTGGACCGGCTCTGGGGAGAAGGCCTGGTTCATCTCGATGGCGATGTGGGACAGGTGGTCTGCGTGCAGAAAGCGGATGCCCTCCTCCAGCCGGCTCTGGCTGACAGTCTGCTTTGGCCCTTTCCCAGTGTACATGATATGTAACAAGTAACTAAATATGTCAGGCTGGATGTCTGTAGGCTGAATTTTTATGCACTCGCTGAAACAAAACAGATGATTAAGTACATACAGGGATCCAAATCCCGATCCATTACCTGCCCGTTTGCTGTGAGAGCGCTTTTACAAGCAGCACTCCCAGCCAAGCCCTGCAGAAGTGCAGAAGCTTTGTTTGCAAAGCCAAGTGCCTGAGTCTGCGTTTATCCCTGTGATTCTGAAGGCCACGTGCACAACTGCAGCTGAGGCTGGTGCAAGTGACCAGCCCTGGCCACCCCGTCCCTCCCATGCAGAGCCAGCTGCAGCCGCACGGCACCGCAGCGATGCCATGCAAGCTGTGCATCACCAGTGTGTGCCACTCCATCTATCTGAGTAAGAAGTTCAGCTGCCAGTACTGTGTAATCTTTATGAGTATTGCACTTAAGTGTCAGCAAACAACATCCCCAGGGAAGGGCAGTTAACTCATCTCACTTCCAGCCAAGGGGCGATGCAGCTGATCCTAAAGATTATCTTGCAGAGGTGCTGGAGGCCACGACCCTCAGAAAGGAAGGGGAATGAAGAACATTTAATCCATCAGAAACAGCCAGCCCCAGGTCAGAGGCCAAACCTTGGCACTGTTCTTGTTATACCTGCAGAACCACTCCTGACCTGGCCAGGTGAGGCATGTGAACAGCTTGAAATGAATTGACAATCTCAGTCTCGGCCCTTATCTCCAAGAGTCTGAAGCACAGAACTGTGATAAGGCCACAGCTTCTCGATTGTTTCAAGCCTGTGGATCCTGCCAGAAATGACAGTCTCACCCAGCAAGCTTGACAACAACCTAAGGCAAAGTACTGGACATATTTCACATGGGCAGGAGGTACCAGGATATCTCTGGATTCCAAATCTGCAAGGCTCTCACTGCAGGAACATGGTGGTACTTATATGCTTTATTTATCTGGTCACACAAATGCCTCATCTCCAAAATTCAGGATCTGATGTTGCCATATGCTGACTAAGAAAGTGGTTTTAAAGGGCAGTGCTTTCTGGTCTGGGATTGTTTAGAGAGCCAAGGCCTGTGCTGGGTTAGGAAAATAATCTCAGGCCACCTAAGGTCCCCATTTATACTCTCTTAGACTTTTATGTCTTTAGAAAGAAGAAAAAGCAGAATGCTCAGGGTGGTAAAAGGATAGCAGGAGAGCTGTGTGTTCTTACCTCGTCTGGTGAATAAATATCATCTTAAAATAGTTTGAAAAAGCAGCGAGCACCGCTCTGTGGGCTTTGAAGTAAACATCTCCAATGGCAACTGTGCAGTCACACAGAAAGCCAAACTCCCGCTGCATGTTCAGCTGCTGGAGGAGGAGGACGCTGTGGCCGGTGGTATCCATGGTGTGCCTGGGAGCAAGGGAACAAGATGTTCATCTCATTAAGAAATCGGAGAGCTCCCAAAGGCTCAAATGTTGACTTCTCACCACCGAAACGAGATGGACGCCTGGCATGGAGCCTCTTCCCTCCTCCAGATAATCCCTGCACCCCAATTTAACAGTTTCTCCTTCCGATACCACCGCTAGTGCTCAAAACCACGACCAGTGAGCTCAAGACCTCTCGGGGACTTTCCCATCCGCCAGCTACACTCAGAGATGCTTCTCCCGCTGATTAACTACGCTCTGCGGGGTGTCAGCACTAACTTTAAACCTGGCTGGCGTTTTCCCTGCGATCTGACGGCGCTTTCTGCCGCTCCGGAGCCGCGGCGGAGGCACGGGGGAGCGGGGCTGAGCCCGGCGGCTGCGGCACAGAGGAGCCCTGTGCGCCCAACAAAGCCCCCATTGTGAGAAAATGCCAGAGCCTGCAATTTCAAACAGGGTACAAAAATGTCATAAAGGACCCACAATCCAGCACTACACCTTGCAAACCATTCTTAGCTAATCCTTGTTAGTGGGAGTAGGTTGTGAAATTAGGGAGCACCTCTCTGAATGTATCCTACTTATTTGTTTGAGTTTTGTAGAATATGTGGATTTAAAATACAAATACTGTAGAAATAGATGCAAAATTACAGTAATGTCTCTGTATAATTTTCACCCATCAGGATCCCCAAACATTTGTAAATGTTGTGGAAATCACCATGAGGCCATTTCATTCTCATTGAAAACCAGCAGTTATGCATAGATGGCTTGGTTCTGAGTAGGATTAGAGTGTAGTGTCACCTGATCTTATGTTCTGAATTCAGCTAAATTGCTTTAGATTGATCCACACTGATTTCTATTTTGTTGTAATATGTATATTATTCTTGACTTTGACTATGGAGATGACTTTTCTAGTGTAGCATACTTTTATCAATCCAATTTATTGTGAAGAGAGTTTCATCAGTAGGAAAGCGTGACATGCAAGTGTATTCTTCCTGTATTTTTACCTATACAGGAAAACTAAGCATGTGACTTGTTTGGGTTTGTTTTTGGGTTTTTTTTGTTTTGTTTTTTTTTGTTTTTTTTTTGTTTTGTTTTGTTTTGTTTTTTACAGGGGAAAAAAAAATAAAGTAAAGGCGCTTCCTCGGTCTGGCCGGGAATGGATGAGAAGATACGATCTGGCTTCCTCGCCAATGTGTGCGGCCTCTGCGCTGCTTTAAGCACCGCGAGTCCCGAGGACGCAGCGTTTCTCTGTCAGGCCTCCTCCTCCTCCGGCCGCTCCCTGATGTTCACCCAGGGGTTATTTTAGGCGAGAGCAGCTGTGCCGGGTGAGGTGCCAGGCAGAGGAGGAGGCACAGGCGGCACTCCCACCCTTGACCGCGATTGCCTGGCCACCAGCAGCCCCTCCCGGGCAGGGATGGGCTTCTCCCGGGAAACGCGAGCGCGGCCCCTGCGCGCCCCGGCCAGCCCCACCCTCCGCTCCGGCACTCAGTACCACCTCCGAGGTGGCTTTCCGATGAATGTTACCAAATTGCGTTCTGAACCTGTTCAAACGTCCAGTCCATACAGTGTCCTGCTTGCCACCAGGTTCATTTGATGTTCACACGTTGTTTTTCCAGCTGGAAAAGGCAGTGAGAATCACTATTTGTGTTCTTTTGTCGTGATTTTGGTGCAGTTTCCAAGATCTATCACACCCACCTCCTTCATAGCATCTCTGCTGACTCAGGGCCTCTGCAGAAGATACTCAGTGCCTCGGATCCATCCCTCTTGGTTTCCTCTCAGCACTTGATAGTTTGCAGTCCATTTTCTTTCTGCATCCCCATAAATGCAATTCTTGAATATTAAAGGCAAATAATGCCCCTGGCCACCAGAATGCGTCAGCTTATGGGGCTGTTTCCAGGCAGCCTGAGCCTGGGTGGGTGATGAAGATGGGCGGAGAGATGACAGACCATAGGTTCCAAAGAATTTTCATCCATGTGTTTGCTGCACTGACCAGCACAGCTTTATCTTTTCCATTGTCTTATGTTTTATTTCTTCTATTTTAAATATAAAGCTCACAGGACTCAAGTACCCACTTTTCCTCCCCAAAAGAGGTTGGCAGTAGGTGGCTCAAAGTTTTGTACTCTGTTTTGAGTTAACATATTTATTAACCTGTGTACGGAGCGAGTCACTATTTGCAGATGGCATGTTATTTATTTAAATGATTAATTATTTACATGTTATTTAGGTTGACTCTGGTCCAAAGAGGACTTTGAAGAGCTTCAGAGAAACCAGAGCCAAACTGATGAAAGTGGTGTTGAGGATTGAATTTGCTGTTTTGCTGTAAAACACAGGCAATGATATCACTCACAGCCAGTACAAAGTGACACAGCCTATGCTGGTGGGTGAGAAAGACATCAGGACATAATCACAGCTCTCTCCATGCGTGTTTCTACTCCCTCCTCCTCTGTGGTCAGAAAATAATAATTTTAAAAAAGTGAATTGGAAATGTAAGTGTGGTGGGAAGGCAGTAAGAGAACGGGGGTGGTGAGAAAGGGGGACTGCCTTGTGCACCACCTTACCGGAGGTGGCAGGAGCTCCTGGTGTGACACACATGGCACAGAGCAAGAGGCTGCACAAGCCCCTCATGGCTGCTCTTGGCTTGTGCTGCCCTGGGGTGTGTAAAGAGGTGGGGAGAAAAAGACTCTTGAACCATAAGAAAAGCAACTTTTCAGTGTGATTTGAAAACCGCGACTCTGTTGGCTTGTGGAGGCCGTTTGTTTAACTTCCTATAAAACAGGAAAACCTACAAAGCAGCTGTAATGTGGGGGTCCCTCCACCTTCTGTGGGAGCTGGTGTCTTATAGCCACAGAGGTTTTTTTTCCCTTGGACTGCTACAGACCCCTGAGGCAAGGCTGAAGCAGAATGAGAGGGGAAACGGGGATTTTTTAGACACATTCTGAAAGACATATTTTGAAAGCTCTGCTTTTATTCTGTAGTGGTTAGAAAATCCCCAGACAGACCCAGGAGGAAGGGCTAATCCTCCATTTGGAAACTAGGATTGTCTTAGTTGGGTTTGTCCCATTTGCTTACACAGAGGAGGGATGCCTCAGGAAAACCTTCAGGGTCACTGAAGCAGGGATGGATGCTGGTACATTTTAACATTGTGGCATTTTATTTTGTTACCTTTTTTTTTACTTTTGCCATTTTCAAATTTGTAATAAAATCTCTTAGTTTTGCTATGATTAACTTTGCCCCTTTGGCTTGTCAGATACTTAGAGGGATCTCAGTTGCAGCAACATAAAAACAATGGGATCTCCAGAAACTGAATGATGGAGCTGTGCGGATTAAGCACTTACAATGCTTGTGCTGAAGGACAAATGTCACTTTGGGGGTGGAAAAGTCAAGTGGTAAGACCTGGAGGAAAGCCTGACCTGGCTTATGTTTTCTCTCAGATCTGCGGCAGATGGCAGAGGGGCCGGAAATCCCACTTACTCACATGGGATAGTTCCGGAGAAGCTGGATGTTGTCACACAGGAGAGGTCCAGACACTGGTGGGAAGGGGGCCTGGAACAGCTCCTGGAAGGATGAAAAAAAGCGCTGTTCTCGGGATCTGTGACGGAGCGTGGCGGTGGCCGCCAGCCCTGTGCTCCTGCATCACCGTGAAGCTCCAGGAGGGAGGGCGGAGGTATTAACGTGTGAAATTGCAGCGAGAAGGAAATACTTGCTCACGCAGCTCGCAGTGGTTTTCTCGCAGTTGAACTGTCCCACGCGGGGGCCGTGGGGCTGCGGTACAACACTCCATCGCCGGACACCCACACGGGTGACCGGAGCCTCCCCGTTAGCACCGGCCACGGCCGGCTCGGGGGGGACGCAGA
>NW_005054303.1:9604591-9633269 GCF_000277835.1 Geospiza fortis | reverse complement strand
GAGGCGGGGAAGGGAAGGGAAGGGCACCGCGCCGCCCGCGTGGCTCCGGGGCTTGAAGTCGCGGTAAACATCTCGAGTGCCGCTATCGCGCCTGGCCCCGGCCCCCGCCGTGGGTCCCGCCGCTTCTCTTCCTTTTGTCTTCACAAAATAAACGCCCCAAAACTTCGAGCGAGTTGCGGTAGTTTAGCGAAAAACGGAGCGGAGCTGCAGCCCGGAGGGAATGCTCCACCCTGCCAGGCGGGAGACTTGGGTTTCACTCGGGGCTGGCAGTGCGCTAGATCGCCGTGGAGGCGGCTGGAAAGGAAGGGGAATACTTTTGTCACATAAAAAACAAACCCTGTGCCGCTCTGGGAGCGGTGTCGAAAGTCTCGTTCTTCAAAGGACTCCTCTCTTCTGCTCGGATAGAAAGGTAGTTGAAGAGAGTAGAGGAAATGGGACTGAAAACGCTGTGAGTTTGGGGCTGGGCTTTTATTCCTCTCTATTTTTCAGGATTTTTTGTAACTCAGTTTCTCAAGTTTACCCCGTTTCAGCTGATACAGGAGTGCCGGTTCCTCTTGACACGTAGGCGTTGGTAAACGGGTAGCATGGCTTGGACGCTGCTTAATATTTGGGTGGTTACTGCCAGGTTGTCACTTGCTTGCATTATTTCCCTCGCGCTCGAGTATCGCAAGGTACAGCACGCACTGCAAAACTATCCGGGGTTGCAACAGTGCGGTGTTCCTTAGGCATTTAATTACACTAAACAAACATTCCTTTAATTAAAGGTGTTTGTTTAACATTCCTCATTACAGCTCTTGGAAAAACCCACAGAGCAGCCGTGAGCAGGGGGATGCGGGCTTCTCGTTTTTGCCGAATTACAAGTTAAGCTTTCATGGCGAGCGGAGGAGAGGCGGGAGAGGCGTTGGGACCATATGGCCGTGGGGAAAACCGGCCAAACGCGAGCGGTTGCAGAGATTTTCCTGGGCAGCAACAGCAAAACGAGTTGACAAGATTGTGGAGAGATTTTTGGATGACTGGCCAGAAAACCTAAGGAGTAACAAGTAGTATTAGCTGCACTCTGCTGATGTTTGAGGTAGGAGGGAACCAGCACCCACTGAGGGGGTTGGATGCAGGTAATGAAGATGTGGGTTGGTGCTGTGTGGGAAGCTCAGAGAAGTAATAGAAGCCACTTCTTCCTAGTAGCCATAAAGTTTTGTGTGGAATAAGATCACAGACTTAACAGATGCTTCAGCTCTGCTTGCACAAGTCTTTCCCTTGATGAGACTCAACCACTGTTGTCACTGGCACAGGAATTAGCAGTGATTACATTGAGAGTGCTCATGCTAACCAGAGATTTGGGTTTTTAGATGCTTTCTTACTTGAATGTCAGTGGCTGCTTCTTTCACAGATTCCTGTTCTTGCTGACAGTGGAAAGCCCTGAAAATCCAGGATGGACAAAGCTGCAATAGCTATTTACCTGCTGCATTAAAATAGAATAGCTGCTCAGAACTGAGATAGTGAAAGTTCCCTGATACAAGCCTGGTGTCCTTTCTCTTGGTTGTTACAGCTGGGCCTCTTACTAGAGTTGTTCTGGACCTACACACATGTAGAGTGAAAAGCCATGTGTTCATTTTTCAGTTTGGGCAGTGGTTCTCCAGCAGCTGGGTTATTCAGCCCTGCCTTTGCTTGGGAATGGTAAACACCCTCACCCAAAGAGTTCTGCTGTGGACACAGTGTGTGGGCACAGCAGCTGGCATAATTTGCATGAGGACCATTTATATCCTCAAATTGGTCTGGTAGTTTTTAATTTGAGCACACAGTGTCACTGCAAAACTCCAGAATTCACTGGCTGTTGCTTTTTCTCCCCCATATTAAACCTATTTCATTGGATGGAGACCCTAGTAGCCTTATTTTTATTTTTAGTATGCTGAAAGTAAAATGTGAAACATTTAAGACCACGAGGAGTCAAGAAAACCTGTAGTCTGATCTGTGTGTCACAAGTTTCTGTGCTTCATTCATGTGCATCCAGCAACTTGTTACACCAAAGTGCAACCTGTATTTAGCCAAGGATCCTTTCCTGGAAGGCACCTGGGACTTCATTTGAGGGTCTCAAGATGTGGTTAAACTACCAAGATGCCTCCAGAAGTTGAAAGTTGGTGTAACTCAGAGAGCTGAGATGAAAAGTCTCATGTTTCTTCTGCAAAGCATAAATTGGGTGTCATAGTTTTTTCCCCACTAATAGTTTCTTTTAAACATATCATTACCATGTTGCCTGACAACTGTAAAGGTGCCAGATGAAAGATAACTGTGACTTTCGAGAGTCAACCTTTGTGGCTAGCAAGTTACTTTAAAGGACTGCATAAGGTCTCTCTAGGACTTCTACTCCCTAGATCTGATCTAAAGTTGTTTGACGTTGAGATGGGGCTTTAGCACAAACTCAGTTTTCTTATTTTTTTCTGTCAAGCTGTATTCCTTGTCTTTCGAGGAGTGTTCTGACCTAAGACCGTGTAATGTATCTTAACTAATTTTCAGTTAGCAGTTGAGAAGCATAACTTGCTAAAATTTGATGTCTGTTTCTCATTTGTGGGCATGGATGCTGAATCAGCAGAGAACTGCTGGCTGAACAGGGGAGAACGGGGCATCCAGGAGCTCTGACAGCTCATGCTCGAGGCTTTGGAGCATCTTCCCATCCCCTGGTTCAGAGCTAGCCCAAGTGCCCTGAAACTTGTTCCTGTACATTGTGCAGGAGTCTGTTTAAAATGAGTTGCTTCAGCCATCAGGATGTGTCTGAAGATGAGTATCTGCCTCATTGGAATCACCTTCCCAACTGACATGCCTGAAAGGCAGGCGATTGGAAGGGCTGGGAGAGGAGGATAAATTATACCTTTAGTCCTTCAGAGCCTGAATAATGGAGCTTAATTACATTTTCCCTGGCAGTACATAGAATTCCCACAGCTGTTTTAATTTATGATCAAGGCTGTGCTTGCAATGCAAACTGATGCATACTCGCTGTTGAGGTGGACAGTTGTCACCTGGTCCCAAGTTCTTTGCTGTTTTTTCAGTGTTTGTGTAAACTGAGGCACCCAGAGCAATCTCTATGGCTTCCTATTGAGTATCTCTAGGTAAAAGGTGTAGCCTGTTGACAGCTCTGTGGTCAGTGCAGTAGCAGAACACGAAAACATCTTGGGTGTTGTGTGGAGAATTTGTACATGTTCTGTAGGATTTTCTGCAGCATGTCAGTGCTGTCGTTTAAGAATCCAGGCTTTTTGGTAGATCTGACCCACAATGGCAAAATTAGGGGGAAGAGTTCTTGGGAAGCCACACCAGGGTGGGGTATGGAGACAGACAGTGATGGGAGATTTGCTTTCTGATCCTCGTGCACTCATTTTCTAGATAACTGGGCGTTGTTTGCTTGAGGTTTTCCAGTCTCATTTTCTATTAGCACCAAATTCTCCACTCATTTATTACACTTTTGTCTAGCCTGTTCTTGGTTTCCAAAGAAAAGGAGCCAGTAACTAAGCATGTAAGTGCTATGTTTTTGCCTGCTCAGCAGTGGAAATGCTGGGTTTTGAAAACCACCTACTAATTTTAGGAGCCGAAAGGCTCCTGAATTCTGAACCTTGTGGTATGTCTGTTTTAAAGACAGAGAAGTTAGCAAAAGAACTTCACTACTTCTTTGCTTGAGGAGTTTTTTAACTTCTTTTGTTTTAAAACCTCTCAGAAAACTTTTGAGTGTGAGGAAATGACGGCATGGAGCTGTAGTAAATACCTATTTTTTCTTGTTAGCAGACTTAAAAACAACATAATTGGTTAGTGTAGTAGTGCAGCTTAGCCTTGTTCATGGTCACATCTGAATAGTATCTAAGTGGTGCTTCAAAAGAAAAGTCTGGTGGCAGACAAGTAGCTTGAATCAAAGCTTGGCTGTGTAAAAATAAATGTTTACTAGGGAAATAAAATGCATATGGAGACTTGGAGTTTGAAAATCAGAGTGAAAATGCCCAAGTTGAATACCTTCAGTTTTCATTTTCATATCAGATGCTTTTCTAGTACATTTTTTCAGAACACTGCTGCATCATTCATGATTGCTTCCAATGTGGCCTGTGCTGCATTTACCACACAAATCAATCACTGCTGAAGATGGAGTCACTTGGGTTCCTAGTGGGCTTTTGAGGTTGGTGCCTCCAGGATTTGGATGCTTCACAAAGTGTGGTAGTCCACTGAGCAAGTGGCTGGTGATTCTCCTCTCTTTGAAAAAGAGGATCAGAAATAATTAAAAGTTTTGGATTGACAAACTCACCTGTGTGGAGCTTTAATTGTCCAAGATACTTGCTGTTTATTACATATAGAGAAGAGCTCCCACTGGCTTCAGTTGCCACCAGTGGTGTTTATCTGTGTGAATAAACTGGACATCCAAAAAATGCAAGCCAGGCTTATTAAAAAAAACAAAACAGAAAGGTTGAAATTACTTGTCCTGGCATTGACAGCAATGGGATGATGTTCTCCAAGCAGTGGTCATTACTGTGAGATCCTCCTTTTTGTCTCCCACTTTTTATTCACTTCACATCCTCCAAATGCTTGGCCAAATGAGCAGGGATCTTGTCTTGTACTGCTCAGATCCAGGCCTGGACAGATCCAGAGGATGTGCTGAGAAAATGGGAAATTTTGGTAAGAGGGATGGAAGAATATACTTTGGTATACACATAATATATGTGTATACCTTGAATTTTCTGTAAAAAGACCTGTTTTCATTCTAATAACTGGAGCTTTTTCTAAAGCAAACTTCAAAAATAGTTTGCAGTATGGATCCACCCACATGAGTGATAAATGCAGATTGCTGCCATTTTAGCAATTAAAGTAACAAAGTAATGATGAATTACCATTTTCTGAGAGCTTGCTCTTGTTGGGAAGGAGTTTGTCAGCAAGCCTGTTCTGCTTGTTGATGGCAAAGGCATGGCAGGATTGGGAATTTGGGGTGCAGTTCCTGCTCTGAAGGCATGAATGCTGCAATTGTTTTCCACCCATCCCCCAGGAAGAACCTGTCTGTGGTTTTTACCCCTCCTGCCCTACGCCCTGCAGCCTGGCTCTTCCCAGCCCCTTGCCCAAGTGGCTTCTTCCCTCCACTGTTTAGACCCTCATTGCACCCATTTTTAATTCCCACTGCTGCTTCCTAAGCCCAATGCCCTTCTCTTGGCTCAGCACTGTGCTCCCAGCCTGCCCTTTTCTTCTCTCCAGATTTCCAGAGGGTTTCTGTCACATCCTCCTCACATTTCCCAATCTCCCTGTGTTTTCCTTACATCCCCTCCTGGCTCTGGTTCTCCCTCAGCCAGAACTGGGCATCTTCTCCCTCAGCTGCCACGAGGGAAGTCATGCTGTGGAGCAGTCTCCAGGAGGCTTTGCCACCAGCTATGACATTGTGGAGGTGGCACATAGAATCATGGAATGGTTTGGGTTGGAATGGATCTTTAAATGCCATCTAGTCCAACCCCCTTGCAATGAGCAGGGATATCAACAGAATCAGGCTGCTCAGAGCCCAGTCCAGCCTGGCCTTGAGTGTTTCCAGGTTTGGGGCATCCATCACCTCTCTGGGCAACCTGTGCCAGTGTCTCAATACCCTCATAATAAAAAATTTCTTCCCTCTATCTGAATCAACCCTTTTGTAGTTTAAAACCATGGCAGAGCTCTGTGCAAAAGAGGATTTCACTGTGGATGGCTCAGGCAGGCCCTTGTTTACTAAGCAGCTGCAAGAAAATGAAATGTTCTCAGCAAGGCTGTAATCTGAAGTTTCAATAACTAACAAAGTCTTAAGTGTGAATAAACTGATAATTTGTATCTTCTCCCCCTGAAGCATGTAGTTTGGCCAAATTCAGGCAGATTTTTATATTGTGGCAACATAACTAAGTCATAACGCTTTCTCCCACATAAAGCATCTCCTCAAAGATTTTGGAACAGAAACTTTTAATTTCTAAATGAACAAATAATAATATGCATACATGAAAACTTTTTCTTAGCCTCATTTTTGGAACCATTTTGGCTGAGGTTTTCTGTGGAGGAGGGAAAAAAAGTAATCAGTCCAAGGTTTCAGAAGGAAAGTTTTGCTGTTGCTGGTTGAAATGTGTCAAAGTTTTAAATAGCCCGACACAGGCTCTTGTGGTGGGAAGTTACATCCAGCAGGTTAATACAGCATCCAGAGGCAGGATGCCAGGACTGTCATTAATATAAATCACCTCATACACTCTGTTTTAATACCTACATGTAGTAGCATTGTGGTAGAGAGCAAGTACATATCAAATCGAAAACCTTGCCATCCTGCTCAAGCAGCCTCATGCTCTACCCGTTTTTCCCTGAGTGGTAGCATTGCCAGTGGGTCATAGTTGCACATCAGGATCCACGTGCTGAAAGCTTTGCAGGACTTCCATCTGTCAAAAGGAGAAATATCTCTTACCATTTTCAAAGAAGAAGACTTGAAAAAGGCCAGTTTGTGTGCTGTCACTTGTTGTTCCCACCATCTGGAAACAACCCCATCTGCAGGTGCCTGCAGATAGTTTGTGACCACCTGTTTTGTACAGGCTTGCTGTTTGTATTGCTGGTTTTCTATTGGAGGGCACAGTGGAGCGTATGTAGTGTAAAAAAATCACAGTTAAATAAAACATTTTGAACTTGCCACTTTATGAGGATGGGGAAGTTAACATGAGCTGTCCTGAGCCTTTTCTTGTCGTGTTGGCAGCTCACACTGAGAGGCCAGTGGTGCCTTAGATGGGATCATCTCATTTTCTCGTTGATTTTCACTCTTAGAATGTGGAAGTTGAAGTTAATTCCTTATCATTACGCAGCTGCCATTCTTAATACAATAGATTGAGTAACATTTAAGCATCTAATGAATTGCCTCAAATCCAAAACACGTTACCACTTGGAAGAATATGAAGTGCACTTTTATTATTACTTGATGTCAAAGCTTTGCTGTTCTTCACAGAAACTTCTGAAATCACCCAGTGACACAGACGATAATCAGTTTCTGTTGAAAAGATGTGGAGTTGCTTCAGAGGTTCTCCTACTTCCAAAGCCACTGCCTTGCAAGTTAGTAAAAAAAGAGAAATTAATTCCATGCAACGAGTTGCATTTCTGCAGTGGACATCACTGGGCCAAACCAATCTGAGAATTATTATGGCAGGGTGCTAGCCTGGAGTTCTGGGTGTGGAGGGTTGGGTAGAGAGGAGAGGAGCAGCTGCCATTCAAATGCTCATTGTCAGGGTAGTTCAACCCAAATCTCAAGGTTCCTGTTGCCAGACAAGATCTTGTGCTGAGGGTGAGCCATAGGAACTGCTGTGTGAGTTGGCAGTAGGGAATATTGCTGGGTGGGGTGAGCATGTTCTTTTCTCGAGATCTTGGGAGCCTTTCTGCCATGGCAGTCCTTTGTGGAATGAAGAACGGGGACTTAATTCTAGGTTTGCTGCTTAACAAGCCAGGCAATGCCTATGACTTGCGAATTCAACACTAATTGTGGAATTTAATTTCTCTACCCATTTTTCCCCCTAGGAGATGTAAGCTGTTAGGAAAATAAGAAAAATGGAGCATTTGTGTGTGTGTTGTGTTTAAATTTTGGGCAGTTGAAAGAGTGGTTGCAAATCAATCCATGCATTTCATTGAGTCATAAAATGCCCTTTAGTATATATTATTTGCTAGCCTGGTCTTTATTTGCACAAATGTCATGGAGTTATTTGTACTGTTTGCAATAACCTTTCAAAATGTTAAGAATCCTTATTACTGCTTTATGTTTTTCATTTCAATTAGGGTGTTCTCTATACCCTCTTCTGGTTCCTCACCCCCTCAGCCTGTGCAGTTAGAACAGCTTATGTGTATCAGTAAAGGTTTTCCAAAGTGAGTCGTGATTAGGTGCTGGCCACACTTGGTGAAGTTTGTCTTTAATCAAACACACACCTCCTGTATACACTGCATTTCTTCTGGATATTTTTGTTAACATAAACCATGATGTTTTATTCCTCTTTTCTCTTGAGGAATAGTTAGTCCTTTCACATAGAGCAACCCTCAGCATTGGCAGACCTTTCTCTCCAGTCTTTGCCGAGGCTTCATTTCACCATGGCTCCACCTCTGGCTCTCTCAGTTCTCCATTGCTGAGTTTTTCTTTGTCCGGTTTCCCATCTACGTGTTTTGGTTACATTTCTGCGCTCTGAACGAGTGGTTTTGAGAGCAGTTGGAGGCACGGCGTGCACCACTTCCTGCCTCTGCAGTCCCTGTGGCTGTCACGCAGCTTGCCTGGTCACCATCTGCAGCTCTGGGCTCGAACGTGGGACGTGCCACCGCAGCTGGGCTGCCCTCTGCTTCTCAGAAGGCGTTTGAGTTTGCAGTTCCTGGTTTGCAGGACGCCTTGCAGAGAAGGTTGAGATGGTCCCTCAGCTGCCACAAAGAGCAGAATGTGTGGAGTAGCTTGTGTGGGTGCTCTGTTGTCACTTAATTTCCTTTAATGGGGAGGGAAAGACCAGTTTGAGCCTGGCCTGGTTTCCAGTGTGTGTTGCATCATGTGCCCGTTGGACTGACAGGTAAAAAGGCAAGTTGAGACTGAAGAGTGGTTTCTGACAGCCAGTTTACCTTGTATAGGTGTTGTCCTGGGGCCATCTTATAGAAGTCTACCCTGTGAAGTTTTTGAAGTTCTGCATTCAGAATTCATATCTGAAAACCTTGGCTGTAGGACTTGGAGATAATAGATAGACTTTGCTAATTTATATTCTAGCAGCTCTGATTGACATGTGTGCTGGTTATGTTTATTAGTTTACTAGTCTTGTAAGTCTAGTGGTGAGCACATGGAATTATGGATGCTTTCACTGGCATCAATATTCAGAAGCAGTTACCAGCAGAGATCTCCAGACAGGAAGCTGTGCTGCAGACTGGCAGAATAGGAAGATCTAGAGAGAAAAGAGATGGCAGTTCCTCCCGACGTTGAAGTAGGCTTTGGGTTTTGTGCTCGTGATTTAACAGATACCTTTTTCTTTATGCAGGGCTGTAATCGAAGTACAAGATGGCAAAAACCAGCCATAGCAACTATGTCCTTCAGCAGCTAAACAAGCAAAGAGAGTGGGGCTTTCTGTGCGACTGCTGCATCGCTATCGATGATATTTATTTTCAAGCACATAAAGCAGTCCTTGCTGCCTGCAGCGCCTATTTTAGGATGTTTTTTATGAACCATCAAAACACTACAGCCCAGCTGAATCTAAGCAACATGAAGATTAGCGCTGAATGCTTTGATCTTATTTTACAGTTCATGTATTTAGGAAAAATTATGACAGCCCCTGCCAATTTCGAGCAATTTAAAGTGGCCATGAACTATTTACAGCTATATAACGTACCTGAGTGTCTAGAAGATATACAGGACACAGACTCATCTAGTTTAAAATGTTCATCTCCTGCTTCTAGCACGCAGACTAATAAAATGATATTTGGTGTGAGAATGTATGAAGACGCACTTGCTAGAAATGGCAGCGAAGCAAACAGGTGGGGCATGGAGCCACCAAGTTCAACGGTAAATACATCCCATAACAAAGAGCCTGAGGAAGAAACTTTGCACCTCAACAGCTTCCCTGAGCAACTGTTTGATGTCTGCAAAAAAAGCACCACGTCCAAATTCTCTCACACGAAAGAGCGCGTGTCGCACTCGCGCCGGTTTGGAAGGAGCTTCACCTGCGACAGCTGCGGGTTTAGCTTTAGCTGTGAAAAGCTACTGGATGAGCACGTGTTAACATGCACCAACAGGCATTCCTACCAAAGTGCCAGGTACTACAGTGCTGAGAAAATAGACTTTAGTGAAAAGAACTCTACTTCTAAAATGATCTCCACACAAACAGAAAAATACAAGGGGGACTCGAACCATGCTGCGGACGATTCATCGTCTCCCGTGTCAAACATCACGAGCAGAAAAAGCAGCACTGTTGCCTCTGAGACATCAGGTGAAGAAGGAAGTAGAGCCTCTGAGAGGAAGAGGATTATCATCAAGGTGGAGCCAGAGGACAATCCTACGGATGAGCTGAAGGATTTTAATATTATCAAGGTGGCAGATAAAGACTGCAATGAGTCTTCTGACAATGACGACCTAGACGATGAACAGGAAGAGCCGCTTTACAGATACTACGTCGAGGAAGAGATGAGAGAGAAGAGAAATGCTCGGAAGACTCTAAAGCCTCGCTTATCCATGGATGAGGATGAAAGAAAGTGTTTGAAAAGTCCACGGCACCTTAACAGCAAGGCTTCTTCAGTGCAGGAAGATGTGGAGAATGCTCCCTGTGAACTTTGTGGTCTAACAATCACTGAGGAAGATCTGTCCTCTCATTATTTATCCAAACACATAGAAAATATATGTGCTTGTGGCAAGTGTGGTCAAATACTGGTCAAAGGCAAGCAGCTACAGGAGCATGCACAGACCTGTGGAGAACCCCAGGATCTGACCATGAACGGGATCAGAAATTCTGAGGAGAAAATGGACTTGGAAGAAAACCCCGAGGAGCAGTCAGAAATAAGGGACATGATGTTTGCAGAGATGCTAGAGGACTTCAGGGACAGTCACTTCCAAATGAACAGCCTTCAAAAAAACCAGTTATACAAGCATTCTGCCTGTCCTTTCCGATGCCCTAATTGCGGCCAGCGTTTTGATACAGAAAACCTAGTGGTTGAACATATGTCAAACTGCCTGGAGCAAGATCTGTTCAAGAACTCCATGTTGGAAGACAACGAGAGGGATCACAGGCGTAAGCATTTCTGCAACCTTTGCGGGAAAGGATTTTATCAACGTTGCCACTTGCGGGAACACTATACCGTTCATACCAAGGAAAAACAGTTTGTTTGTCAGACATGTGGGAAGCAGTTCTTAAGAGAGCGCCAGTTGCGGCTCCACAATGATATGCACAAAGGCATGGCCAGGTATGTCTGTTCCATTTGTGATCAAGGAAACTTCCGAAAACATGACCATGTACGGCATATGATATCTCACTTATCAGCTGGAGAGACTATATGCCAGGTCTGCTTTCAGATATTCCCAAATAATGAGCAACTGGAGCAGCACAGGGATGTTCATCTGTATACATGTGGAGTATGTGGAGCAAAATTTAATTTGAGGAAAGATATGAGATCTCATTATAATGCCAAGCATTTGAAAAGAACATAAGCATAAACATACTGTTAAAGCATTAAGTTGGCAGCAGAGAGAACACCAAAGCAAAGCATAAGTATAGTAAAAAAATTTGAAAAGGAAAAAAAATTGAAAATAAGTCTCTTTTTTATTATTTTTTTAAGACCCTCCTAACCATAGGTGTCTATTTAGGCTCATTAAGTATAAAGCTTTGAAAAGCATCATGTGTTTAATTATTACATTTTCACTGTTTCCTAATACCAGTTTCTGTTCTTAATTTTATTGTTTTACTACGTAGATATACAAATCATTATTTTTAAACTGTAGATTAAAAGCACAATGTTACCCCTTCACTGACTGCTATTAAACAGTTCTCGGATCCATGTCCGTAAGATGAGTGCTTTAATATTTCCATGTGTTGTTTCTTCATGCGAAAATTTTAGATGCCAGCGATTAATGTGCAAGAGCATAATTGTTCGTAATCCCCAAATTAATTTTCAAAATGAAAAAAAAAAAAAAAGCCAACCCCAAACCAACAATGCCAAGAAATAATCCTTTGGGCTCTGACTCTGCTGCAGGGGCAGAGCTGGCTGTCCTGGTCCCCTGCTTCTTGGCTTTGTTGGAAGCTGCTTCCCAGGGGTGAGAGCACATAGGCTCAGTTAACCCTTGCAGGCTCTGGCTGCTGTGCACAAGGGGGAAGGGAATTAATGACTCTTGGGATAACCAAGGGGTTCCAGCACAGTGGTTGTTTTCCAGATGGGAAGTCCTAGCAGAGCTGTTCAACTGATGTTGGCCTTTCTTTCACTGTCTGTACCTCTGTGGGTATATTTAACCTGCTTATCCTAACATACAAGGGAGGAGTGGCCGTGGTGGGTTGCTAGGAGTGCAGTATGGCCATGTGCACTGAACACTGCATTTTCATCCTAGCTGTGAACTGTGTCTTGCTGCTTGTGTTGGAAAGTTAAAAGCAGGGTGAGTGTGGAGATAGTCCCATTGCTTGGGACCTTAAGGTTTTTTTGCTTCTTGTTTTCATGATACTTTATGAATGTTCTGTTTTTCAACAAGAATATAACAAGAAAAGACTGCAGAGTTTGCTTAATAAATGTAAAGATATTTTATGTCTTTTAAGATTTCTTTCTGATTCTAGCAGAGCCCTAATCTGTGCAGCTTGTTTCTTAATTTAATTGAATTTAAAAATCCTACTAAGTACCAGCTGACACCAATTCAGTGAGACACTTTGGCCTTTGAGAGAGCAACTGGCTTTGACTCTTAGGCACCAGCTGTCTAAACGTTTGTTAAATGTGTGATTTGTGATGGGGTGGAGGAAAGGATCCTAATACGTAATTGTGGAGAAAACAATTAAAAAATAAAACCTAGTTGTACCTTCTCCCAGCAGATCTCACTTTATCAAAGAGGGTGGTAATGCTATTTCCCACTGAGCTATGGAGGGAGGAAAGTAATTTAGATCAGCAATTAAGGCAGTTGGATTAGATGATCATTGCAGGTCCCTTCCAGCTGAAATGTTCTATCACCTCATGTGCCAGTGGTGGAGTTGAGAATAGGAGCCAAGAGGTGACGGTCTAGTCCAGGGCTTTCATGTGCTTGTTTCTGTCAGAGTTGAGTTTCATTCCTAGTTTCTTGGGGATTATGAAGGGTATCGAGTTTTAATTTTAGACTATTCAGAGGAGTGAATATTCAATTCAGAATCTCCACTTTAACTGTTAAAAGTACTGTGAGCTGCCTTGCATTTATTCAGTTTCAAATGTGCATTAGGATTTCTCTTGGTTGGCAGACGTGTGCATTTCTGCAGTGATGGAGAAGCCTCCCCCACCAGCCCTTGGTGCTGAGCCAGCAGCTGCTCCAAGGCACCAGCTGCTTTGGGCACAGTTTAGTGGGCTTTTAGTGTTTTGCTTTAACTGCTCAGTCCTTTGTTTTCTTGTACGATGCTGAAGTCAACCGAGTCCTTGACATCACTGGAGCCAAAAGAGCACAGGCATGAATACATGAATACTCCAGCACTCCAGAGCTGGGGGCTTCATACACTGCACACAGTGATTCTCTGACATGCAGGTTATCCCTCACAGTACCAGCTGGATTGGGAAAAGCAGTCAAGGGAAGTGAAGGAGAACTGGAGAGCGCTGGGGGAGCTGGCAGGAGGGTCTCGTGGCACTGGAGGAGTGGGAGGAATGACTGGGAGAAGAGATCCTGAATGGGAAGGAGTGGCAAAGGCAGGCAGGCAGGATTAGAGCTGTGCAGTGGGAAGCAGATCCCAAAGGTGGCATGGAGGGGGTGGCTGGAGGAGTGGATAAAATGTCCCGGGTGTGAGAGCAGAGTGAGGATGACTCAGCTTGGCCGGGGAGCTGTGGGCCTGAGCCATGAGCTCACAAACCAGCGCCGCTTGCGTACCAAGCACGGCCGGCCCCGCTGCCCCAGCGCTGTGGGGACACGGCACAGCCCAGATTAAAGACCTTGCTGAAAGGCAGGAGGTGACCTCTGCCATGTAAGGGATCACTCCTGAATTCGGTGAAGGGCTAAGGGTGATTTATTTAGCCTCCTGCTCAGGATCAGGAGCCCTTGTTTAGAGTTTATTGGTCTGAACTTGACCCAAAAATGTTTCTTAAAAAATGTGACTTCCTAGTGCAAGTAGACCTGTCAACTACAGAAGTTAAATGGAGAAACTGGGAATGATGGTATTTATGTGTACTATCGAACTTTATAAACACCCTGAATACCTCTGTTTTTCAATTATAAGCTGTGTTGTTGTAGTAGCCTTTCAAAGTAAAGTTTGTTAAACCTTTCCAACTGAGCTTGAATTGATGTTTTTTCCTGTTCTAGGAAAACAAAACCCAGTGCCTTGGAGTTCACATGTATGAAAGTCCATGCTAAGGCTCACAAAGAGCATGAATTGCACTGCAGGGAAGCTTAAAAGTGGATCTACTTACATGTAGGCAGAAAAAATCAGAATGACTGAAGTAGCCTGAGAAGTGATCAAGGGGAGTGTAGGAGAACATAAACAAGTCAGTCTGGCTTGCAAGTAGATGGATATTTAAATAGATGAGTATTTGAGATGAAATGTAAAAGTGTGCAGGGAAACAGCATGGGACTGTTAGAGAAAAGGCCTGGAGTGACAGGAGGAATTTGGCTGCTGAGAAAGGGGAGAAGGTCTGGGTGCTGAGGCAGCCTCGGGCTGGCCACTCATGAATGTTCTCCCCAGAATCGGACAACATCTGCAGGAGAGTGAAATGATGGTGTTTCAGTGCTTCTACCATACAAAAATGATTTAATGTGGAGACAGAACAAAAACAGACATGAAAAAAAATCAACAGCAGTTATCCTAGAAATTTTGCAGTTACTTGAAAGATCGTGAAGGGGAAGCAAAAAATATTTTATTTAAGAGTTCTTTTCCTCTCATTCGTGCTTTTCTGTTGCTATAACATTGTTCCTTTCCGTCTCCTAGTGAATATTAGTGTGTAAAAACACTTAAGGATCTTTAAAACTGGAGGTGTAAGCATTGCACAAGGCGTAGCCAGAAAGAAAAAGATTTGCTGGATGCCATAAGTTATATTTTAAAGTGATTTGCTGTTCTTATTTTTGGAGGACCTCTCTGTGTTCTGTTGTTTTTCCCATTTTGGGAGTGCTATGGGCTGCAATCCTAAGAATTTTTAAGTGGCCAGCCTAGCTCTTAGCTTTCAAGATTTACTGAAAGTTAAAAAGAGGGAATTCATGAAGACCTGGTATGAGCTTTAAAATATCACAAAAGCTATTGAGCTTCTTTTTCATTTTCAGAGGAGATGTTTAAAATGTTAATATATATATACATGTAAATGTTTCCTGCAGACTTGTTTGTTAAAAGAGTCTATACATTTGTGTATAATGATATTTGTAGCCAACAGGTCTGTGGAGAAATCTTGGTTTCAATAAATAGAGTATCATGGAATTCTAAGAATTTATGCTTTAATTAGGGGATTTCTCTATGTAATACTTTCACTTGGTGTAAAACATATAATTCAGCGTATTTTTTATTCAAAGCTGTAGACAGAAAATATATTGCCCTGGAGAATGTATTAAAAATACATTGTTATAAAAATGAATAGTTTGACTATACGATTGTATTAGAATACTCTAGTGCTAAACCATCAAGAGTCTCAGAGCTATTGGCGAGGACGTGAATTTGCTCCTGGAGTCTGTGCCACCTTGAGTCCTGGCAGCCCTTTACTTCTCCCCATTAGTTTCAGCTCTCCTCTCCCCTGTGTGCCACCCTCTCCATTGTCAGAGAGCACGTACCTATGGAGCTGCACAATGCACTGAATCAAACAACAGGCTTTTTTCTATTCCCTGTGGGGCTGGTTTTTGGCTGGATCAGTTCCCTGCTGTGATTCCCTCTCCATCTCTGTGTCAGATCTTGTGCAAACACAATAGAAGGGGTGGCACAAGAGGAGGAATGAGAGGCTGGGAGGGGGCTTCTTAGCTGAAACGAGCTGTACCAGAACTCAGAGCATGTCCCGAATTTAACTCGGTCTCTGTCTCCCCCCAGCATCCTCGGGGAAGCTGAACTCTTACATTCATCTCCTATTTCCTGATAAGGAAAAAGGCAGCCCAACCTCTTCTTACAAATGAGACACATCTCTGCTATCTGCCCTCTTCGTGAGAACTGGAAACCTTCCTGCATTCAGCTCATCCCACAAATATGCTCTGGAGCTTTCTTGGTGTTTCTTGAAGCAGACTGGGTAGTGCTCTGCACCACTGGGTTTGTGTGGTTGGCCTGGCCCGAGGCCAGGAATGAGTTGGGCCCCTTGTCTGCCCAAACACCAGGAATGGCTCCCACCTTCCTCTGGCCTGCCTGCCTTCCAGCTGTGGGCCCAGATGCAGCTGTGGAGCTCCTCTGTTGCCATGTGCCCCTTGCTGATTTTCTCAGTAAGGGGAGACAGTTGTCTCATTTTGGTCTGATGCTGAAAGCTCGGGGTAATTCTCTGTGTAAGTTAAGCTGATGCTGACAGTATCTGTTACTATCCCTGTGTGCTTCTGACTTAAGTGCTGCTCAATCTCAGAGGGTTAAAAATCAAATCTTCTGACTTCCCTAATTCTCAGCTGGTTTGATGCTTGTCGCAGACTTAAAGATGAAGCATGACTAATTTGACTTTATAAAGTCTGCTGAAAGCTAGAAATTAGGAACATGTTTTCAAAAGCTGACATTTCTGTAGTTCTCAGCTACAAACCAGTTTTCTGTATTTTCTTCCAACTTCCAAAAAACTCCTAAAATATTGCTGTGCGGTGTATTCTTGAGACATGTGAGTAGGCTGAGATTTTGTAGGGGAAAGATGCCAAAAATCAGGACACATTTTATAAATTAAGTGTCTTTTGCTACTTTTACAGTCACTTCCACAATTCTGGAATTAATTCTGATTTTATTTTTTTAATGCAGAAAGACAAATCTTAATTTGTAACAGGGCAGTAGAGCTCATGACTCAGGAATCACTTCGTCATGACTATAAATATTCAGCCCTGAAACAAACAGCCCATGTTCCTTTTCATGTACTTGAATGGCCAGTGCCAGCTTCATAGGAGAAATGCTATCAGAATCTTCATTTGGGTTATTTTTACCCTCAAATATCTTGAAGGGTGGGGATTTTTAAATTAATTTAATACATAAGAAAATGTCGTGCATTTTGCTTTTAGAGAAGTGGTTTTCAGTAATTCACACAGATTCCCTGTGTAAGAGTGGCTGGAAATACATTTCTAAAGTTTCCTAATTATATATTAAAGGGAACATAACAGAACTGTGAGATGAGAAATCCTCAGATGGTCCAAGGCCAGGTTTGACTGTCTCTTTTGTGTAGTCAGTGTGGCACACCTCACCCCAGTAACCTTGAGGTTCAGACGTGGTCAGGATCTTTGATTCTCTTGCAAGAAAATGAAAAGGTTTAATCCTTTCCTGTGTCTTCTGGCATACTAAAAACCATAGTAAATCTTCCTGCAGCTACAACCACAAAAACAATGCTGCATGTAGAATTTCCGGTGGGAGAAAAAAAAAAGAAATGGTTCAAGAACTTCCCTCTCTGACAAAGTTCTGCTGCATTTATTGTTTTCACTCAAACTCATGTGTGACTTGCATCAATGAGATTTTGGGGTGTGCTTTTTTTGTTTGCAAATAAGATGTGACTTCAGATAAATATGTCTTCTAGTTCTGTAGACATCCCCAGACTCCTTACAGGGAATGAGTGCATCCCTTATAGGCCTCTAAATCCTGGAAGCTGTGTAGATTGTAGGAAATCCACTGGAAATCAGGACTGTTGTAAATCCTTAGTTTCTCAATTTGTCTGTCAGGCAAAGTGCCACCAGTGTCAGCAATTGCCAAGGTCTCTGCAGCAGCTGCTTTGCCAACACAAAAGATGCAAAAATCAGTCTTTCCCCCTCTCTTTTCCCCCATCTCCCCCGATGACAAGTTTGCTATTTTAGAAATGCATCCTTTCAGCTCTTTTATTTGCCTTCTGTTTTTTGAAAAGGAAGATTAGCTTTCTTCCTGTTTTAAAGCAATGATTAGGGCTAAGAAGTTGCTTTTTTGAATAGCTCTCACATGTTCAGTTGAACCTACACAACTCAGTAATACCTGTTCTCTCCTTTTTAGGTAACCATCCCACTACATTGCGGATGGTCACCAGAGGGACTTCTGCTTCTGACTCCCCAGAAAATGAAAGGGAAAAATAACATACTGTCCTTCTCTCCATGGCAAAAGCCCCAAAGACCATGAAAGTTTGTGGAAATGCAGATAAGCTGGCTAAAAATAGAGTTTGCTGAATACCATAAATTGCTTTTGGTTTTGGCAGCAGATACACCAGACTTCTGGTGTCGGTTACGCTCCTCTTACACAAGTTGTTATTAGGGCTTTTATTTAGGATGCTAAAGATGGTGCCCTGGTTTCTTCCCTGCCTGTGGGTTTCCTACTGGTACCTACTGGTAGAGTCCCAGCTTCCAAATTACTGAGGTTCTGGTTTCTAGCCATTGGTTATTGAATTACTTAGAATAAATCAGAAACATTTTAAGAGACAAAATCTAAAGTATCCCTCCTTTGGGAAAAGGATAGATACAGTAATATTTTAGGAGGAAGAAATACAAGGTAGGATCTCTTGGAACTGATGAAGAAATTGTCTTAGTATGTCCCACAGCCCAGGAGAGAGCTCAGATGTCTGAGCTACATTGTTATCAGGTGAATTAAATAGAAGTTGTGTACACTTACATATGCTGTAAAATATGACACTTAATACTCTGCGTGCCTGGAAGTCTGAAGGTTAGCCCCACCTAGTCTGCTTTCAGATGGATTGTGTTTCACTTAGATTTTACTGGCCATTGCTGACACAGTCAGTTCTGCCAGAAAAGACAGAGGTCCTGATGTACAGTAACTTAAAAACGGGAAAAGATCTCAGTCAAGACACAAGAAATTTTACAGTAATTGTTACAGTTCTGTCAGCTTTAGTTTGTTGTGCAAAGAGTTAAATAGTTCAAAGGCAGTTTCCTTTGGAGAATGTTTATTTGATCAAGTTCAGTGTGGCTTAGACCCCAAATAGAAATACCAACTTCAAACAGAGCACTGCTATGAGAGAAGGAATGAATAGTCTGTGGCCTCCCAGACCTCACAAGCTATGTTGGTTTGTTACACAGAGTCAAAACAAAGATGTCCCTTAGAACACATATACATTAACTCAGTGTATTTCACACACCACATCTTTTATCTCCCATCTACTTCTCTCCCTGGTCCTTTGGGCTGTGACAAGGCCACTGAGATCCTGGATGAACTATAGTCTCCTCAGTGAAAAGCACATATGGTATGATTGGACCATCCAAGCTACTTAGATTGTTAGAGAGTGTTAGGGGAGCTACTGCTCCTGTTTACTAAGACTGAAGTACTACATCCTTTGGATTTTGGAACAGTGCTTATCTTTGCTTCTTGGTTCCCTTTACATTGCAGGAAGCAGGGTGAGGAAGAGCCCAGTGGGTGCTTCTCTTAGATGGAGCCTGGAAGCTCCTGTTGGCTGAGGCGTGTTGTTGTTTTGTTTCTTCAGGTCCTTAGCTGGCTGAATCTTCAGACTTCTAATAAATGCACTAAGCCTTGAAAAAGCATTATTAATGCACGATGAGATACACCAAGTTCAGCCACTGAACATAAGAGTGGAACCCATGCAGATGCTATTAGCGCAGGAACCTGGTATCGAGCCAAATCTGGAGAGCCATCTTTGATCTGTCTCCAGATCCTCCTTTTATTTGTAAACATCCAGCTAATCACAGACTTCCTCTGACTTTGATGAAGTGGAAGGAGCCGCATCCTCTGTAAGCGCTGGGAAGGGCTGGAATTCTGCAGCGGCTCAGGATGCGGGGATGGGGGTTCCAGCGCCATCTCGTGGCTCGCTGGGACCACTCCTGTCCCTGCTCCCAGGGCTGGAATGCTCCAGTTTGCTGGGAGAGGGCGAAGCAGATCCTCCCGCGGCTGTGCATCCCCAAACAGTTCTGTGCTTAGGGCAGCTGGGCGGTTTGAGTCTGCGAGGAGGGCACAAGGTTTTATCTCAGATCTCCCTTCCTGTGGGCTGCAGGCTCCCGGCAATGCCGGCGGCTCCATGTGTGCTACCCCCCACCCCACCACAGTTGGCACTGATTAGCAGTGTTTCTGCTGTCTCATCGGAAAAATGTGATTTAATATTCACAGGCAGGCCACCTTCCTGCACTCAGAGGTGGTCCCACACAGCACAGCCGATGAATTTCAGGGAGGTGGTGGAATGAAGCTCAGTCGTGTGTGTGAGTTGTCCATGATTTGGAAATGACAGAGATTTTGGACTGGAAAGTGCAGGCTGACATGGTAATGAACAGCAATGGCAAACACGGATGTCCAGGGGAAAAACAGTGCTCACATGCATACTGTAGTTAGAACATCTTTTTTCCCTCCTTTGTTAGTTTACAAAAAAAAAAAAAAGGACTTCCTGACTTCTGAGCTAGTCATGTAAGAGTTACTTTGCAAAAACAGCACTGGTCCAGTGAATTCCCCTCCAAGAATTTAAGAATGTGGTAGGCAGACATATGGCCTTGCTGCCAGAACCAGCAGTACTTTGAAGCAGCAGTTTGCCCAAGATGTGTTTCCCCTGTTCACATTGCCCTCATGGCACAAAACAAAAGCCTTTTGTCCCAGCTGGCTTTTTTGCCCACCTTAAGTATGTGACATGGCACAGAGGGCAGATGAAATAGCAGACAAGCCTGGGCCTGGCACATGCAGTGAGTGAGGGCCTGGCCATGGTGCACACCAAGGTGTGGAGCATCACTCGAGGCTTTCCTCTGCAAGGTGTGCCAGGAAATTCAGCCCTGAGCTGGCCTTGAGGATGCTTTGGCAGGTAAGTGATGCAAAGAGCTGCTCAGCCTGGCTTCATGTGCAGCCTCTGCCATGTAGACACAACCACTTGGGCCAGGGCTGCCACAGTCTGATAGAAACACCAAGTATAAGTTATGCAGAAGTGGCACAATCATATTCTTTCTTCAATGTGGTTCACATATCCAGAGAAAGAAGTCAGTGTGCAAAAAAAAAAAAAAACAATAACCCTGAGGATTGTCCTCAAAAGTTACAACCATGCATTTCCAGTTTCTTGATTGTTCCTCTCAGACACAAAGCTGCTCATATTTGTCATGAACTAGTATGGTTGAAAGAGACTTCTTGAAATTGTAAATATTTATAAAATTTATCTGCATTTAACCTAAAATAAGAATTTGGGGGTTATGTGGGGGTGTGTGTGTCGAGTAAATACATAACAGTTACCTCTGAGTTAGGCAAGATAAAAAAAACCACAACCAAAAATACAGTCAAATATGAAGCAGTAAGAAATATTTCAGAGTTGGGGTGTTCCATGCTGTGAGTGGCTGAGGGGAAATAATACTTGTGCAATTTTTGGAGCATCCACTAAGCCAAGCCATAAACCACTGCTGGAAAGTAACACATACAGTATGAAAACATCCTTCTGGGAGGTTTGGGAAGTGAAGTTTTTCTTCAGCAAATCTGTAGCTGTTTTGAAAACAGAAGGCAAAGGAAAAAGAAGCAAAAGTTTCTGAAACAAGATGACAACGTTGTTTAAGGTCATGTTCTGGTGGGGTAGGGGTTGAAGGAAATGTATGGTTTTTTAAAAGAGTTCCTGACTGTGGTGGGTGCTCTGAGTATAACTGAAGGATGGGTATTTAGAGCAAAACCACACATGGTGAGGTGGGAGGGACCACATCATGCTAGCAAATACAGTACTGCAGTGTGGGCTTCTGACTTTTAATATTTTTCTTGCATTTCTTTTCTGCATGGCAGTAGTGAAATAGGGACTTCTAAGCTTCTGAACAACTGAGAGAACCAGATTTGGAGAAGACATGAGGAAGAACTGGTCGGCAAAAGATTTCATAAAAACTCAGAACCTCGTGTGCCAGATCTGAATTGGCACCACCTTTGCTTTTTTGACATACTGCAGCAGTCGCAAAAGGCACCAAAGCAGTCAAATTAGAACATGCAGTAAAAGTTGTTTTGGACTCTTCTATGTATCATAAGTCTTACTTCTTTGTGACTATTACTTACAGCTGTAAGAAACAAATTCAAAGTCTTTCATGGAGCAAACAGCCAAAAGAGGCAGATGCCAGGTGTTAAGGGCTGCACTGAAATGAATTTGCAAAATTTCTGTCCACACGCTGGAGTGCTCCTTTTCTGAAATGTGGCTTCTTAGAGTTGCTGTCAAAAACTGTGTAGATTTTTTAGTTCAAACATTACAAGTGTATACTCATGCACAGTGCTAAGCTATCAAGTGTTAAAAAAAAAAAGAGTTAAGTGGTGAAAAAAAATCTTAAAACTGAGGACAGAGGGTCCCTGAGAAAGGACAGGATGGTGAGAAAGATCCAGCTGACATGATTTCCCCTGCTGCCATGATCATCATTTGCAAGCTGAAGAGGACCTTCCATGGAGCACAGTGCTTGTATGTGGAGAGTAAAGAAATGGTGCTCTGGTCTTTTAAAAAGAATGGTGAAAATTTTTTACCAACAAGGAGATGAGTAAATGTAAAATAATCTTCACAGGGCATAGGGGACACCTTGTTCTGGAGCTAAGCCTTGCAAAAGCTGGCTCAAAGAAGAGAATCAGACGTTCATGTTCAGATTTGAACATTTTAGGAATAGTAATGTTTCCAGCTAAATTAATGGGGGGAGGGAAAAACCCTAACTAAAAAAGCAATAAGGCAGTAAGTGTTCCAAATTAGGGCAAGCATGAATTATAAAAATATCAATTTCTTTTGCTTCCCTCAGACAATAGTGGATCAAATTAAGACATGTAAGCAGACTAAACATGCTGATTATATTCTGCTGTAGTTACATATTTTACTAATTCTACTCATGATTATAAAAGGATGTTTCATTGTTCACTATAACTGTTATCTCAAGAAGAGTCTGTCTATAATTTTATTTATAATTGGCATCATTTTCATTACTGTTGTTACAAAGTGTGTACAATATTGTCTGTATTGCAGCTTGTATAGGGCATGTGTCTGTGCTTGCTTTACTCTTTTTGAGTTTATAAAGTTACTATACAAATGCAAGAAAATATGTTCAGATATCTTTGAATGTGGTTCCTTAATCTAATTACATAGCCCCCAATATTTCAGCATATAGATGTTGAAGGTATCAGCTCTATTAACACGTAACACCTCAAACATTAATGCAGGTATTTGAAAAGCCTCCAGTGCAGCACTGGGATGCTGACACTTTAGTCCCAGTGGCTGTATGGAGTAAAGGAGAGGATGGTGAATATCTGGGCAAAGCTGGATACCACTGGGGACTCTGTAGGGAGAAGGCACAAGATACCTAAGAGCAAATGGGATGTGCTTTCTATAGAAAACATGAAGGACTTTAAGGGCAGGACCACCACAAAGCAGAGGAGAGAAGGGAATACATTTATAGCATCACCTTCAACAATATACTAAGTGTAGGACATCTAGAACAGGCTGTGACTGTTCTGTAACTTAGCAATTGCTTCCAGTCTATGTAGAGTACCAGTAAAGACATTCCAGGTTAGTTATCATCATCTTTAAAGCTTATTCTGTGCTTTGCAACAGTATCTTTAATAAAATACTCTTACAAATCTGCTTATTATTCTGATTTAATTCCATCTTATACCTGAGTTGATAACAGTCCTGGCAACAGGGTGAAGGTACCACCTGCTTCATCGGCTCCTGTGTTTTTCCCATTCACCTGCTAATGACAAGAGGGAAAACAGAGATGAATAATTATCAAATAATCATAGAAATGAGAAAACAAGAGGAATTCATATCATGCTACCACTCAATTATTATAAAAATTGTTGACACTAAGCATATCAGTAAATCTGACAGATTAATCACATACTGATCTCTGAGTAAGAAGTATTGGTCTTTGCCTGTGTTTAACTACACCGTTGATCTTGTTTAAGACTTAGCATAATTTTCCAGCTTTACAGTTGCTGCCAATAATTGCAGTATGTTGTTTAACCCCATCATAGCAGTTCTAGATAAAATTCCCTGTTTTCATTTATTTACCCCCTGGACCATATAGAGTATCCTTTTAATATCTTCAAACAAGACCAAGCAGAGTTCAGGTACATTAACAGATAAGATTAGAATTCAGAATAATCCTGGCAAGGTGCAGATGGGATCTGATAAGACATTATCTAATAGGAACAAGTGCAAGCTGGAACCATTAGCTATCCAAGTAAAGGAACAGCTGCTTAATTTCATAGAATCCTAGAATCCTAGATTTAGGTTGGAAGGGGACCTTAAGGACAATCTCATTCCAGTGCCCTGCCATGGGCAGGGACACCTTTCACCAGACCAGGTTGCTCAGAGCCCCATCCAACCTGTCCTTGAACACTCCCAAGGATGGGGCAGCCATAGCTGCTCTGGGCAACCTGTGCCAGGGCCTCACTCATCCTCACAGTAAAAGATTTCTTCCTTATATCTAAACTAAATTTACTCTTTCAATTTCAACTGAAAAAACCCCCCGATGCATTATTTTGGATCATATTCTGAGAATTAATCTGCAACATCATGATGTTGCAAATAAAGGTAAAAATGGAAATGTAGAAACTGGAGTGTCATCTGCTTCTTCAGAACCACCAAGGCAAGAGCTGGTAACGTCTCCAGTTTTGAGCATAGCACTTGAAAACTAAGAGACAAAGTGCATGCAGAGAAGCCAGGAGAAAGCAGTGAATGTCTGGAAACCAAGAAGACTTTGCTTCTGAGTACAGGTTGAGTAATTTTTAGTCATTTTACAGAAGAGATGGTGGAGAGAAAACACAATGATTTTCATATAAAAATCTGGTTGCAAAGAAAAATGGCACAACTGTTTCTCATATCCAAAGTCAATATGAATAAAAATAATTGCCTTAAATTGCAAGAAAGGAAATCTTGGTTAAACACAAAATGGGACTAAATGACCTGTTGAGGCCATTTCTGATCTGATTCTGTGATTGCTGGAAAATGTTTTGCTTTAAAGTCACTTGCTTAGGACTCAGTAGAGCTGGTAGTGGCTGCAAGGAAAGGAGGCTGTAGTTAAAGGAATAAAGAGCTCAGTGCCTAAAATGCACAGCACACCAGTTTATCTAGTTAGCACTAGTGATACTAACTTCAGCTTTTAATCATGCCTTAGCAAACTGGCAGAAGTCTATGTAAATAAATGTGCTTAAAAACCACTTAATTATAAAATAATTATTCCTTGAAGGATCAAGCATTAGTTTAATCAGTGTTGACAACTTCCATGATTTTATTGAGTCTAATCAATCTGAGGCTGCCTGATTTCAGTTATAAGATGGTGTAATGAGCTATTTTGTTTATTAAAAAAAAAAATAGACCTGCAAACTATATGGAAAATCCTAAAAGTGTAATCTGAACATATGGTAAAAATTTAAAAGCCAGAAGGTAAATAAAGCCACTAGGTTTATAATTTTAGGAGATCTGACTCATGAGTTTTGAACTCCTGGTTTGGCAGTATGACATTACAGTGCCCTATATTCTGCTCTTCTGACTATTTCCATAGTACTGATCGCGCATTTGTGTAATTTGCCAAAAACCACGTTATACAAATTTGCAGAACTTTATTTGTTAGTCACAAAAACAAAGGAGCACTTATATAAGTAAGATGATGTCTTGTGGCTGCCCTTTAAATTAACAAGGAGCAGCTGTGCACAAAACCTGGCGGTATATAAACACAAAGTTACATAGTTCCCCCACATACACTATGGTTTTTAATGCAACACCTTGTTAGAAGAGTCTTGTCATTTTATACACTGGTAGTTCTCGTCTGAATTCCAGGTACCAGACTTACATTCACAAACATAAACAAGATGAAGAATTTCAGTGGTGAAAAGGTATTGTGACAAAGTATTACTAGATCTTAGACTAGCAGTTGCTTAGACTTTTCTGAACTGATTGCTGTATTATGAAATAATCCATTCTCACTGATAGAATCTGATCTATGCAATTTTTGGGACAGTTTTACAAGGGAAATGAGTATTAGGGAAATGGATACCAGAACTTAAGATCTAAGGTCTTCTGACTGCCAAACCTGAAAAAATCATTCATTGCATTTCAACTTTATCTTAATGATCCAAGTGGCTGATGTCTGATTGAACTGTAGCTTGGGTTCAGTCCTATTTTTATACTCCATTGCCTTATGAAACACGTGGGGAAAAAAATCTTCCTTTTATCATGATAAAGATAAGGGTTGAGTTTTCATTTCTGCTCCAGATACTGAGCTCTTGCTTCACTGAAGAAATCTAAATATCATCTTCATTTCTGGCTGGGTGGTGTAATGGAGAATAGCCTACAGCATATTACATAACACTGCTAAACAGGAAACATGAGTGCATAATCAATCCTAAACACAAATAAATGGATCAGAAAGAGGCCTGCCACTGCCAGAGGTGCCAAATTGCTGCTCTGGAAGTTGCTGTGAAAATATGGCTTACAGATTTGGATGAGGGAATAACAGCCAGTGTTTTGTTAAAGGGAAAATCAGACTTGTGCTGAAGTCCTCCCCATAAAGCTCACTCTTTAATTTCTGAACCAGTTGGTTTGGCTCACCTGTACCATGATTGCATATGAAGCAACATAAAAGGGAATCATGTGGCTCTTCCCATATGAGAGGATGACTACATGCATGAGCTGGTTCACAAAGTGCTGACAAAAAGCAGGTTGGTAATAGCTCTGCTGAGAAGAGAGAATATGTCTAATGAGGTTTTGGAGGTTCCTCCCTCTCGTTAGACTGGACTTTCTCTAGGGACATCAGTAAGAGGTGATGGCAAGAACGTCCTGTGAACTTCTGACTGAATAGGAATGAAAGGTAAAAACCAGCTGGGACCTAGACATGTCATTGTACAGAGGAAAACAGCACCTGTGTGCCCAGCTGGAAAAGAAATACTTCTGCAACAACAGGCTAAACAGCCTCAGTCCTTTGGATTTTTCCTTAGGATGTCTCTTTACACCAGTAGCATTAAAATGGTGTGCTCATGTGTTCCTCCAAGATCTTTTCTCCAGATTTACGACAGCACAACTCTAATGATGCAATAAACAGGACTGAGCGAGTACTCTCAGGGTGAGTAGTAATCCACTCAATGCAAACACCTCTTCAGCAGGTTACCAGCACCTGTGGTATCAGCACAACCATATCAGGGCCACACTAGTTATTGGGCAAGGAAACACCAAACAAGTTTTGTCTGGAGCTGTTGTATATATTTTGTGCCTGGGCTGATAAAATATATAGTTTAAAGCTTTGGACCAAATAAAGGAAATGTCACTTCTAAATTGGATCATCCTTGTTAGATTATAGCTATAGTTAAATGAGACATCAGATTAATTTTGCTGCCAAGACTGTTTATTGTGTTAATCAATATTGTGTTATTTCCTACTCCTCTTGTTGTCTCCATCTACTGTTTCTATAAATATGTTTTTGAGGCAGGAGTCTTCTTTTTACTCTGGAATAACAGGGTCTGAGTTTGTACTGCAGCTATTAAAACAGGTTTCTTGTGCATTATTAGTGTTCCTAAGGGACAGTCCTCACAAGGATACAAATAATAAAACAACATCAACTTTTCAGCTGAAACAGAATTTATTATCCACCTCTCTTTGTATTGCCCTGGCATTTCTCCCTGTCCCACATAATACAATCAACTGAATGAAGTGGCAGTGAATTACAGGAAGAGATGGTTCAGTGATGAATCAGTCGCTGGTCTAACTACAAGAGAAACCGACACCCTTCCCATCAAAGAAATATGCACACAGGATATACAGAGCAGCTCCTGTAGGCAGAGACAGCTGATGGTTCCCATTTTCCAGTGACTTCTTTTGGATTGCTCCAAGGTCAGAACCCATGTAAAAAAAAAAAAAAAAAAACAGAAAAAAGACCAGGATCCACAGAAGACTAAGAGTTATTTAAGCATATACAATATGTATAGTCAGAAATCCAGGCTCTTCCATCACAAAACTACACATGTAACACAGAGAAGCGGTGGAGTTCTCGTCTTGTAAAAAAGGCTTTGAAAAATACACTAATGGAAACAAGGATGTTTTTGAACAGTAGTTACAGTGCCTGTAATAATTGTGTGAATACAAATCACTGGGGGAAAAGCTGTAACACGTTTTCTATGAGGCCAGGTACTGCTGAAAGCTGGAGACAAAACTAATGAAAGAGGATTTAAATATACAGTGACATTAATCCTTCTCTCACACAACTCCCGAACTCTACGGATAGCAAACTTTTAGCAACACTTTAAAAGGAGCTGAAAAGGAGCTACTCACTAAGATTCCATATTAAAAAAAAAATAAATCTCAGGATGCTTTGCCCTCCTTACTAGAACTGGAATATTTTGAAGTGTTTGTCTCAGAGTACGGAGGCATAATTTGGAGAAACCACAGCGGATTTTCATGTTTAATATATTTTCATCAAAGCACTTTCCTACCTCCGAGTTAATAGCTCCATAGCTTTTGCTAAACGTAGGCGTGACGACATCTCACATTAGCACAACAGACAAGAATTTGGAGGCGGTTCAAGAATGGTCACCACGCAGGAACACGCAGCAACAGGGCCCCCAGAGCCCCACCGGAGCCATTCCCTGAGCTCTGGTGCCGGGACACGAGGGGACAGCTCGGTGCCATTCCCTCAGTTCTGAGGGGGGACAGGACGGGAGAACCCGCTGCCATCCCCCGAGTTTGGGTACCGGGACAGACACGGGGCGGGGCTGTTGTCAGCCGGCCAAGTTCAGGCGAAATAAGGCTAAACACGGGCTCGGTGGGACTTTCCCTCAGGCACTTTCCCTCAGCGGGAGGGCGCGGAGCGGTGTGAGGGGAAGCGTTCCGCCATGACAGCGCGGGGGTCGCCGCGGCGGGGGAGGGATGGCGGCCGTTCCGGCCTGACAACCGGGGGGGAGGCTGAAGGGAGGTGTGTGTCTGTGTCAGGGAGGGAGGACGACATTTCTGCCTCCCTGCGACCAAATAAGGGCAAATTCCCCAGTGCCGGGCTGAGCGCTCAGGAATTACAAACACCGCACAG
>NW_005054303.1:9558985-9604194 GCF_000277835.1 Geospiza fortis | reverse complement strand
GGGGTGGACACGGGAGAGCAGCACCACAGACAGCCGACACCATGTCTGCCAAGGGGCCGGCGATCGGCATCGACCTGGGCACCACGTACTCCTGCGTGGGCGTCTTCCAGCACGGCAAGGTGGAGATCATCGCCAACGATCAGGGGAACCGCACCACACCCAGCTATGTGGCGTTCACCGATACGGAGCGGCTCATCGGGGATGCTGCCAAAAACCAGGTAGCAATGAACCCCACCAACACCATCTTTGATGCCAAACGCCTCATCGGCCGCAAGTATGATGACCCCACGGTGCAGTCAGACATGAAGCACTGGCCTTTCCGTGTGGTGAATGAGGGAGGCAAGCCCAAGGTGCAGGTGGAGTACAAGGGGGAGATGAAAACTTTCTTCCCAGAAGAGATCAGCTCCATGGTGCTGACCAAGATGAAGGAGATTGCTGAGGCCTATCTGGGGTGCAAGGTGCAGAATGCTGTCATCACAGTGCCAGCATACTTCAATGACTCCCAGCGCCAGGCCACCAAGGACGCCGGCACCATCACAGGCCTCAATGTGATGCGTATCATCAACGAGCCCACTGCAGCCGCTATCGCGTATGGCCTGGACAAGAAAGGAACCCGGGCTGGGGAGAAGAATGTCCTCATCTTTGACCTGGGAGGGGGCACTTTCGATGTCTCCATCCTTACCATCGAGGATGGGATTTTTGAGGTAAAGTCCACAGCTGGTGACACCCATTTGGGTGGGGAGGACTTTGACAACCGCATGGTGAACCACTTTGTGGAAGAATTCAAGCGCAAGCATAAGCGTGACATTGCTGGCAACAAGCGAGCGGTGAGGCGGCTGCGCACAGCTTGTGAGAGGGCAAAGCGCACCCTCAGCTCCTCCACACAGGCCAGCATTGAGATTGACTCTCTCTTTGAGGGCATTGACTTCTACACCTCCATCACTCGTGCCCGTTTTGAGGAGCTCAATGCTGACCTTTTCCGTGGCACCCTGGAGCCGGTGGAGAAGGCTCTGCGTGATGCCAAACTCGACAAGGGCCAGATCCAGGAGATTGTGCTGGTGGGTGGCTCTACCCGCATCCCCAAGATCCAGAAGCTGCTGCAGGATTTCTTCAATGGTAAAGAGCTCAACAAGAGCATCAACCCTGATGAGGCTGTGGCTTATGGTGCTGCAGTACAAGCAGCTATTCTCATGGGAGACAAGTCTGAGAACGTGCAGGATCTGCTGCTGCTGGATGTCACCCCTCTGTCTCTGGGCATCGAGACGGCTGGAGGAGTGATGACTGCTCTCATCAAGCGCAATACCACCATCCCCACCAAACAAACTCAGACCTTCACCACCTACTCAGACAACCAGAGCAGCGTCCTGGTGCAGGTGTACGAGGGTGAGAGGGCTATGACAAGGGATAACAACTTGCTGGGCAAGTTTGACCTAACAGGCATCCCCCCAGCACCCAGGGGAGTCCCCCAGATCGAGGTCACTTTTGACATCGATGCCAATGGTATCCTGAACGTCAGCGCTGTGGACAAGAGCACGGGTAAGGAGAACAAGATCACCATCACCAATGACAAGGGTCGCCTCAGCAAGGACGACATTGACCGCATGGTGCAAGAAGCAGAGAAGTACAAAGCAGAGGATGAAGCTAACCGGGATCGGGTGGCAGCTAAGAACTCCCTTGAGTCCTACACTTACAACATGAAGCAGACAGTGGAGGACGATAAACTGAAGGGAAAGATCAGTGACCAGGACAAGCAGAAAGTGCTCGACAAGTGCAAGGAGGTGGTGTCTTGGCTCGACCGCAACCAGATGGCTGAGAAGGAAGAGTACGAGCACAAGCAGAAAGAGCTGGAGAAACTCTGCAACCCGATTGTCACAAAATTGTACCGGGGAGATGGAGGGGCCGGTGGTGGCTCTGGTGGCCCCACCATTGAAGAAGTAGATTAAAGAGGACTGAAGTAAAGACTGGTTTATGGACAGTCACTCCATTCTTTGCTTTGTTTTTTTTCTAACGTTTAAGGAAAACGTCCTTGCCGATAACAGAGTTTATTCTGTTGGGTGTGTATAAAGGCAGATCTGTCAGCTTGGTTTTGATAAGAGGGAAGGCACGTCCTGCTTTATAAGGTTAGTAATAGACAAATGTTGTTAATTCAGATACAGCTGTTTGTATTCTGGATGTTTGTCTCTGTCTCTTCTAAAGTAACCACTTGACTGTTGCAGTTGACAAGTTTCAAGTTATGCATGAAAACCTTTACAAAAGATGAAAAAAAATTTGCCAAATTTGGCTTCTGGAAATTTTGGTAATAAATAAAATGTTTTAAAAGCATGAATCTATCCTCTTTCTTCTCTCTATGAAGGGGCAGTAGTGGGGGGGGGGGGGGGGTCAGGAATACTTTTCTGCGGGTGTCTGTGGCTCTGGGGGGGGACAGCAGTGGAGCAGGGGGGGGTTGGGCTCCGGAGGGGTGGCTGATGCCCCTAGAGTGGCAATGGGAGAGAGCATGGGGGCTCCCTGAGGGGACCCCAGCTTGGGATGGGTGCTGGGGAGGGGGTGTCCTGGTGTTGCAGCCCCCCAGTTTCCTGGCAGGGGCAGTGGGAGTGCGGCTCCTGGGATTTTCACAGCAGGGAAAAATTCCCCGGAGTTGTGTGCCGGTGCTGTTTTGGGGCAGGACCTGCTCTTAACCCGCAACCGGTGTCTGGGGCTGCAGTTCCCAGCTGGGGAATGCATCGTGTGCCTGTGGCTGGGGGAGAACAGCGGGAAATGAGGACAACAGAAATAGTCCTGCTTGGCAGGTGGTGGGGCTTGGTAAAATAGGGACTGGGTTGTGGGCAGCTGTAAAGTGCAGAGTTATTCTTGGGTTGCTTGTGTGCTCGCTGAGCTTTCAATACTTTACTGAGTGTTTTTCTCCTCTTTAGACAATCAAAAGTAGAGCTGGGAGTGCTGAGTAAGGAGCTGGTATGCTGAACTTAATAGAATAGGCAAAATCAGTAGTAGTTAAACTCGTCTGGCTTTGCTGCAAACTGTCTGTAGAGCTTTTCATTTGTATAAGAAAGCAAAAAACCTGGCAGGCAGCGTTGGGAGTCCGAGGCGCTGCGAGTTAATGAGCTCTCCTGCAGCAGCCCGATGGCACGCAATTTCGGACTGGCTTGTCCTTTAAGGGAAAAAACTGCAGAGCTGTGGGCAGCTGAAGGGAATCGGCTGCCGTGTTTTGGTTTGTTGCTTGTTTGGATGTCAGCAGCGTTGGTGTCTTGGGAACCGTGGTGGGTGCTGCCCTGCCAGCTCTCCCCACTGCAAATAACTTTTAGGACTCTGATTGCTTAAGCTTGTAGGTGATGTATATTTAAAACAAAAATCTATAGTTAGTTCTTTGTGTCACGAAGGAAGGCAACAATAAAATTGTTTAGTATTTAATAACCAGCAAAGATGTAACACTCTGGTTTACTACATGGATTTCTCTCAGCTTTCCAGGGCACTCACTGACTGTGGCTTTCTCTTCACTGGCTGCAGAAAAGGGTTGCAGTCATCACAGGGGAGAATGTGAGGCTTGTGAGAAGCTTGTTTGATAGCTGTTGTTGCAAATGACTCAAAACCACTTCAGGTTTATGGAGCAGCTCGCAGGTAAATGTCTGTGCCATCACAGTGAGACTGGAGAAGTCGATTGCAGCAACTTCAGCACTTGCTGAGGGCTTCAGTGAGATCTCCAAAGGCAGCAGTGAGGCTCCTGGTGTTCAGGTACACAGCACTTTCCTGCCTGTTTCCAGGTACACTGCCTCCTGATTTCCAGGCTGTAACATAGAGAGGGCCCCTGGGAATGAGAAGGTACTGTGACTTTTAATTTTATTTTTCCCCTAGGAAAGAATAGCTACTATGTTTATGAATGGCCCTAGATTATCTGTAAATGAAAAGTTGTTGCTGTAAACTGTAATACTTTGTCAGATAAACTGTTCTTAACCAAAATCCCACTACTATGGGATGACAGTGAGGAATAGGTAGCACCCATTTTCATTGTAAATGCAGGTTGAACTATTTTTTTTTCTATTAACCCACTGGTAATTGCCCTTGCCACATAGTTTCCTTTACTTTTCAGCCCTTGGTTTGCATTCCTCAGCGTCGCTTCCCAGTTATTAAACACAATTTTTGTTATTTAAGTGTCTTGCAGAGCTAATGGAGCTAAATGCACACAGCAGACAGTTTGTCCCACGCTTGTGCTGTTTTCTGTCTTTCCTCTCACCTCGGCCACTGCTGCTCTGTGCCTGTTCCAGCTGTGGGGCAGTCAGGGAAAAGAGAGCAGGGATGTGGGGTCTCCATGTAGATGGTGTAAGTGGCTGAGGACAACAACAGGTTAATACTGGAAGAGTTGTAATTTTTTTTTCCTACAAAAGAGGTGGTTTTTTGCTGTGACACACCTAAGGCTGTGTGTGGGGTATGTAAAGGATTGGAAGCTTGTGCTGACTTACATGCTTGGGAAAAGATTTATAGTCTTGAGGCACAAAGTAGCCTTTCAAATATGTGAACAAGCCCCCAGAACGCAAGAAGCAGAAAACTTGAAGAGCTCAGAGCTAGATTCCTTGCATTCATTCACTTAGTTTATAAAACAGAGAAAAACTTCACGTTGATTTTCAGTATGTTGTATTAACTGTAGAGTGAACTCTGATCCTATTAGTGGAAACTTCCCACTGACTCCAGTGGGTCTCTATTCCCCCCTCCCCTCCCCAGTTTCTTAAAGAAATAAAGTCAATTTCCCAAATAGGTGCATTTGATATGTCCATGTCCTTCTGGGGAGCAGTTGCACATTTGAAATGAATTTGGCAAAGCCAGGAAAGTAATCTTGTTTAAAATCTGCAGTTTCATTGCTTTTGCTCTCAGCGTCTCTCATCCTGTGCATGGTCCTGACTCACAGGAAAGCCAGCTGCTCCTGTCAGAATCCTGGGCTGGCTTTCTGAACTTTGCCACGCTCCAACAAGGCCCTGCAAGAAAGACAAAGCCCATAAGGGAGAACGTAAAGTGCTTGTGCCTTCCTAGCACTTGTGCATCTCCTGTATTAACTTTTGATGGCCCCATATATTTTTCTGATTGAGTTTGGATGGTGTTATTTCAAATAGAGCAACACCCGTGGCATTAACACTGGAGGGTTTAATCACCCAAATTAAACTCCTCAAGCCAAGCTGTGTCGCGCTGCAATTCTCTGCCGTAACTTTGCAGAGGAAAGAGCCAAAAAAAGACCAAGCCAAAAGCACTGCTAAAACCCCGTGCAGTGTGAGAGCCCTCGGAGGGAGCTGAGGACAGGAGAGCTGTCTGTGGGCAGCCCATGGGAGCTGGGACGTGCTCGGACAGGCTGTGTCCACCCAGCCGGCCGGGTGAGTCAGCCCGGCCCCGCCGCTCCGGAGCGTCTGTTTGAAGTTGTGCACACAGACAGGCTGCAGCCCTGCTCATCCCCTGTGATACCATCTTCAAGGCAGGAATGAATACATCCCAGCAGCCTGCCTTTTATCTCTCGGCAGGCACTGCGTGCAGCCCTGCAGGCTGGGGAGCATTTCTTTTGGGAGCTGCCTGTCATTTAGGTTCTCCTTGAAGCTTTGGTGCAGCCAAGGTAGGAGATGAAGGATCTCAAGAGTGCACCATAAATACTGTCTTCCCCATTGCGAGCCACTCCTGCAGATACATATGAAGAACAGAAGGAAAGAGAAAAAATATTCAGGAAATGCACATTTCTAGTCTTGGCACTCAGATTAAATGCAAGACATCACATTAAAAAACATAGGCTTACTCCCAACACGCATACTTAAAGTTCCTTTTTTTCAGTCTTGTCAGTGCAGTGCAGGGTAACAGCATTTTGAACCTGACTTATCTCAAAGGTGTTCCTTGTTTCTCCTCCTTGGCCCTGTGCCTGGCATGAGTTTCCCTTACTGTGTCCCTTCAGGAAGCACATGGTGGTCTGATCTCTGCTGCACCTTGGCACTCGAGAGTCCTGGGAGCAAAGCATGTGGATGCTCTTACAGCAGCAAAATTACCTTCTGTAGTTGTTCATCACAGGAAAGTTATCACCCCTCCCTACCCCCCAGCAAAACAAGTTATGCTAGTAAAGCCTCTTTAGCACACCTATGTGGGTCAGGTATCACATCTCTCTGCTGCTCTCCTCCATGTATTTATGCAGGCAGGAGCCTATAGCACAGACCTGCCTCTAGAGCAGATCTTGCTTGCAGCAGCGTGGTGATTATAGAGTTGGGCAGGCCAGCATTTCCAGATGCAACAACATACTTCACTTCCACATATGAAATGGCAGTATTAAAACCCCCTGATCCACCCTTGCATGACCCATTTGCCTTTACTCTCTCCTGCATCAAGAGGGTGGAGACAGAGACAAGCTGGCTCACCTTGTCATCCCAATAACAGCACCAGCCAGGAATTTCAGAGAGGGGAGAAATTTCCCTCTAAGAGCCAACACTTTTTTTTTGTAGTCTTAAAGAAAATTGAGAGTACAGGAAAATTTGGCCCCTTTTCCACTGCTGAAGATATTCTCTCCTACCGTTCAGGAATTGTTTTTTGTGTGTTGGCCTTTGCAAAAGTTGACAGATTTCTGTTGCATCTCAGACCAAGCAGTGTGAGGTTGTTCTTGCCCATGCTTAGGTAGCAGTTGGCAGCACCTGTACCTTACCTGCTGGAGCAGTTAAAAATGCAACTGCTCCAAATAATTTGTAGGTCAGCAGTTAAAAATCTATCTTGGCTAGGATTAAGGAGACAAAACCACTTGCAGAAGTGGCAATGCTGTGTACTTTGGCAGCGCTCTATAGAAACCTCTGTGGGCTTAGGAGGTCTTGGTTGCCTTTCTATATTCACTGCCAAGCATCACGAAATACTTTCTGTCAATCCTTGTAAGAGCTGCTGCACAGTTGCACTGACAGTCTAGCAATCACATGGCATGGATGGAAGCAGAATTTCTTTTTGCCAGGCTATATGTGAAAATGTACACATATCTCTTTCAAAACCACATTGCTCAATTGGAAGACTCTTTATTTCCCTGCTGAAGACCTCATTCATTTGCATTTGTGTTTGCAAATGTTCCAACACAGCCTGGTTAAAAACATTTGATGGGAGCTAGGCCTTAATCTTACCCCCAGCACTACAGGTGGGAGATAAATAATTTTAAAATTCTGATAATGTAAAAAGTCTCTGTAATCCATGAAAAACTAAAAGTCAGGTTATCTGCCATTATTTCCTTCAAATTTCCTTCAAAGCTTACAGAATTGATTAGAGAAGATCTTGTCTATAGCATTTCCATATTAAGTTTTCACCTTTTTTCCCCTATTTCTGTAGCAGGGAGATGGTTATTATATCCTGAGAAGAACTAGAAATTAGGCTATGACTTTTTTTTGGTAAAGTTCATAGATTTCTGACCACCTCAGAATACAGAATCAAAATTAAAATTTTGAAAATACCTTTTGAGTGTGAGGTACCTTTTAGTACTTCTTTCTTTCTGTCAGAGGCACTTTAATAACAAAAGGTTGATTGTTGGGGGTGCAAGGCTGTGTGAAAAGGACTGACAACTGCTCATGTTCAACAACCTCCTCTGATAAAACCACGCAGGGGGAGTAATGGCACGAGGAGTTCACCAGAAGAATGTGCAGCTGGTTTTTCTGGCTTTCCAAAATCAGACTGCAACTAAAGGGAACTCCTGGGTTCCCTTTAGACCTTTGGTGTGGACTCAGGACCTGGTTCTGCCTTTGCCTGTCAGCACCTTCAGGCAGGCTGGAGCTGTGGATGTGGCTTTGAGGGCTCTGGTTCTGGGCAGGATGGTGCTGGATGCGAGGTGGACATGGTTCCTCTCCAGAAGTTACACTGCAGCTACCAAACTGCCCTTTGCTTTGGGTTATCCACTGTTCAAATTGCTGAAAACAGGGAATTAGGAGCTTCCATGTTTCACAAAACTGAAGTGAAAAGCTGCACCAATGTTCATGGTATTTTGCCCAAGGGACAGTATTTACTCCATTCACACAGCATGATGCTGTTTTTAATGAGCAGGCAGAGCACTTGGCAGGTAAGTGGTGTAGTCATGGACAGTACTAGCTACTGTGAAATTGAAATCTGTGCTTGTGTGTCCAATACAAACAGTAACACACACACAGAGTCTGGTATTCCTAGAGAAACCAGGGCTGACATTTAACTGCCCCTGGGAAAAGAGGAGGAAATTAATACAGTGAGTATGGGAGACAGAGGCTTGACACAGCAAGAATAAAGAGGCAGAGAAGAAGTGGATGATTGGATGGTGAGTCAGTGATATTTTTGTTGAGTTTATGCATTTGTTTACTTTCTGGGTGTGATATCCAAATTAAACATTAGATATACATAAAGAATGGGTACATATACATATTGTTGAGTGTTCTCAGTTACTGGGATGCTCATGGACACACAAACACCACAAGAAACAACACTCAAAGAAGCCTATTAAGGGTTCAAGGTCAGTTGTTCAGAATTATGACAATTGGAGCAAGCCTGTTGCTTGCTTTCTTTGTGCTTATGCCTCATAATCCAGTTTTTAATTACGCACTAACAGGTTTTTTAATTTTTTTTTGTTCTGCAGGGCACCTGCCTCAGCCAGTGCACACAATGGGCAGTGTAAGCTCTAAGAAGGTAGTAGCTTCTGATTCAACATACACCTTATTTAGCTCTGAAGAAGAATTCTTGCTTAGGACGCTGCCTGTGGAACTCACCACCATCACATCTTGATTGCTTCACATTATCTATTTAGTTTTTACCCCTCAGATGTGTAGAATTCCCACAAGAAAGAAGGTGATACATCAGCAAAAGTCAAATGCCATGTGTCTATTATGGCATCTTCCACTGGAAATGCCAAGTTTTTTTATGGAAATGCCAAGAGCTTAGTCTTATGCTTTTTGTGAACTGTTCAAAGCAGATTCCCATTACAGAGGAAGGTTTCCCTCCCCTTCCTCCTGCACTTCAAACACTAACACAGGTAGCCCTGGGTCTCTGCAACACATCCCTTACTTTTTCCAGTTCTTTTAGCACAACTTTTACTGAAGTCAAGATGGGCCAGTGGTCTCCTGAGGCTGATGACAGCCCTGCTCTCTAAAAATGAGCCAAAGAGCCACCAGTTCCATACATTCTCTTTTCCCTTGAATGCTGCCTGGCTCAGATGAGATCTGAAGTTGTTCCCAAACCTGCTTCTCTCATCCTCTTAAATATGTAACTTGGCTGCCAAGTCATAGATAAGCACTTGGCAGCTGGCAATAGCAACTGGAAACACAACATACACAATGCAATTGTGTAAAAAAATGGAAAGAGATGGCTGCAGAGAGCAGAGCCAGAGAGCAATTTTCATTTTCAGGCTGTTTTGAGATCTTTGCTTACCTATCCATGGACTTATTCTGTTTGCATGGATATGCCTCTAAATAGTACCCACAAGAGAAAAGATGCAGTGTTTGGAAGGCTTTGGAAGTAAGGGAAGTTAGGGACAGGTTGCTTTATGGAAATTTTCTTTCCCCACATTGTGTTGTCCATTTGTTTTTCCACGTGGTCACGAACACCTGTGGTACTTTAAGGACTATTTTCCCTAGTTAGCAACTACTGAAAAATTATTGATGCCATTTTTAAGAGGTGGAAGCACAGGAAATGTTCCTTCTGTCTCACTGACCTGACCTGCCTAAAAGTCTTAGATTAAGTATTTTCATCCTTCAAAGTATTCAGCAGTGCAGCAGCATTTTCTTAGGTTGTAGCTGACCTGGTCTGCTGCAAGGTGTGGTCCTTCCCTTGTCCCCTTGTATTTATCCATATCTCCTCTGGCCCTTGTCTGACTCCACCATGTCTTGATAGAAAATAAACAGAAAGCTTCTCATTTATTTTTGCTGGATGACTTCTTTTGACAGTTTAGGGAGCTGCCTTGCTGTGGGGTCAAAGATAAAGAATCATCACACAGGTAAACGATGGGAAAATTTTGATGGGCTCAAGAATGCTTCTTGCATTAACAACTGGCTCTTAGGCTGGTTTAGCTGTAATATGAAACCCTACCCTTGATGGAGACTTGAATTCTATTGGCAAAAAGTGCTTTTGTCAGCATAACTTGTACCAGTTTTGGGTGTGAATTAAGCAATACCAGTTATACACAACACTGACCAGCTGTGAATGATGTGTGAGAGATTCTCTGCTTGAAAAACCAAATGTTTCACAATATCCCAAAGATTCTAAACCTCAGAATCATGCCCTAAAGTGACTTGCCTTAGTATATGGGAATTATTTCCAGGTGCAGCTTCCAAATCTTGAGCTGACTGCTCACATAAGGACCTAGGTTGTGCCACATATTTGTGACCTGATATAGTTTGAAATCTGGTAAAGCCCAAAGCTAAATTGTGTTTAACATTCAGAGCACTGTCACTGCCCATTACAGAAGGACCAGGACCAGCTGCCCTCACTGCTGCCAGTCCTGAGAAAACCAGGAAAATCTCTGCAGCTCCTGACCACCAATGCCACAGTGAGCACAAACAAATGGCTGTGGAGATGTTATCAAATGGAAAAAACTCCTTTCCCTGTTTGGACGAAAATGTTACCCAGGGAAGCTGCTTAGCAGAGCTGGGAGGAGCAGAGCACATTGGCCATGAGTCCTGGTGGCCAGAGCAGGCTGCAGGGGAGGGTCTGTGCTGGGATCTGCACTTCCTAGGGGACAGCAGATGGTCACTGCTGTGAGCAGTGTCACCCCTTCACTCCCAGCAGTGTCCTGGCAGCACTGTGCATCTGTGAGCCTCCCCAGCTCCATCCTGCTGTTTGTGTTTGTCTCTGCAGCAGATCCCAGGGGCCACAGGAGGCCCCACGGGAGGGCAGGACCTGTCCTGCTGCCCCAGCACAGTGGCTGGGACAGTCATTCAGCCATTCGCATTGGTGAGGAGCGGCTGGGATGCATTTTGAAGACACAGGGGTAGAATTTTCTCCTTCCTGTGGTGGGCTGGTAGGTCTTGCTGTACTGGATTACCACCTCTCCTATTTTTCTTTCATGGCTCATAATCCCTTGTGTGTAACATAAAGGTACAGCATTTGCGTGGGCCTTTTCATCCAAGAGTGGCAAAACACTATTAGAAAGCTGGAACTGAAGCCTAGGAGAGGCAAGCTGAAATAACCACTTTTTGTCAAAGGATTAGAGCCATGATTTCCTCATATTCACCTCTGTGGTCTAACCACCACATGGGCTGTGGGCTGCTGACTTGAAATTATTCTGTTGTCCCATATCCAGCCTCTACTACCAAATTAGATTGAGTAAGAATCTCTGAGAGCCTTGTGGCTGCCTGGCTGAATAGTACCTGGCAAAAAGTCACAGGAAAGCATAAAGTTTCACTCAGTTTAAATTTGTGGGCAGAGGGATTTCAGCAATAAGAGTCATTTTGCTTTAAAGGTGACCTGCAAGTAATAGTTAAGGGTTTGCAAGTCTGTCTTGTTAATTAAGAAAGGAGTAATAGACCTCATTTATTTCCAGGGGATATTTTTGTTTGGAATTCTTAGAAATATATAGATGCTGTAAAATGCTGTTAGTAGTTGTTTTGTCCAGTGCTCTCTGAACAGTCTGTCTGGTGTTTATTTAAAGTTCTCAGAATATCAGGAGCATGCATTATATTCCATCTTTTAGCAAAGTTTTCTTTTTTCCTGATACTTACATTCTACAATTACATAAATATTATTAAAAACCCCCAAAACAATGTGCTATTTAATGTCTGGTTTCATTCAATTTCTCAGTCTTTTCAGATTCACTGGCAATCAAAGAACTGATTCCTTTAGCAAATTTCCCATCAGTTATTCATAACCTGAAAGACAAAAAAAAAGAACAAATACAAATTTTTCTTTCTTACACTGGCAGCCTTTGAGAACTTCTGTTGAAATAACTCACACACAAACAATATCTGGGGGAAAAGCAGGCTTAAGACTGATGGAAAGTGCCCAATATGCACAGAATTTGCATTATAAATACTTTGTTGGTCTAAAAACTTTGAGCATAGATTTATGACATGCACTCTATACACTGCTTCCTTGCAGAGGATAAAACTGGCTTGAGGTGTGTGGTACTGAAAAGCTGATACTAACACCCTTCAATCTGGAAGGTAAAATAATGATGTTTGGTTTCAAATTATGCAGCTTTAGGCCTTGATAAATACAGAAGTTCTAAATAAATTTGGTCTAGTATTTTTTTTACCCAAGCATCAACTGCAGGACAAATTCTTACATCACGTTAATGGAGTAAAGGAGAAATACACATTTACTCCATGTATCTCTCAAGCTGAACTGCAGAGGGACAGCTAAAATTGTGTGTTGTGTGTCAGAAATGGGCCCCACACCCTGGGGCAGCCGTGCTGGATGTCAGGGCCAAATGCCACCCCAGGTGTCCCCAGGTGGGGTCCATGGAGTGATGTCCCTGTGGTGTGTGTGACTCTGCAGTGGTGGCAGTGGAGCACTGCAGACCTTGAGGGAAACCACAACTCTGCAGGGGAAAAAGTGCACCTGTCTCTGCTTTGAATGTCTGTGGCAGCTGTGGATTAGGGCATTATCAGGCCTTTTAAACCATTAGGGAAGAAAAAACCCCAAAAGCACTCAAACTATCCCCCCATGCTCTTTCTCAGGGGCAAGGAACCAGTGGAGTGTGGCAGCAGTGGGTCACCCACGCTGCCTGCTGCTGCCTCCTGCCCTGCTGGGCATTTTCCAAGCTTGTGTCTGGCTGGAGCCAGGCTGCTCCCCTCTGTCCTGGTCACACAGCCACAGCAGACACCTTTCATGGGCTGTGCCTCAGCAGCTTCAGCCAGCTTCTCCACTGGGGTTGGGATGCTGCTGACTCTGCCTGGCAGCTCTCCAGAGGGATGTGTGGGCTCTGTGGTGACCTCTGCCTGATCTTCCCTCAGTGATCCCAAAGAAGAGCTCTGGAATGGGACAGTTTGCATCTGAAATCTTCCTGAAGCCACTTGAGGCACTGCTGGAAGGGTTTACCTGTCACAGGGCAAATGGGGCAGGAGGCAGAGCAAGAGAGCCCCCAGAAGCCCCTTTGTTCTTTGCTTCTCTATTCTTGAAAACAACATCTCGCAATGGCCTCACCACAACCCAAATATTTTCTTAGTGTCAGCTAGAGGTCAAAATAGATATATCTTCATGTTCTGGGATGTTGACCTCTTCTAGTACTGCTGCTAGTAATTTAAAATCATACTGCTGCATGCTCATACTCTGTATTTCAGCTCCAATCCAGCAGCTGAGGAAAACCTCAGGGAAGGAAAAAATGCTCTCTTTCAGGAAATGCATGTTTAGACATTAAAGAGGTATTTCAATTTGACTAGCCTAGCTCAAAAAGAAACAAGATCATCTGGGTGGGAATATTTTCACCCATTGTCTGAGGATCATGTCTGAACAAAGCACATGAAGCAGGAAGCCAGCTGTCATTTCAACAGGGTGGATGAGTGGTCTGAACACAAAAACAGAGCCAGACATGCCTGGTGTAATGCTAGCTCAGGCTCAGCCTGGTCTGACTTTGGTAAAGTCATTCAGCATCTTTGTTGCTGTTTCCAGATCGCTCACAATGAGGTAATAATTCTCATCTACTCCAAAGAGTATTGTGAGGTAATTAATTCATCTGTGTAAGGCACTTCAAAGATTAAATTATTATTGTTATTAATTTTATAAATTCACAACATGGCATAGCTGACTTTCATCCATTACTTAAAACCTCTTTGATCTATATAATACAGTTGCAGCTTATTATATTAGCAACTAAAGGAGCAACTTCAGATGCAACCTTAGAGGTGAAATGTCCTGTTTCTCTCAACATCCCCAGCCTGATTTGTAGTTCTGACAGTTGAAAGTTAGTTCAGGATACCTGCCAAGCACATTTCACTGCTTGTCCCTTTGAAACTCAGTGCAATGAAGTGAACATGTGCCAGGCAGACAATATTCTCAGACTGGAATGACCACTGTGTCCTTGAATGTTATATATTGGTCAACCACCAGCATCTTCCAAGAGGATTGCAGTGCCATGCTCCCTGAGAGAAGACTGGCTGACAAAGGAGGGAAATTGCATAGGCTGTGCAAGTGGGTACAACATGAATAGGTGACGTTGGATGATGTAAAATGTGAGTAATTGCTGGTATTTCACATCAGCAAGGCATTGCCTCTACAACTTCGAAAGCTGTTTCTGCTGACACTAGTAATTTTTTGAGGAAATACTGTTTTTCTCCTCTCTATGCTTTCAGATGCTGCTCTGCTTTTAAAGAAGTGAATGACTCACATCAAATTGCCTTTTGTAGCTGGTGTGAGGTATGTCATGTAGAGTTCATTTTGAGAATTTTGTGTGTAGCTGGATGTGGAGGGACTGCTCTTCTAATTGAGAGAAATATCAGAGGTTTAAAATCTCTCAGCTGTGTGGTTCAGTGGGAAACAATACTGAATTCATGTTGTCTTGAACACGTGCAAAGAAATAATTTTATCACCTGTTTGAAAGCTTTCTATCCTGTTACCTAAAGGAAGGTGAAGTGCAGAAAATAAATATGTTTCTTAGAAATAGCTCTGGTAATACCCAGTTCAATCCACTCTTCAGCATGTTTATTGTACTGTCAGTAGTTCTCTAAAAACCTTCAAAGTCCTAGTGTGCGGTGGAGTGCTTGCTACAAATAGGTCTCAGCCATTTTGCTCACATTTGGTATAATGCAGCCCTTGAGCAGAGACTTTGTTCTTTCTCCTAATGGTCTGGTGGTGTCTCTATCTGCAGATCTGGAAACTTCACAGTGACCATTCCACCTTCTACTTAGGAATGAGAAACTAGATGGGTTCCTCATGGCCCTGTTCTTCCACCTACCTTTTCACCTGGGAAAAATTACCCTGGAATTACCTGGAAAAGGAATGCAGACCCTTGATTTCGTGAGTACATTAGGGGTATAAGTACACAGAGCTTGCCTCAGCAAATCTGGAATCATAGATTAGTCTTTTGGGTCAGAATCAGTGGGATTCTGCTTGTGAGGAGCTGCTGGCTATGTTGGGGTATATGGGATACTACAGAAACCCCTTGTTCTTACCATTTATGTCTCCCATCTCCCTGTCCTCTGTGTTCTCCAGGACACAGGCTCCTCTGGCTGGGGAGAGTCAGATTTTCTGGCAGGGTTTGAACCCTGCTTTGCCTCAGCCCTTCCCTGAGTTCTGAGCTCTGTTGTCCATGTGCCACAGCATCACCACAGTCTCCTGCTCAGGGTGGTGGCAGGGTCCAGTCCTGGTGCAATGGGGCCACCAAATAATCTGGGTCCACAAGGTGATTTGAATAAATAATTTCTACTGCCACTGATGTTAAATCTGTGTCAGTCCTCTGCACCAAATGACCATCCCTTAATGCCCTTTCCCAGTATTAACATTAGCATCCAGACATTTCTGTCTGCACAACAGAGCAGCAAATTGTCACAACTGAGCCTGCTGTGAGTTAATTTGTGCTGTGGGTGACACTGCTTGAAGACTTCATTTCTAAATACTTTGCAAAGCAGGTTCTGATGACTCTTGGGTGCTAGAAACATGTTACAGCATGAGGAATAAGTGCTAGGAAAGCAGTTCTCAAGTTAGGGTGTGTGACCACATTTGCTGCCTTGCAGAGTGGAAGTGGGGATGCCAAGGGGAACAGATCAGGAGCTGCTGTGTTAGAGGGTTCTGTGCCTTGGGAGGAAGCACTGAAGAATTACAAGCTGTGATTGTAACAAACTTCTGTGATTTTCTGGAGTCTAATAGTTTCTGGAATTGGTTCACCATTCTCCTAAATCACTTAATGATTACCTGCTTCACAGTTCATGAAGCCTTGATATAAAGACAGGCAGATTTATGTGGATTGAAAAATAGAGTGTGGGAGGATTGGTGTCCCTAAGGAATTGATTTGTTCTACATCCATAGATTTACAGATGTTTCTTTCATTGCTCAAGGAACAATTTTTAAATAAAGAAAACCATCAGCACAGTTCAGTACACAGAGGTCATAGACTCAGCTGAGGTGCTCTGGGCTGCACTTCACAAAAAGATTTATTTGCTCTTGGCTGGTAAAGGACAAGGAGGCCATGCCATGGGTCAGGACACCTCACTCTGTCATTGACTGGTATCAAATGCAGCAAGAGACTGAAACGAAGGGGAGTTCAGACCTACTGCAATATAGGGTTGTGTTTCCTGGATCAAGGGACCTCTGGTTAGCAGGGATCAGCTATAAGCTGCTGGATAAACCCTGTCAGATGAGACTTTTCAGTGCATTGTGCCATGCAGTGCTCTCAAAGTGAGTCCTGCCTATTGGTGCGAAACATATACTGAGTACTGTCCTTTCCTACAACAGGGCTTTATTTAGATTCATTACCATCCCTGAAGGGAAGTGCTTGCTTGTCAGGATTATCTGAATGGAGTGTTAAGAGACGATTAAAGAACAGGCACTTACCACGCAGAAACAGGAATTCAGGATATTAATCTACTGAAGTATAAATACAAGCAAGGAAAATAAAATTCAAAAGGCAATTTGAGGTCCTACTTAATGTTGAAGTTCAACCTTAATTGTTTAGTGTCTTAGCTGAATTGGAGAAGCAGGGGATGTTAGTCATGCTGTGAAGAGCTTTCTGGTACTACATCTTCTTGCCCTATTCAAGACCTCCCATTTCTTCTTGTCCACACAGTCTAATCACAAACTTATATGTGCTATATTTCAAATCAAATGTATCAATGATTGTCTTTCCTCTCCTGTGGAGTAAAATTCCGGAATGATCTTCCACTGGAAAGTAGTGGGGCAAGCAAGAAAACTGCTGTGTTTCTGAAGGTGGAGTTCTGAGAGCTTGTGAAAGGGATTTCATAACTACAGAATAGAATTGGAATGACACAAAATTACACTTGTGATAAGAATCCTGGGGTTTGTGATATGCTGATGTATTTGGGCAAACGTGAAAGAAGATTGCACAGTCATTTGTTTTCCTGTATCTATCCCACATAAATCCCATGCTCAGGGCTGCTGCTAGTGGCCTGCTCAGGGAGAAAACTCCTCCCCCTTCCTCCAAGATATAATTTAATTTTTGAGGCTCTTTTGCTTCCCTGCATAGTGCTGGCAATGTGCCACAAGGAGAGACAGGCTGGAGGCAAGACATGCCAGTGCCACTTCAAGTTTCTCCTTAGTGATGCCTGTAATTTGCTCCCAGTTAAACCAACAGACAGATTACTTGGAGACAGGGCTTGGTGACCCACCCAGCCCTTTATCAGTCTCATGCTCACCCATGGTAGGCACATCACACGCTGTGCAGTCCTCCAGCAGCTCTTCTTGCAGGCCCAGTGAGATAACCTAACGAGACGGAAAACAAAGCTGGCTATTCCTGCTCCTCCTTGGTGTCTTTGGGGGTTCCTGCCATCTGGGCTGCCTATTGGAGAGGCTTAACTCATCTGTTGGGTCTAATTTTGTCCATAACGAGCCAGACTTGATGGTCTGAATAGCTCCTCAGCTGTCTTGAACCTAAACCACTGATACTTGTAGAAGTATCAGAGTCCACAGTCCCTCAAGGGACACCTAAAACCATCCAGGCTTCAGAATTCATTGCTTCTGTGCATCAAACTTTGGAAAATAAAGTTTTGGAAGGGGGTCCTGTCAGAGAAAGTCAGGATGAATATAGACATATTTTGCTTCTTGTGACTTTATCCTTTGTTGATGCCCTGCTGATTCTTTTGGAAATCTTTGGTACTTATCCCAAGGCTTTCATGATTTTTTTTCTAAATTCAGGAAGATCTTGTAAAATAACATTAAAAACAACTAACCAGTTTTCCAAAGCAGTGAGCATGAGGCATTTCCCCACTGGAGACAGCTTGGGAGGATTCATCTCTGAAATATGCGACTCTAAGAACAAAAACTCACCAGCAGTGGATGAGACATGAATGGAACAAGGGCTATTATTTCCGTCCTGCATTTTCTTTCTCCTTTAGTTTCTGGTTCTGTTTCCAACCCTTTCATGTCTTTTGGGGGAAATCTGCTGAATTTTATTAGCAATTATCCTTGAGAAGCACAGAGTAATTGTTTCAATTTATTAAGGAAGGGTTGGGTAGGAAGCTTTAGAGCTGGAGCCCATCAAGGAAGGGCAGATAAAACCAATTCTCCCTTGTGTGAAGAAAGGCTGGAAGCTTTCAGGCCAGCAGCACTCCCAGGAACTGGCAGACAGTCGGGTGGATTACAGGGGAAGCAGAGGAAATAGAAAGCTCTTTGCTTTGGAATTTCCTTAGTGTTTGATGTGAATTGGTTTAAAATACAGGCTTGCAGTGTCAGCCTGGCCTGTTTGGAGGCGCTCCCGAAGGCTTCCTGGGCCTTTTTGAAGAGCAGTAAGTGGTGACTCCGGGAGAGCCAGACCCACAGCTCGGGGCGGACAGAGTGACAAAGGCAGCCCTGGGGATCCCCCACCCAGGGCTCCATGCTGCCTTCAGGAAGGGCTCATAGGCTGTGCAGGATCAAAGACAGCGGCCTGGCTGCACCTTATGTCCTGTGTGGGTAAGAAAGGCTGTCTGGGCCCAGGCCCCAGCCCCTGTGGCCCCACCATCTGAACCGTGCTCCAGAGGGATCCCTCATGGTGGTGTCAGCCAGAATGTTGGCTTGGGTGCCTAAAATCCACACCAGCTTCTCAGGAACAGTCCATCTTTCAGCCTCCCTATTGTCCAGAGCCCCTTCCCTGAAAATATTGTTGCCTTTTGGTTTTAAAAAGGACTGTGATGTTTTAGAGAAGATGTGTTGGTGAAGTGCGGGGTGTCCAGGCCTACCTGGCCAAGGTGTACTGTGTCCTCATCCCCAAGGAATGGCACAGCAGCACCACATGCCCAGTGCAAAGCGAGCCAGTCCCTTCTGGGGACTCTGTCAGGGGCCCCAGCAGCCCAGGGTCAAGGTCTCTGCTGCATGACACAAGTGAATGCCTAGGACAATAAATGTCTTGTGAGCCAAGGGGTCACAGAGACCTATGGGATCATGAGACAGAGAAGTGCCCTGATCTTCCTGCAGCTCTGTCTCATCTCATAACCAATTCCAAAAGTGTTTCTGGTGAGCTGCTGACAACTGATTTGGCCACAATGAATTGCAGCAGAGCTCTGGATACCAGACTGGAGAGCTGCAGCCCTGGTATGCAGAAGTGTTGCTGAATACACACAGCAGAAAACTTTAATGGACTCAACATGGAAGTCAGCAGGGCAAAAATCAGTGCAACCCTGAACACTTGCCTCTTCCACTTAATCTTGAAAGCAAATCATTGGGTGCCTGCTGGTTGCCATTTATGCCTGCATAAATTTTCTCTTCTGCCAAGTCTGAGATAGCATAAAGACAAGTCTAGCAAGGGAGGGAGACAATGTACCTGAAGGGCAGCAAGTGCAGGGAGGAGAGGTAGGAAGGGGTTGTGCTTGGGCATTGGAAGTGTAGGATCCCCCCTCTGAGTGAGGAACGTGGTGCATGGCTATTTCAGAGTGTGGAGACCAACCAGGCTTCAGCAGTGATGGTCCCAGGCATGGGCTGAAAGGGAGACAGACTGATAGTGAGATTTAAGAAAAAACCAGAAGACAGCAGAGGCTGAGAGGGTGTTTGAAAAGAGAGAGAAACTAAGGGAATGATGAGGACAAGAAAAAGGGGATTTTTAACAGGTGATGAGGATGGTGTGGTTTAACCCTGGCCAGCAACTAAACACCACAAAAAATGGTTAATGGAAGGAGAATGTAATGACAGAGAGATCAAACACTGTACAAGTGTTAGGGACTCTTTCCTCAGCCATGCATGTCCTCACAGAATATTTCCTTTCCCTGGCAATACAAAGGAGCAATCCCCACACAGCACTCCAGTCCCTTGGGATCCTCTTGGAGCAGTTTCATGAAAACTTTCAGTCAGCTGGTGTGAAACTGCTGCCCGTCCCCCAGAGGAGTCACAAACATGCACCTGCCTTCCTGCAGCACTGCTCCAGGCAGCCTTGCTCCTGATGAGTGGGGGAACCTGCGTTTCTTTGTAATCAAGAGGAGAAGGTAACCCACGAAATGATGGAGTCAAAGAGGGCCGGAATTGCCCCCAACAGGGCTTCCATTATAGTGTGTCCCATACCAAAAGGTGCTGGATACAAAATAAGAATGTGTTTCCCCTGGATCCTGACACATCAGCTCTTCACCAGGCACTGTGGGAGCAGCCTTCTCTGCCAAATTCTTGCTCCCAAATCCTGATGAGCAGAGTCACCCTTCTCTCTGGTTGCACAGGGAGGATCATGGCAGCATTTCATTGCTTATTGGGTGGCCCTAATGTCTGTGCTTAAGAGAATCAGTTGGAGGAACCTATTGCAATAACTTGGATTTAAGAGCTGGATGCAGCTGGGTAAAACACGGAGTTAGCTCTGCTGTCTCCTCAGCCACTCCTGCTGCCTGGTGAAAGGGAGGGATTGAGACAAGCAAGAGTTCTAGGAGTGAAAAACCACCAGCATGGGAGTGAAACCATGTTCTTGAGCATTTCCATCCCAGTGGGGGTTGGAGGCTGGGCTGGGTTGGGATGTTGGTGTCCAGGCTGTGGAAAGACACAGGCTGGAAAAGAGCTGTGTTTTAAAGCCCTCATGATGTAAGGCAGGTGCTGTGTGAGGAGAGGGCTCACTGAGTTACTCATACAGGGTGGCTGACTACAGCTGCCTTCAGAGTTAAGCTAATGCTGAGCCTGTTATAATATAGGGCACTTCCCATACCATGCTGCAATTATATAAACATAATCTTTTCCAGGCTGACTCATTCCAGCCTTAAATGTTATCTGGATCCTCCCAGACCATTATATGAACAGCCAAGTACAAGAGCTGAAGGACAGAACTGGTTAACACTCTTAATTATAAGATGGTTAGGAATTTTTGAGTACACATGGGTTTGGATGAAATGGAAACTGTGGGGAAGGTTACTTTTGATGAGTTATTTTTTAACATGAAAAATGTTTAGATTAAAAAGCTGAGACACTCTTGATGGTGTATCAGCCCCAGTTTTATTGTATTTTCTTTTAACCCAGCTGTGGGTTCATGGTGGTGTTGAAGTTGTTGCTTTTCATTCTAATTCACCATAGCAATGAAATCTTATACTGTGTTGGTAAAGTGCTTTCTCTGCCAGATCTGCCAAATGTCTGTGTGTTTACATGAAATTACTGATGTTTCACAGAAGTGTTTTCCCTGAAATTGTAAAAAGGGATGCTTAGGTGGAGATCATCTTCAGCTTAAACACTTACATGATTTGTAAAATGCAGCATTAAAATCCTCTCTTGACACTATTCCAGACTGGAATTTGAGAGTTCCTGCAGACCTGTTATTTGTATATGCTAGCATTAGTCCTTTTGTGCCTCCAATGCTAAGGAAGGAATAGGTGTGTCTGGCTTTCTCCTTTTAAGTTATGAGGATTGTGCAACCTTTCTGTAGTGCCAGTTTCCCTATGGGCATTTGTCACGATGGGAACAATACAGAGTGTACCCAAAGCTGCAGCAATGGGGCAAACAGGGCTGTGCTCCTCTTTCTTTTATGCATCAACTCACCCCATCCCCTTCACAGCTCTGAGAAATCAATATTGCTCTGTCAATTCTAGAATAAATATTGCTATGTTACTAGAAGCCATGATGCTTTTTGCTCACTCTTTCAAATTTCTTACAAGCCCCGTCCTGAAGCTTGTTGCTCCAGGATGTTTTCCTGACCCTTTTTTTGAATTTTCCTAATTAGCAGCTGTGCCCTAGACATGGGAGGTGCCTTCTAGTTCAATACTTATTTTAGGAAACTTTACTCTACTCAGGCTTAGTGCCTCACCTTAGAGAAGAAAGCACTGAGAGAAAGAAGGGTGAAGACCCCTGGCCCTCTTTGTCTCTAATTATTAGTGTTATTTTCTCTTCCTGGTTTTTACATAGGTTTCTCTGCTAAACTAGGAGCTTAGTTCCCAGACACCACACGAGCTGTATACTGTTAAAAGGAGAATCTGGGTTTCATATTTAGGTGTAAGTACCTGGGGTCACTTTAGGTTTCTGAAGACAGAATGCTGTTCTTTACCAGAATCCATTAGGAAGCCAAATCATTGGAGTTGTTTTGGGAGTTTTCTTTGGCAAAGGGCCATGCTGTACATGCAGAGTCAAGCCTCTTTTCCCTTGTATATATGTGAAACATCAGCAGGATTGTGGCTGGTGGGAACTAGGTATGGAGATAAGTGATTGTTTGTTCAAAAAATCAGTAAATAGAAGTCCAGGGATGGTAAATAGAGCTAAAGGGCTGAAAGGTACAATCTTCATGGACTGCTCTGCACTGATATTTCTGGGGTGATGGCATCTGGCAATCAAGGTCTTGATGTTATCAGGAAGGTAAGGGACACGTGAGGAGCTGGTGAGCTGATGTGGAGACAGGCTTTCCTGTGCAGCTGGCGGGACCTGTAGGGATCTGCAGGTTAGCAGGGAAAATGTGTTTGCATTCCCATGAGGGTGAGTTGTGCCACCTCCAGGAGAGCAGAGTGGCTGCTGGGATGTGTGCGTCACCCTCTGCTGCATGGCCACTTCCATGAGGGATGGTCACTTGGCTCTGTGTGACCATCCTGGGCTCAAGAGGGTGGCGACAGCATCTCTTTGGCTTCCACTGGTCAAATCGCTGCTTCTTTAACAAAGGCCCTTTGTTGTTCTTGGGCATGTTTTACATTTCTTCTTGGACATACATCAGGCACCTCCTCCCTGGTTTTTAAGTTTATTGTCTCAGTGTTGTTCTGGCTTTTTGCCCCCAGTAACTCTGCTTGTTGCTCTTCCAGTGATGTCAGGAAGAGTTTTTTTATTGACTTCAGTGGGAACTGGGTTAGATCAGTGCTGACCACTTTTGAGGGGCCTGTGCAGAGAGCTCAGTCTAGAGAGCATAGCAGGGGAGCCTTGCCTGCTCATCACAACCAGCTTTGTTTTCTGTCAGATTTAATTAACTCAGCCATACAATATTTTGCATTTTCTTCTTCTGAGGCAAGGCAGAAGTCCTGTCTTTCTCTTGGACAGTGGGTCTCTGCATGCTGCTAATGAGGATCTACCAGCAACAACTTTATTGCCCTGGTGGAATGCCAGCTTGGCATAGCCCCATGAGTCATATTCAATGCTCTGTTCAGAGAACTGAAAGGACAACTGCTGCTATTAATTTTGTGCTCTTGTTTGCTGCCTTAGGAGAAAAACATCATTGCACAAAGATCGGAGCTTCTTTGAGGTAAAAAAGTCACAAAGATAAACAGAGTGTGACTGAGTGTCAGCCCAGAGCGTGTCCCTCCCTTGCACATACACCCAAATGCTCCTTTCCTTTTTTGTTCCCCCAGTAGTTCATTTGTAGGGCAGAGTGCATAGAATAAAATTTGACCTCCAGGGCCTGAGTGTCCTGGTAAAATATCATCTCTTTGCCCATCAGCCCAAACCTTTTCCCCTTGGAGCCCTAATCTGAGGAGTTTCAGTCCCTTGGTGGCTCTTGGACTCCAGACAGTTCCCACCACAGCCTGAGGTCCCTCTGGGAAGTCTGCTCTACAGATTCTTCTCATCATTGGCCTCATTGTTTCATCTCTGTAGGTAAGAAATTTTACAGTCTTTCATTTCCATTGCCCTTGGTGACATTTCAATAAGCTCCTCTGGCCTGCCTCATACAGCTCCAGCAGCCATTTGTGAGACTTGCCAGGTAGCAAGGCTTCAGCAGAATCAATACAGAATATCTGGGTCCAAATTATGCTTTGTACTTCATAAACTGGGAAGCTTTTCCTTGAAAGAGTGGAACTGTGGATTTAGTTCCAAGGATACCCAGCAGTCCCAGTGATGCCATCTTTTCAAGAACAGACTTGGTAGAGATCAGATTCATAGGGAGTTGATTCAGTTTATGCCAGGGATGACAAATGTTACATAGGACTGAAAAGGCAGATTTTGTTTTTTTTAATCAGCAAGCAGGCACTTGGAGGTGAGATGCAATGAGTTGGTATTTGGTAGTGATATTTTCTCTGATAATAATGCTGTCATTCAGGGTGGGGATCATCTTGTCTGCCTGCAGCTGCCTAAACACACACTCTGTCCAGTCAGACCATGCCTTCAGCTGCCTCAACAGCCACTCCAGGTTATGTGGAATAAAGAAGCTCTGCCAGAGTGAATTGTTGCCTCTTGAGAGAGATGTGTGTGATAGGAGCCCCCACAGAGTGACTCATCCCATCAGTCTGTTTCCATTGATTATTGAGAGAAACTGGGTGGTGATCCCAGGTTAGATTAGCCAAGACTATGCCAAACTGGTCAGAGTTGAGCCAGGTGGAATCCATCTGAGCTCACTCTGTTTCTAGCTTCATCTGTCTGCATACCTTTAAAAAACCAGTGCTTTCAAATCTTCACTGGTCCATGCATGGATTTGGTAGTGTGTGACAGTGGTCACAAGGGTTCTTGGGTGAAGGAAGAGACGAGAAGATTGACTCCATTATTAGAAGGCTTGATTTATTATTTTATGATATATACATCTATTATAACTATACTAAAAAGAAAAAGAAAGGAAAGGTTTCTTCAGGAGCTAGCTACTTAACTTCAGAATAGAAAAGTAAAGAATGATAACAAACCCCGCTCTCTTGGACTGTGTCCGAGAGAGCTCTCAGTTCTGGATTGGCCATTATTTCTAAACATCTAAGATGGGCCAGTCTAGACTGACCTGTTGCATTCTACAGCAGCAGATAACCTATTGTTTATGTCTATCTCTGAGGCCACAGATTCTCAAAAGGAAAAATCCTAAAGAAAGGATTTTTCACAAAGAGAATGTCTGCGACAGTAGTGCTTTAAGGAAGGATAAAACCTAAATCTTTCTCACTGGGAGAGAGGCCACTGGACTGAGGATTTGGTCTGCACAGGAGGAAGAGGAGGGTAGGTTCTGAGATGCCTGAGAGAGCCTGAAGCTTGCAGAGATAGTTCTCTTGGTTATCCCATGGCAAAGCACCTACCACCAATCATAGTGCTTGTTTAAAAATCATAAGTTTTCTGTGGAAAGGAAGTATGCCTTAATATAAGCTTAAGCAGAAATTAATCAAAACTTCTGAAAATCAAAATGAGGTTTGTTTCCTTGCTCAGGTTTCATTCCTACTTATTCAGTCTTCTTGACTTTTAGTTTTTAATAGTGTTCTCATCAGAAATTACTGATATACTTTATTCCAAGAAAGTAATTTTGTTACTGCATTGTACTTTAGACATACAATTTTGATGGTAATAGAAACAGAACTTTTTCTCCTGATTCATGATAAAAACAAAATCTTTCAAGCCTGGGTATGCCATAGGAGAGGAATTCCATTTCCCATCCAGCTGTGGTTAACAGCAGTATCACTGCAGTACTTTCAAATGCAATAACTCAGGACTACCGAGTTATCAGTAAATCACTTTTGCTCTGTTGAAGTGTACGGAAAGCTCCCTTTAAGACTTAATTCTTCTTTTGCCTGGAAATGAGAAATTAAGAATTGTCTTCATGAATGCTACATCACTGCACATGCAAAACCTTTGGACATGTCTCCAGCACATGACCAGTGAGTCTGGTATTTCTTGAGAGTGTAAAATTTGCTGCACACGCTCCTGTAATTGTTCTGTGCATGCTCTGGGATCATCAGGTGCATCCTGAGCATCTTGGCTTTATACTTTACACACAGAGTCATTTAATTGGTATGCAGAGGAACCAAACTCTCAGGGAGCTTCAGTGAGATGTCTGCAATCCATGCTGTGTGCATGCTCACTCCAGACATGAACACAAGGGGTTTTCAAGGTGCTGAGGGTACAAGCATGGTTGTTTGTTTTCCCCTGGGGCAGAGCAGGAATTCTCTGCTAAAGGAGGCAAGGTTCTTTGCTGTTTTGCCCAGGAAACATTACAGACCTGTCCCCCTCTCTCCTGTTTTTCTTTTCTTCATTGTGTCAAGCAGACTAACATGATGTTTTCTAACAGGGCAGCACCACTGGAGCTCATTGTAGTGAGTTAAAATCCTGGATGCACACACCCCATGGGACAGTGGAGGAGAAGAGGAAGAAGAACAAGAACAAGGATGAGTGGTTCCTCTACCATGACAGATGACTTCAGTTTGCCCCGCTGAGAAGCCCCAGAGGAAGGCTGAGCAGTGGCAGCGCTGTGCTCCAGACAGCAATGGCAGAAGGTGGCTGCAGTCAGAGCAGCTGGCAGCAGTGGTGGCTGTGGGACAGCATGGTTTCACTTTGCTCACTAAATCACTTTGAAATTGCAACTTGAGATGCCCAACTCATTTGTCAGAGCTGGGGAAGTCTGACACACAAGAGACTGGGCTGGGTGACTGGAGATCTAGGCTGTAATTCCTGGTCATTCCTCTTAATGCCTTCGTCGGGCCCTTTTTGAGAAGATTATGTTCCTGGCTGATTTTGACAACTGCTTTGACACCTGCAGATGAATATTGATTTCAATGTCAACCCTGTTTTTCTAAAGAGTTAGCAAAACAACCAGGAGACATGACTTAGTAGACCCAAAAAATTGGTGAAATTTTGCTTCTGAAGGAAGCTATTCCATTCCAGAATCTCTAATATATTGTGTTCACTTGGTTGTTTATTTCCTTTCCTATCTTTCTTTTTTTTTTCCTTGGATAGAATTAACCTTAATTATGACTATTTTGCCTATAAAACTATCTGTACCTGCCAAATATTAAAATGTTAGCATGGAAATTTTAGCAAGGATGAAATCCTGACTTGGTAATAGCTGATAAAAATAAATGGAAAAATAATGGATTTTTAAACAGCAGGAAAAAACCACAGGTGTAATATTTAATTATTGCTAGGAAGAGAAATTTGACACATTAGTGCCAGTTTGGAAGTTTTTCAGTAAAATATATGAATGCAGGATAAGAAGAATACAATTTTACCCTTGCAATATGTGGTTCAGTTTTTAAAAGGATGAAAATTCGCAGCACAATAATGATGAGAAATGTACTTCTGGAGTAACAAACAGCCCAGGGACTGGATCACTTCTGTGGGATGGCCCTGCACTGCCTGATTGAGACAGACACTTGGAGTGCAGGTTCACAGCTAATATTTAGTCTTCTCACTTAGACTGGCACATGTGATATTAAATGCCTAAGTAGCATTGTGGCCTAGGCTTGTTTTCCATTTGTCAGGTGAGTCCTCTTACCATTGGATGAGGCTGCTGTGGCCTGCAGCTTCTCTTTAAGCTTTTCATTAAACATCCGTTCTGGTACACAGCAAAAATATTTAAATATGACCTCTTAGAAATTTTAGGGGATGGAAACCTTCTCCCCGAGAAGAATAAATATAAAAGATATATTTAGAACTGTGTGTGGCTTCTATATCTTCCTCATATAGACGATAGTACACTCTAGTACACTCTTTATTCTTTGAGGAACCTGATCTAGTGCAAGGTGTCCTTGCCCTTGGCAGGGGAGCTGGAACTACATGATCTTTAAGGGCCCTTCCAACCCAAACCATTCTGTGATTCTATTCAAAATTAACATTTTTGAGTTATACCTTCATTCCAGGCAGACAGGTTAGCAATCATATGATCTGAAAAACGGTGGTGAGATGCTGGTTTTTGGCTTCTTTTTTCTTCCTCTGTCAAGTCAGGATTGAAGCTCTCGAGATATTTCACATTCAGGCTTACGTGTTTACTATTTCTTATCTATATTACAAGTGGTGAGTTTTACAGCATTCTACTAACAAGCTACAAAATGGCTAACTATCTCTTGGTACAAGGTTTTTTAAGGCTAAACTATCCAATTAAGAAATGACACCTAAATTATTTTCATTTTAACCCAATATCTAATTACTCCAAGTCTGCAATGCGGACTTTTCTGTCCTATTACAAAATACCATCCATGAAGAAGGAAGAAGACGGGAAAGAAGTAAAACCAGCCACTGCCCTAAAACCTCCACCTTGCCCCATGTATATTGCTATAATCTAAAACCTTAAACTCTAAGTCTTCCACCCAGTGATATTAACACACTTCCAATCAAATTACACACCGGTAATCCCAGTGCTATCAATAAATTTTGGAAGCCTTCTCCACAGCCTCAGGTCAAATATAGTATTTTCTGGCGGGTCTGTGCCCTTCAGCACAGAAAGTTAAAAATTCTCAGCATCCAGGGTTCCGACAGTGAGATGGGGCTTTAGCTGCAGTTTTTCTGGGTCAAAGCACGTGTGAGTGGCTTTCCCAGCTGCATGGGTGACTCCTGGATGGTGCACACCTGGTGGGACACGCAGGAGGCAGCTGTGCTGTCACTGCCCTGTGGCAGCATGGGTTCCCTACATGATGAAGAAAGATGTTGGCCAATACCTGGAGCTGAGGAAGGCTATGGAATATCTTCCCCTCTTAGGCCTGGGAGAAACCTGTCAGCTGCTGCATTAGGAGTTCTCTGTGTGCCACAGGACAGGTGCAGCTGTGTCCCTCTGGCTGCAGCACAGGGCCCTCTGGGACCTGCAGGCTGACATCCCAGCACGCTTGTCCTTGCAGAAGCACCTTGCTTTGTCACAGCACGGCAACAGACAGTGCATGGAGCCTTCCAAAGGTACAAGGGCAAGGTGTCCTTTGCCACCTGTCTCCAGGGCAGTGCAGACTGTGGTATGTGCTAATAGCTGGGATTTGTTATTAGTGCCTGGGGCAGAGATTTACACAGAGTTGAGCACTTGGCCGGTGGTGGGCCCGGGATGACAGGAGGAGACCAAAGGGTGGAGCACACACTCACGTAGGCAGCAAAGCTCCTGGGTGCAAACCAGCTTTTTGTGCACCTACCTGCAAGGTCCTTGTCAGTGCAGAGAGGAGGGAGCACTGAGCAGCTGCTGGTGCTGCTCAGGAACACTCAGTGAGTACTCACACTCAGAGATGATGTTCAACGTGCTTTGGTTGCCCCTCTGCAGATTCAAGGCAGGCTCCTCACAGGCTCCTTGAGGGAGAGCCCCATGAAGTAGTGAACAACAAGAGATTGCTTTTTTTTTCCATGCCATTTTCCTTGGACAAAAGGCAGCTCTAGACCAGGCAGGGTCTCGGTTACTTCTGTCTGGACCTAGAATGTTTTGGCTGGCTCACTCCATGGAAGTTACCTGGTAAACCTTCATGGTCCTAGTAAGCCATGGTTTAAACACTGCTCTCACCAGCCAAGTCCTCAGCCATGGCTTTACATCTAAGTTTTCTGTGGTAATCTAACAACAACCTTGAACTTTTCAGAAAGGGTTGAGAAATACCTTGAAGTTCAGGTCCTTTAGTCAGCAGAGTCCTTTCCAGGGCTGCCTTCTCAGCAGCAAGTGTCTGCTTTTTCTGAGGTTATGTGTGTCTAACACAGAACCCATGCTTGTTTCAGCATGTAAGGAGGACCTGGCAGACTTTCACACATGACAGTGAGTCACCCTTGAGCAGGAGAGAGTGAGTCAGAAAGGGCAGTTGACAAGCTTTATTTATCACTCTCCTGTTATTTGGCCCAGGAGAATTTTATCCTGAAAAACCCACCCTTGCTAATGATAGGCAGAGCTCAGACATATCGTATGACTCCTGGCTTCTTTCCCCCCATAGGTTTTACATGCAGTTTCATATCAGGAAATCATGACAGTTGGCTGCTTCCGAGAATTTTTATTTTTCAAGGAGTTCTGAACGTACCAGCTGTATTGGAATAACTCTCCTGAGCTAGGGTCACCCTAAAGAGAACAAACTGAAATGCCTCTGAGTGATGAAAAGAGCCTGGGGGCGTTTACAGAGTTCCCATTTACTTTCTTCTCTTAGGGCTGCTTTGCTCAGAGCCTAATTGAATGCTGCTAGCACGGCCTGGTGTCTTGACTCTCTTTTGATTATGGTTCTGCCACTCACAGGCTCCATATAGGGTGTGTCAGGCTTTCCAGTGTAAGTATCTATTTTCAGATATATGGCTCTGTTGTAGAAATTCATTCCAAGCTGAACATTGGCAGGAGATGTTGCAACTCAGAAATGGAAAAAGAGGCAGAGAAAAGAAAAAAAAAAATCTGCCTGATGATTAATTAAGGAAACTCTGTCCTTAAGAGTTTCAGTCTTTGCAGCTGTGAGAAAGGGGGCAGTGTAGCAAGGGAGGGCAGCTGGATTTGCTAGTTGGGTGTAGTTGGGTGTCTTGAGGTATGAAAAAAGTGAAGTGAGCTCACGTCCATTTTACTTGTACTGCAGGTGGGTTTGGAGCAGCAGCCTGTGAAGGCAGCACCCACTGTGCTCAGCAGGTTCTCTGTGAGCCAGCATGGCAAGACCTGGAGGTCCTGCAGGTTCCCTGTCTCCAGTCTGTCTGGTTTAGAGTGTTCTTCTTGTCCTGTTAGGGGCCAGTACCTAATATACATGGAATACCAAGGTAGTCTGAACAGCCTATTTTTCTGTGCAGGCCAAAACCAGCATTTCATCAGCAAAATAACAGTGTTTGTCCATTTTTGCTTGTAATCACAGAGACATTTTAGTAGTGCTAAGCTCTAGTGAGACCAGTGAACTAACACTTCTGTCTGTGTTTAGGAATGTGGCTTTTGTCCCTAAAAATGGGGACTCACTGGGTGCTGCAGTAGTTAAAGATGCCATCATGTTTCCTGATCCCACCAGTGTTTCCTCCCCGCTGGGGGGGGCAAAAATATTTTTTAGCTCATGCATTTAATTGCCCTCACAGATAGACAAAGCACTCTGACAGAGCTCTAAAGATGCTTCTTACTGCTCCTGTTTATTCTGTGGTTTGTCTCCCTTAAGTGTTTCCTCCCCGCTCTGTACTAACTAACTAACTAACTAACTAACCAACCAACCAAACAACCAACCAACCAGCCAGCCAGCCATCCACTCAAGGAGGACCATTAGCAGCTCCTTTGTACAGACACAGCTGCACCATCACCTCACTTGCTCCTCACCTGGGAATGGGTGTGTTGCTTGTATTGCTTTTTTACCTGCAGGTGTACTGCAGGAAAGAGCAGCAGTCAAACTGGAAACTGGATCAGGCAGTGATTTGCTGCAGGAAGAGAGGTTGTCAGTCTGGATTTCCTTAAAATCTGGATTTCCTTTCTAGATTTTCCTGCTTCCAAATATTGGTGATATGTGCTCCTGTGCTGGCTGGGACTAAGACCTTCATCCTTTAAAGAAACTGCACTGGAAGAACAAAACACAAACTAGTTATGCTTCGTCCTGTGGCTCAAACTGAATTGTAAATATCTGCAGTAAGATTTTTACAGCTTGAAGGAAAGGAACCAAACTGCAATTTGAAGAATTTCAAGATGTCCTTTCCCTAATTATTCTTCCATGTGAAAGAGATCATACTAAGACTGAAGAAACAGGCTGTAAGTATGCTGTCACCTGTCACAGCCTTTCTATTTGGAAGAGACAATGCTCATGTAAATGTAGTGTATTTCTCCCTGTGACTGTGTTATTTACAGAAGAATAAACAGTCTTTCCCCCTTTCCTTGAATACAGCAGAAATAAACAAAAGTCACTTCTGGACACAAATTCACAACTCTGCTGGTCCTGACGAGGTCTGACCTCAAATGTGCTCCCTTCTGTTGGCTCCTTCCTTTTTTCTCTCCTATCTGAACCCAACAAAAGCACATAAACCATGACTGTATCTAGGCAAGCAGGGAAGTCCTTGACTTTGTGAAGGAAATGGAAGCTAGACTTTTGAGAGGGCTTCCATTGTTCATCTGTCTTTACTATACTGGAAAAGAATAGTTATTCTTTCTACTGATCCTGACTGAGTATGCATGACGTGTTTGTAACTATAATGGGATGTGTGGGGAACGTGGATTAAAGCCTTGCCCCAAGGCTATTATTATCATTTTTCAGAGTAATAATCAAGAGATGAAGGTGCACCACCTAATTTAGGTGTTCCAGCAAGTCACATTGAGGCAGTGCCTGGATCTCCATATTGACTGGGTTGGGAGACACAACATTCCCAGTATTGCAGACCTGGATAGTCAGGGTACTGACCCACCCATTGCTCCTTTGTACTTAGACACTGAGAGAGCTCTAACAGCTGAAGTGCTGTGATGGGTGTATATGTGCATTTTAGGAGGAGGAGGGCTTCTACAGGTACATTAGTAGTCAAAAGAAGACCAAGAAAATTCCACTGCTGAATTCCCTGGAAATGTGCCTTAAATTGTGCAATGTTGAATGCAGCATGTCCTAAATGCCACAGAGCCCCCAAATCACCATGTGACATGGGAATCTAAATGAGAGGGTGGTGGTAGTAGTAGTGGTCCAGGAACCAGAGCAGTCAGGAAGGTCTCTAACCTGTGGTTGTGAGGATTACAGGGTTTAAGCAGCACTCTCTGCTGCTCCACTCTAATCTGCCACCCTTCAGGTGTGCTGTAGGAACTGCAGGACTTCCTGGCCTGAACCTCACAGTGCTCACTCAAGGTGCTGGTGAAGGACCTCAAAAGCTCCTAACAGATCTAATAAGAGTCCTGGGTGGGCTGAAACCTCTCTGGAACTGAATTTACATCAACATGATCAAATGTGGCAGCTGACAGTGGATCTGTTCTTCTCTCACTGAGCTGGCAGAGGTTACAATGGCAGCAGAGTGCACTGAAGGACTTGCCACTTAGGAGTTAGCAGCAGACAAGCTCTCTGAAACACACCCCAAGCAGACCTTGGATTTCTTGTTATGCTTTTACTATGTCCCTGAATGGCTGCTGCACAGTTGCTGGGTCAGCAGGTTCATATGCACAGAAGGGCTGCCATAACTGCTTCAGGATTAATTTGGGTTTAATCAGTGTTTTGGACATGTTAACATTTTTTATTTCAACACTATTGCAGAAGAGTTTTGCTGGAGGGTATTTAATCCTCTGGAGACTTCTGGCTGGAAGCATGAACAGATTTTCCAGGCCTGAAGCCGCAGATGTGTATCTGGACAAGCAAGACACTGCATCCCCTGCTGACTGAGTACATGGAGCCATGAATGTCCTGGAGCAAAACTCACAGTATTTCTGACCCATCTCTGTGGATGATGAAATCTGGTGGAGCAAAACCCAATAAGAACTGAGCTTAATGTTGTAGTGAGAATGTAACTTTAAGCAGGACAAAGTTGCATGTGCTTATAAGAAATGAAATAGACAATTTAGATCATCTCTTTGAAGAGCAGCACTTCTTTTTAATGTTGAGTCTGAACTATTTGTTAATGACAGTCCAAATGTCCCAGGTGTAATTTTTCAGCAGAAGTTGTGTGACTACAGAAAGGTGAGAAACCTAGCTGAGAGCATATCTGCATTAAAAGAATTGCTTTCTGTGCTATTCTAATTTCATTGCCAAACAGGGCTCGATTCCTGTGTTACTATCCCCTTGGCATGAGTAGAACTATATTATTTTTTTTAATTTTTGACCTTCCCTTCACAGTCTGAAATACCTGACTGTTGTGACTAGAATACCACTAAAGAGGGGGTATTCTCTTCAAAGGAAGAACTGATGTATTACACTGAGCAGAAGGCTGGTAGCAAAGCAGAGAAGTCGGGTAAAAATCCAAGAATCTAGCTTTAATATCATGAGGAATTTACTGCTTAAAAGGGCTTACATGTAATACAATAACTAATGCAGGATAAGAATTGCCTTTCTTTCATTATTTTGTAATTGGAAAAGATCATTAGAAGATTCCTTTCAAAATAAACATCACTGTACCAGGGTGAGCAAAACAGATGAATTGGCTTTGAGTTCTGATTTTCTCCAGAATGTTCTACTTTAAAATAGAGCAAACAAAGAAAAAATGAATCCGTGGAATAGTAACTACGTAGAGTAAAATAACATAATTCAAGTGCTAAGACATTTACAAACACCATTATAAATGCCAAAACATTGTTTTAGCTTTCCAATGACTTCTAAATGTGAACCTTTGTCAGTCCCATTGAAGATCAGAAATTTGTCCTCGTATTGTATATTAACAAAATACTTCTCTGTGGTTCTCACCTGAGGTATCATCCAAGCCAAGCTCATCCTCGATGAATTAATATCAATGGAGTCGCATGCCAGGAGTGTGGCTCTTTCAACATCCATTGGTGTAGGATCAAACGGGTATTTAATTGGTCCAGAACAGACCCCTGGCTCTCACTGAAGCCCCCCACTGCATCGAAACATGGACATTGTGGACCTGTTGCATCCTTCTCTCTCCTCACAGCCCCAAGCACCCACCCTTCTCACCCAGACTGGTGAGATACACTGAGGGAACATACACAATTGACTTGGCCCAAATCTTTCTGTCATGCTTCTGCCTCTCAATGAGATCATTTATATGTTTTGGTTCCCTTGTGCCATCCATAAGCCTCCTCTGGGAGAACAGAGCATGGGTGAAAGCCCCAGGCTGGACCCTGCCAGAGAGGGCTGCTGAAGAGACCCTGTGACTGCAAGGGAGGGAGAGAGAGGAGTCCAGACAGGTGCTGCTAATTTACCTGGGATCTTCACAGCTCTGAGAATGTGGCAGAAGTTGGATATCCAGCACTGCTACTGGCAGTGTACTCACAAGTGGGTCCCAGCCTCTCAGTGTCACCATCTTGGAGGGACAGAGAGGAGTCCCATGGCTGGAAATAGCCAGTACATGACAGCCAGGGGAAGGTACTGTCAGTGAACAGCACAGAGTTATTTTGGTCTCACACAATGCACTGCCTTTGCTATTTATCCTTGAGTGTCTTTTCCTAGCACTGTGTTTATTTATACTCACACAGCTATAGCGCCCTTGGTGGCAATGTCAATAATTCTCAATGCAATGGCACTTGGAGTGGTGAGCAAAATGCAGGAGCTGGTCCCTGTCAGTGCAAAGTGTCCAGGGACAACAGAGAACCAGAGAACTCTGAATTCTTGGCTTGCTCTTACCTGGAAAAGAAACAGAAGGAGGGAGATAGAGCTCAAAAAGGCAAGTCACCAAGGCATACCCATAAAGGCTTAGTGGTTTTTCCAAGAGAATTAAAATGTTTTACAAGGAATCAGGTAAGTTTATAGGAAATTTGGAGATCTGTGTATGTTAAGAGCTCCTCACCCTTACAAGGCAAAGGTGTTGATACTGCACTTTTTAAAGGTACTTCCTGAGCTATCCCAGATCAATTTACTGAGTGCTTTAGTGATGGCATTCCAGTTTGGCAAAAGGGAAATTCATTGTGTCTGACAACATATCATTTCACTCTCTTTGGGAAAGAATTGATTCTGTGAGAGAGCAGATTCAACAGCCTCAGTTAATATTTACATCAAAGAAATGAGCTTGTCCTTTTACTGACCTCTGAAAAATGAAGCTGGATTTCTTTAAGAAGGGCATTTTAAAGGTTAAAAAAAATCCCATTTGGTAATATTATACAATAATCAAGGCACACACAGCATCTGGACGTGTATGCTCTGTTGGTAAGTGTGCCTGCCTGTTTAGAGTGGCACAAATTTCCTGGCACCAGTGAGAGTGATACCTCAAGGCTTTTTGAGGATTAAGCCTTGGTTCCCTCTGCTAACATTCCCCATAAAGGTCAGTTAGCTTTTCCCATGTTCCCTGTCAAACTCTCTGACACTGAGCCCCTCTCCTTTGCTAAAGATGATTCAAGCCCTGGAATATGCCCTTGACTAAGGAGCTATTTTGGTTTCAGAACCAGCTGTTTTTCTAGTACAAATCATTGTAGCTCTGATTTAAGTAAAATGAGATGAGTTTAGCTTTGACAGTAAAACCTACACCCTCCTCCCAGGTGGGTCTGTCATCCTTACAGTGCTAATGCTCCCAACAGCAATCCCTGTCCCCCAGCTCCAACTCCATGCCACCTGCATGGATGAAACCTCTCCTTCAGCCCCCAGGCTTGCCAGAGCTGTGCTTTGCTTGTTTCTTGGATCAAATCACATTCATCTCTGAGACGATTCTTACACCTCATCCCTCCCTTTCTTTATGGTCAAAGAAATCTCCCTCTTGGTCCATATCTCTGTGTAACAATACAGGAGAGCCAACCAAAATGGAGTGGGAGGCTTGAGTTAAACATATCTTCATTGCATAGCTGGATAACCTGGGGTTGGCAGTATCTGGTGAGCAGAACAAGGCCATAAAGAAAGTTTTTGTCAGAGCCTGCATTATATCCAGCTTTCCTGAATCTTAGACCCTTATCTTAGTCATTAGAGCACCTCCAACAGCTCTTTTCTACACTTCTCCCTGCATGTACTAATGAATAGTGCATATTTAACAGTTTCCGTCATGAACTCTTTATTTTGTACTCAGATGCTGCCAGAAAAATCCATGTTTTCCCTTTACTAAGGCAATGGAAGCATATACATCTGATGAAATTTGGCTTCTTCAGCCAATGGATCAGCAAAGATTTTTCTGTTGCTGCATTTTCCTTAGTCCTTGGAATCAGTGCTGGGACAAGTTCATTTGTGTGACATGCACTTACAAACTGGGATCATGAATATAAAATCCAGACTTCTTAGATCAGTCTGAACATACCAGACATTCTCTAGGTCAGTATTTGGGAAAAGCTGTCGCAGGCAGCTTATAGAAGAAGAATGGATTTCATACATAAGTCATACATATGACTTATAATCTAGTTTTAGTGTAGGAATATCTCAAGCATGTATCAGTGACTCATTTGTTCAAATATTGAGATTTGAAGCAAGAAAGTGGTCTTGCTGATTGTGTTTTTGTGCTTTCTACTATATGTCATGGAAAAATTGGACTGTCATGCCAAACTTTGCCTCCAATATGTCGTATTCCTTTAGCACCTGTTGATTAACACAATACCTGAAACACCCTTCCTTACTGTTAATTATTAAGCATGATTGAAACCTATCTGTTTATTTCTAATAGTTGTTGAAATGCTGAGATAGTTCTGTTCTGGCCTGCTGGGCTGGAAGAATCCAGAAGTAGTCATTTGTTTACATTAAGATTCCCATTCTGATGAAGTTTTCCCAGAAGACTCGACAGTTTTATATCAGTGAATGTCCTGATCAGCACTTTGCTGCTCTCTCAGACCTCCTCAAGGCTGGTTAGTTTTTGTCATTTTGGTCTGTCAGGACCTTTTCTAGTAGAAAACCTCTTACACCCAGGAGGAGGTGTCACCTGGGGGGCATTATGTGGCAGTGACAGGCTGAAATGGCAGCATTGTGGATGGTGGAAAACTCTGATGGGTCGTGATCCTGTGGCAAACTAGAGGTTGAAAACCATGGATGAGCTACCCAGTGGAATTGCATGGAGTTAGATGACACCCTGGCTTTCCTTCCAAGACCCTGTAGTGCAGAGGTAGCTGTCCATGGATCATGGGCAGGAGGGCAGAGGTACAGAAGGAAAGAAGCCATGACCTGGTACCACAGAATGTGTGCTATGAGCTCATCTGCAGAGGAGTTTGGATGGAAAAGTCTCACCTTCAATCCCAGAAGCTGCTGGATTGGATTGGGCCAATGAAGACATGCAGGGGACCCAGGGCAAGCTGTGCCCCATGGCAGTACAGCAAAGCAAAGCTCTGTTGATGTGGAGAATACGTGTCTGGAGCCAGTTACATCAGCTCTGTCCAGGCTGCCAGGCCTGTCATGGCAGAAATGCAGGATTTCAGCACTGCTGCTCAAGGTTCATGAGCTTTTCAAGAAAATTCTTAATGCAGGCCAGTGCTGTTTTCACTGAGTGAAAAATGGTGTGGAGGGAACATAAATCAGCAGGTTAGGATTTATTTCCAAACTGGAAAATGAATATTTGCCTTGTGATTTTCCAGCTTGTACTTTATGTGCACATAGCTCAATTTTTTTTTCCCCATGATTGCTATAATTTAATTGTGCGATTTGCTTTTACACTTTGGAAAAAATCAAACCAAATCAAAACACCACATCAACCTTTCATTCCTGTTATTCAAAAGAAAATTTGTTAGCAGGGTATGTGCACTTATTAAATTAGAATGTTTATTAGTTGCTCATTTGCCCCTTAAATTATGAGAGGAAGTTTTCTTTCTCTCTTCTTTCCCAATCTGGTTCTGTCTGAGAAAGCTGATAAAATCTCTCTTTTAAACTGCAATTTCTCCTCTTGTTTTTAGCAGACTTGATGATTGCAAATGAAAGGTGACCACAGAGGGAGTGGCTAAAGTGTCATTGTTGTACAGGCTGATGATCATTAGTCATGGTATATGTTGGGAAAGGCTCCTCATAATTTTATATGCCATAAAAATAATTTGGTTTTGCTCTGAGTCCACTAAATTGCTGTTTCAGCTGGATATTTGTTGCAGCTTGCTGCATTACAAAATCTTTGGTCATCTGGATAGTATTTCTGCAGCATGGGTGAGAAGTCATGGTAGTAGCTCTAAAGCTTTATTAGGAAGAAAGTTCCACAGTTACTGCTTAGAATGGGATAAACTAGGAAGGGAAGATAGTTTATTTGTTAGAAATGCCAGCACTATAATTTTATTCTTTTTTTGGACATCCTTTCTACTGACTTCATATATAAAGACCCTTTCAGTAGGGGCTTTCCATTTGTAAAATATCATGGGTAAAAAATGTATGTGAACATCCTTTTCTAGCTTTCCCTTCCAAAAGAAAGCATATAGTAATTAAGCTCTACATTTTCTGAAATGTTGCATGCATGTGGATGTGGAATTAAACATGCTAAGAGCTCTCTGAAATACTTCTCATGCTGCTGTAAATATAGGCACTTTACTAACAACTTGCATTATTGACAACGTTGTTGTCTACTGTACTCATTTCAAAAATAATGGTTTTGTGTAATTCTCAGCAATATGATACAAACATAACCCCTGCAATGAAAACTGGTGCAAAAAGGGGCTGAAGACCTCATTGTCTGGTCGAATACATAATCTGCTGACTGCTCTGTTCAATTTGGGCTCCAGACTGTAAACTCCTGGGTCAGGTTTTTTATAATCTTGGTGTGAGCTGACTGATTGAAGCACAGACAATGGAAGGGCAAGCCAAAGGCTCCAGATCTTACTGGCATATTGTTACCTCAGATTCCCACTTTTAATTTACAGAAAAAAATACGTTTTTAACTCATGAGATGGGGAAGAAGAACACAAAACTGTGATTTTAATGGGGACAGGTGGCAGTGTGAATCTGCAGCGCCTGGAAACAGAGAGCCAAGAGATGTGAACCAACAGATCCTCCCAGGGAAGTGCTAATTTCCAGACCTGTCCCTCACTCACACCATCAGTTCTGTGGCTCCCAATTCCTAAGTAAGGTGAACTGTAAAATACAGAGGAGAGAGGTGATCCCAGGTCTTTTTGAGTAAAGCAGAGATTGGCATGGCTGTGGTGACAGCATTCCCCCTTTGTGCTACTGATGTGGTCTTTTTTCTGAAGAAATGGCAAGATTGCCTCTTTGGGGATGGATCCTGTTTAAGAAACTTCCCACCCTGGGGTAAGACTGGGGAAGGAAAAATGTGCTTGCACAGTACTAAAATTTTTCTCTTCAACTATATTATAATTAAAAAAAAATACACTCATGGAGCCCTAAGCTGATGATAAATGTCTCATTTTGAAAATTGTCACAGATTTTCCCTTTGATAACTCCACACTTAAAGAAAATATAAATTATTTTCTTTTCTTCTTTTTTTTTAAATTTAAGCTGACTCAATTTACTGGTATGAAACAACTTGATTTACTCAAGACATTTTTATGTCTGCCCTCTGAAAAATGTTACTTGTCTAATTTATTCAACTAATTCAAACTAGGAAATCTGCCAAATTCTTGAAAATTCTCCAGTGACAGGAAATTATTACACTGTGACTTCTCTAAGTCGAATGGCGTTTTTATTTAGCCTGCTGATAGTTTTAGACAGTAGAGAGCAGCTTGCAATTTTGACTGATGCTTTCTTTGGCACTTGGATAACTTTGGCATATTTGAGGTGCTGGGACTCTCCTGTCAGAAAAGCAGGCAATGACACACAGCTCATCCAAAGGACAATTCTTTGATGTCCTCTATGACCCAAACAGGCAAGAAGTGGCCTCACCCACAGGCCAGCCTGTACTCACCCAAGCTCCTTGCTCCACCTTAACTTTCCCCAGTGCTAAGGGGCTGTGTGAAGAAGGACACTGTGTTCTCACCTTGATTCCAGCCTCTCCCCCATGCTGGCAAGAGCAGAGGCTTGACTGTGGCTGCAGCAATGTTCCCTTATCACTGCAGATTTCAGTCTGAAGGGAGTCCCTGATGGCCAAAGGGCTCATGACATTAAAAAATACACACTTTTGAGTCTATGTTGACACACAGGCATTTCATGGTTTTCAATAACACTTGACTGGCATACTCTTCTTCGATGCCAGCACACTCATTCTGGTCATGGCAGATTTCTGCCTAAGAAATGCCAATAAAGAGTTTAATTACTAATACTGCCTGGTGACAGCAGGGTTTATAATGTTCTGACTCAGTGCTAGTGAGCTTCTGTTTAAGTGGCTGTCATTTCTCCTAATCCTATTTGCAACTTGCCAGGTATAATTTATAAATGGTCAGCACTATCTTAAGTACTTTACAGAGTTTATAGTATATATACTTTTTAATTGCACTGAATTTACTGCATTGAATTTACCTCAATGCTAAGCAGATAATGAACCACTGCACAGCCATTTTTTCAAACTTATTCTTCAGAACTAAAGGAGGCTCATATTTACTTTTTGATGCTTCCAACTCATTTAGTCTGAATTTCTGGCTTTCTGTTCCAAATTTGGGAAAACAATAGGAACACTCTGTGAGATCTGTGGTTTGCTTCTGTGTTTGAGTATGCAGAACCATTTGGTGTCAAGTCCCTGGTTTTTCACCCTTGCACAGGAGTATCAATATTTAGTGAAGGCCTCATTTTAGGCTGTACAGAAGATGTATTTGCATCAAAGTATCAAGTGTACACACAAAAATGTGTCTGGAATTTCTTCCTTTCAGTTCAATTTCCTTATGCAGACAGTTGTTTAAACAGGCAGTTGGCTGACTGGAATGGTTCTCTGATGGTGAGTGATGAATCCATTAGTGTTATAATAAATAAATTTCAGAATACAAGAGCTGCAGACAGTCAGAATTGCATTTTTTACAAGAATATTTGCCTGTGCTTATATCCCCAAGTGATGGAGGCCTATAGTTATTCAGTGCAGAACATAACCAATGTTTCACTAAAAGGGGTTTCCTGTTAAATGACTCCCTGAACAGATTATTTTTTGTTAGGACTGTCTGATCAGCATCACATTATTTATCTGGAGAAAGAGATGCTCTTGTGAAGTGATCATGATTGAGGGAAGCTATAAAACAGGAGTAAAAAATCCCAACTGACATGAAAGAAGTGTGATGGGAGCAACTCTTCACCACTGACTGCAGCACAAGAACAGGATTGCCAAGTGAAATGTTTAGGCCATTTTTAAACTTTTTCCTTGCTACCCAGCTACATTGTGATACACCTCAAAGCACCAGATGTTGTAGTTCTTGAAAGCATACACAGACAAAAAAATTGATTAAAGAGATAAAAAGTCTGCTAGTGTGTATGAGTCTTCAGCTGGTGAATCCTCGAGTTGCAGATTGCTAGAAACCAGGAGGACACATCTATATTTACTTTGCTTACATCCTTCTTAAAAGCACCCACTGACAAGTCATGCATCTTCAAGTGGTGTGCTGGCAGGGGCAGATGTTCAGAGCAAAATAGCTGCTCACAGCTTCCAGCTCATGAGAGACTTCCTCAAGTGGTGGTGGCTGCTGGATCTTTGCGCTCAATACGTTTGCACTTTTCCTCTGCTAATTTCTCAGCAGATTTTCTAAGTGACAGAATTTGTGCTTCCTGCTGTCCTCATGTACTGTGAATTGTACCAGGCACAAATCCTGGGAAAGCGACTGGGAAAGCCACGGAGTCTCTGCCACACACTCAGGAATCGAGCTGAGCCATCAAGTGCTAGCTCTGGACAGCAGTGATGTGATTTACTAATGCCAAAATCTTTTCTTCTCGGAATATTTCCCTCAAAGCTTTTTCAATTACCATCCATTGATAAGCGTCATGAAAACAATATGAGGAAATAATTACAAAATACACAACCCCCGCACCCCCTCCACCCTTCCCCCCCCAAAAAAAAAAAAAAGGAAAACAGGTGGAAAACCAGCCTGAACTTTGGGAGCATCGCAGCTCCTCGACGATTTCATTTCCTTGGGTGCCCCCTCGTGTCCATCCAGTGTAGCCGAATGCTGCAGTTTGAACTGACAGACAAAAACCCCCAAGTATCCACTTGCTATCACCTTATAAGGTTAATTCATTTCGAAATCATTTTTCCACCCCTCTGTCTACAAACCCTATGACTTCATCTCCAAAGTGTAAACTTTCAGGTTGAGTGCGTAGCTTATGCCTTATCTTGGTCTGTCCAAAACCAAAAAAGGTTTCCTCTGCTTGCCTTTTGCCTCAAGTTTTGTGCATTTTCAAACTTCTTCAGTGACTTCATCAACAAACTCTTAGGCATGATTTTAAGAGGAACAATTCCAGCTGAAATACCAGAAAGCTGAGGATGCTCAGAGAAGCTGATCATGTTAAGGGATTTTGTTCACCTCAAATATGAAAATATTTCCCATGCAGGCTGGTGTGTTGGGAAACAGTGCCCAGAAAGTTGTCTTACAACCAGAAAGCCAGAAAGGCTTTTCTGTTTTCTCTGGCTTTTCTGTCATATGGCACTGAGGTATCTGCTTCCAATCTTAATGTTCACAGAGGAGGATCTGTCTCTTGTGGAAGTTCATCAGCTTGCCCTGGAACATTTCCTGATGTGCTGCACAGCATTTGCAGGAGCAGAGCAGGATTCTCTCACACTCCAGGCTGGATTTGTACATCCCATTTGCATTCTTCCTGATGCTGTAAGAGCAGTAGGGGGAAAAATATATATAATTTTCAAGCAAATAAGAACAGTTCTTCTCTTTGAAACCTCAACAACTGGATGTCAAAACCATACACCTACAGGTGGATTGTATTTATGTTTTTGGAGGCACAGCAGGAAGGAAATTGGTCAGTCTGGGCTAGCAGCCATCCTGATTACCACTGTTTGGCACACTTAGGAGTCAAAATAAGAGATATCAAACATGATTAGGTGAAATGGAAAACAGGTCCTTTCCTCCTCTTATCTAAAAGGACAAAATAATGCAGGGAAAGGAGCTTTGTAAATACAAATTTTTAAATGACCAGCTCTTAGTCTCAGGCTTAGGACAATTTACTAAAAATTTATTTTTTTATCCTAAATAAAATTACTGAGGGGTTATTAATTCAGCAGGCTCAATGCTATAAGTCAAAAGAAGTTTAGTTAATCCTCTAGCAAGCAGAATGGGAAAAGAACTTAAAGAGGTGAAAAATTACTTCTATTTTGGCTGGTAGAAAACAGTTCTATGGAAATGTTTGAAATATTTAAGGGTATTGTATTTCATGAGTGGGAGGCAAAGACTGAAGTCTTCTGGACTGGGAATTCATTTTATTTCATCATCATTAACCTCACCTTATAAGAAGATAAAAATTAGAACAGGCATCCTTCTTCAGTATGACATGAAATGAGATTCTTTCTTTGGACAGCAGCTGTATCTTAGGCTTTCACAAGGACCCTCTGCTGCTCAAAGTGAAACACTCTGAACTTGTTTGGGATTTTAAAAAACAGTCTTGCAACACTTAATTGAAGCACCAGCAATTTTCAAAGGGATGTAAAAGTCCTCACAGGACAGGACTACATTAGTCTCTACCTAAGTGAGGTAAAAAGAAACTTTTAAATGGAAAGATATTTCAAAACTGCTCTTGTGTTCGTGCTGGCCTTTGTCAGAGTATATCAGGGATTGTTTATCAGGAATATAATTTTCCCTTGATATTATCTACACAGTGTATAATTTTGTGAGATCATGCTTGGCTACTGTGGCACTCATTACCTCATCATTAGCAGGAGGAACTTCAGAAAGGAAATAACCTTCAGAAGCAGAAGGAATCTGGAGAGACTCAATGCTTTTATTTTAAAAAATACACCTCTGTGAATAGAATAAAAAGAAAGACCAACTGTGTACACAGTGGTACAATCTCCATTATGATATTGCTGTTTTTCTTTTCCAAAGCACAGAGCCTTAGGAATTTCAGGCAAATGACATAATTTGAGGCCTATAAGATGCTCAGCTTTCTGGATGGAAAGATATTGCTTTAGTGTGTGCCCCAGTGTGCCTCTAAATGAACAACTCATTTTGTACCATGTACAAATGGAGTTCATGAAGTCTGTACCTGATACCTGACTGCATCTGAGTTACTTGGTGGAAGACAGATACTGACAGTATTGAATTTTACAAGATGAAAATTTCTGCTTTACCGCATTAATTGTTAATTAATTCTGCATTTCAAAAGCCGACAGATGGAAGTCTATACAAACATCCAGCTACAGCAGCTATTCTGCTCAGCTTCCTTCCCTTCTGTGTTATGGTGCTGATTTGCTACATGTGGGTTGAGTGCTAAAGTGAGCAATAACTTGGATGAAAACTGAGTTCTTTGATTCAGTGATTCCGTGAATCATTGAGGACATCAACCCCTTGGAGCAAGTCCAGAGGGGGCCACCAAGACAATTAGAGGGATGAGTTCCTCTCCTACATGGAAAGCCTGGGAGAATGGGGATTGTTCAGCCTGGAAAAGAGAAGGCTTTGGGGTGATCTAATTGTGGCCTTGCAGTACCTGAAAGGACCCTACAAGAAAGATGGAGAGAGATTATTTACAAGGGCATGTAGTGACAGGACAAGGGGGAACAGATTCAAAGTGAGACACAGTAGGTTTAGATTAAATACTAGCAAAAAATCCTTTACTGTGGCTGTGCTGAGGCCCTGGCACAGGCTGCCCAGAGCATCTGTGGCTGCCCCATCCCTGGGAGTGTTCAAGACCAGGCTGGATGGGGCTCTGAGCAACCTGGGATAGTGCGAAGTGTCCTTGTCCAAGACAGAGGGATTGGAGATTGGAACTAGATGATCTCTAAGGTCCCTTCCAACCCAAACCGTTCCGTAATTCTACAATAATAAACACGAGTTCCAAAACACCACACTTCAACTTTATGCTGCCTTTGTCAGGCAGGGCTCAAAGCGCTGTAATGAAACAAATTCATTAGGCCTCAACAACTTTCATCTCAGCATTACAGAACGATTGAATGGATTTAAGTGATGAATTTGATTGATGAATTTGATTGATGCCCAGAGGGTGCTGAGGCCCTGGCACAGGTTGCCCAGAGAAGCTGCGGATGCCGCATCCCTGGGAGTGTTCAGGGCCACGTTGGATGGGGCTCTGAGCAGCCCGGCCCGGTGGAAGGCATCCCTGCCCGGGGCAGAGAGCTGGAACCAGGAGCCGGGGGCGAGCGGGAGCCGATCCCCG
>NW_005054303.1:9497695-9558582 GCF_000277835.1 Geospiza fortis | reverse complement strand
GGTGTGTGGAGAGAGGGTGCTGCGGGGATGGGGCACATGGCAGGAGGGAAAGGGCGCTGGAAGAGGCGTGGACAGGGACAGGGCGAAGGCCCTGCGGTGTGGGATCAAGGATAGAGCACAGGGATGAGCGACCCAGCGGAAAAGGACCTAGGGGTGCTGATCGACAGCGGCGGAACACGAGCCCAAGGCGTGCCCAGGTGGGTAGGAAGGCCAGTGGCATTCTGGCCTCTGGCGGGAATAGTGTGCCCAGCAGGACCAGGGAAGTGATCGAACCCCTGTGCTGGGCACTGCTGAGACCGCACTTTGGGTGCTGTGCCCAGTTCTGAGCCCCTCAGTTCGGGAAGGACATTGAGGGGCTGGACCCCAGCCAGGGAAGGGCAGCGGAGCCGGGGAAGGGTCTGGAGCACAAATCTGCGGCTGTTTAGCCTGGAGAAGGGGAGGCTCAGGGGGGACATTGCCGCTCCACAACTCCTTGACAGGAGGGTGGAACCAGGTGGGGGTCGGGCTCTGCTCCCAGGGAATAAGTGACAGGACGAGGGGACACAGTCTTCTGCTGCACCAGGGGAGGTTTAGGGTAGACGTAAGAAAGAATTTTCTCGTAGAAGGGGTGATGAGACATTGGAATGGACTGGCCAGGGCAGCGGTGGAGTCGCTGTCCCTGGAGGTGTGTGAGGAAAGGCTGGCCCTGGCACTGAGTGCCATGGTCTGGGTGACAAGGTGATGTTCAGTCATAGGGTGCACTCAGGGGTCTTAGAGGTCTTTTCCAGCATAATTGATTGTGTGATTCTGTGAGTTCAGGGGCAGGGCATGGGAACAGTGGGCAATGTGGGGAACGGATGGGGAGATGCTGTGCCACGGGGTGGGGTTGTGGGGATGCTACAGGGGAGTGAGGACAATGTATAGGGGAGATAAGGACACTGTGCTGCAAGATAAGGACAATGAGTAGGGAAAAGGGTGCTGTGCAAAGGGTGTGAGGACAGACTGTGGAAAACCATGTGGTGCAAAGAAGGGATATGGACGGTGCATGTGGGAACTGGTGCTGCACAGAGTGGAAATGGGAGAGGCAATGCATGAGGAGAAGGAGCACATGCTGTGCAGGGTGAGAGAAATGGGGTGGAGGAGGCTAGAATGAATAGAAAAGAGCTGTGCAGGATTAGAGAGATGCTCTGAGTGTGATGGAGTACATGTGTGAGGGACTGGGGCGGATGTGTGAGAAAGTTTGGGGCTCTGTGGAAGGGCTGGGTGCACATGAAATGGGGAGGTAGATGAAATTATTTGGGATAGAGGACAGGAAAGGTTGGGTTGGGTGTTTAATTGAGAGAGGGAACGCATAGGGGCACAAGGAGGAGAAACAGGCTGCACATGCAGGGTCAAGAGTCTCCTGTCAGTAGTTGGGTTGGGGTGATTGTGTGAATGCTCTGTAGGTTAAAACATGGAAAAAAGCCACATCAAGAAGACAACAATATTTTAGAAGGGGAGAGAAGGAAAATGGGTGTGGGGAGGATGTCATGTTTGAAAGGGGAGAGATGGAAAATCTGTACAGGGAATGTGTATAAGGAGAAAGAAACATAAGCAAAAACATAGGAAAGAGCTTAGCAGTGAAACAAGTGGCTCTGATGGATTGTATAGCTGTGGGGAAGAAAGAGGAATTCTTCCTGTGGTGGAGAATGCAGCACTGCAAATTGGAGTTTGGGAGTTTACTGTAGGCTAGGAGTTGTCTGATGCCATTCCTGTCTTCCAACTCAGGGTGCTGGCATTACTTTTTTTACAGCCTATAAGCAGCTCTTGCATCCTTCATTTTTTCCTGTTTTGATGTGGAGACTACATTTTTAAGGGCTTGTTCTGCTTTTTCCCTCCCACCCAAAATTATGCAGGACAGATGGCATGCAAGCTAGAGCTCATTTTGGGATGCCTTTATCCTTAAAAAATAAATCTAAGGAAAAAAAAGAAATGCACCATACTGAGGCTTTTTCATGGATGAATTGCACAGTACTTAATAAAATTTCTTTAAGGTATAGCCTTTCTTTTTGTGTAAGTCTTGAGATGTGATAGTAGGTCTTGAGTCTGTGATTTTGTGAGTGCAGGCCCTGTTTCACACCAGAAATATTTTAAGGAAATTAGGATATGGATGACTTATGCTGGTACAGTTCTTTACATTCCAAAACAGATGCTTCTGTTGTGAATATTTTTTTTCCCTCAACATAAACTGAGTGATGTAAGCTAATCTGAAAAGATGTATTTGTGCTGCAATAACACTGTCCTCATCATGTGTGCTTGTCTATTAATGTGTTTATGACTGATCAAAATCCTCTGGAATGGGGAGTAAAGTCATTTACTGTGTAAGAAGGACTTTCTATCTCCCCAAAGGGTGGAGAATTTACAAAGGAATGTATATTTCTTTTAAGTCAGAAAGCACATACTTTCTGAAAGCAACATTTTCTGGTAAGTTACACCTTTCAGTGACTTTTGATTATATTAGTAAATTTCCACTAAAATTGAATGAAATGCCTTGGTCTGAGGCTCCTTGGACTGTGGTCTGATGATCTCAGAGAGTGTTACTGTGTGGAGCATTTGCAGTGTCAGAGGTGCCTGGGGTGCTGGTTTTGAGTCCCTGGCTCATGGTTGGTGGGGCTGGGTGTATTGGAGAATGTTATCTGAGGTTTGCAAAGGATCAGGGATGTCAGGCTCTTTATTGCAGGGCTGGGAATTGAACAGGGCTTTTGGTATTTGGGGAGTTCAGAGCTACTGGTTGTGCAAAAATATTCCTCAAATCCTTTCAAGATCCACAGCAGCTTCTCTTGGTGTGTTATTACATGTTGCATACAGATGAATTTATTTTCACCTTCATCCTAAAAAACCAAAAGGGAGTGGAAAACACTGAGACACTGATTTTTTTCTTTTTTACATGCAGAAAAACCTTTTATTCAGCCAAGCTACATGTTAAGATTTCAGAATCTTGAATCTGTTACTGAAGGAGTGAGTCCTCTGCTTCTCCATATTAATATGAAATGGCCAAGTCCTTGCTAATAAGTCATATAGAATCCCTATAAAACATTGGAAATCCCTTCTTTCATCCTCTCAGGGTTGGAGGAAGGTGTGAGATCACAGTTAAGTTTTCTGTGGCAGTATTTACATTGAGCTAATTATGTGCCTGGTGTGGGAAGCCTCAACACTGATGCCTTCCAAAGAGAAGTTTGATGTAGCCAGTGTTTTCCAGTGTAGATGTATGAGTCCTTTGAAAGGTTTCTTTCCATTTTTTTTGATGTTTTAGCAGCTGAGATTTTGGTGTGCTGAGAAAGCCTGGGCTTGTGCTTGGCTGTGAATGAGGGGGTTTGCTTTGCTCTCCATGAAGTCTTGGGAAAATGCAGGCTAGTTAAGTTTGTTGGACAAGAGGATAGAATCATAGAATCATTTAGGTTGTAGGAGAAGATATTTTTAGGTTTTTTTGACTTTTAAGATTATCAAGTTCAGCTGTTAACCCAGCACTGCCAAGTCCATCACTGAGCCATGTTCCTGAGTGCCACATCTACATGCACAGGATGAGCCAAAAAGGTAGAAGTAGTGAAGGACAAAAAATATGTGTTCTGCACAGGTAAATATAGGGTGACAGTGCTTTTTGGCAAAGTGGCTTGCCTTGAAGATCCTTTGGAGCTTTCTAAGGAAGTTGGTAAGTGGGCAAAGCAGATGGTTGGATTTTCAAGGGAAGGCCAGCAAGATTTTTTCACCAGAAGCCTTTTTGGTAAGTGGACAAAGCAGAAAGTTGGATTTTCAAAGGAAAATCAGCAGGATCCTTCACCAGAATATTTTATAGAATCTGAGCTGTCGTTGATAAAGAAAAGTTTTTACAGAGCAGAGTAGCTCTTCAAATGCCAGCAAATATACTCTAGAGAGTACAGAAGGAGGTGCCAGTGAAATTCCACAGAATCTGGATTGATGATCTGGAAGACAGGTGACTGGTGAGTTAATGAGGTTTGTGGGCAATACTGAATTATTTGGGGTAGTAAAGACTGTAGAAGGACCTGTTGCTTTTAGTGGATGGGTGGTAGGATAGCAGATGGGATGAAGAATTGCTGTGAGAGTTAGCATTGTTCCTTTCTTCCTCATGTGGGATGGTTTCTCCTTCTACATCCAGACTGGCTAGGGTAACATTGGAAGGAAATCCCTAGGTCATAATGGATAGCTTTATAAAAATAAATGGCTCAATGTTCATTCATGGTACAAAAGACCCTGGGTGGGGAGGGGAATGTTAGAAGTTAAAAGAGCATATGAAGCATGTCTGTACACAGCATTACCTCCAACTGACGTGCTGTGTGCAGCTCTGGTGGGTTTCTTTTTTCTTCCCCCTTCCCAGGAAAACCTCTAATAGAGCTAGAAAAGATACAGAGAGGAAGATGGAGTGATTAAGAGGAGAGCTTCCTGAAGAGCTTCTCAGACTGACTGAATAGACTCAGCCTCTTCAGACTGGAAAAGAGATGATTGAATGGGGCCATAGTAGAGATTTGTAAATGCAGTAAAATAACACAAGGATGAGCAGCTGCTCAGGGTCACAAAATGCAAAAGCTGGGGAATGCTAAGAAATCAAGCAGCTAACTGATTGCAAAGGTAGTGGGTAGGAGGTGCAGAAGCATTGGGAGCTTTGGTTGGTTTTGGTTTTTACAGAAGCCCCCATGTGAATCTGAAGTTGTGGATGTTAAAAGTTTACATGAGCTTAAAATGATTGGGCAGACAGAATAAAAAGGTATCATGGCCATTAATAAAATGCATTATTTCTGGTTCAGGAAATCCTTGAGCCACAGATCTCTAGAAACTGGGATATTATATGAGACAACTATCACAACAAGCTTTCTTCCTGTGTTTTGTGCTACCCTTGTAGGCATGTATATTGATGGGCTTTCTCATTCAGAGGTAGGATACTGGACTAGTCTTTCAGTCTGATTTGGCACAGCTGTTCTTTTGAGACTTCACAGGAAGATCATGTTCTTTGAGCTTTACAGAGCTAATCCCACCATTCCTTTCAATGCTGTCTGTCTGAAACACTGGCAGGTTGGCTCTTCTTGCAAGGTACCTGTCACTTCCTGGGTTGTGAACTGGTAAGTTATTTCACTAGCAAGGGAACAACCCCTTCTAGAAGGAGCTGCTATGTATTGTTTTGTTGATCTTTTGAGAGGGGAGCCCTCTGAAAGCTTTGGTATGCTCCATACTGGTCTAGTTGGTCGTAATTCTTAATTCTGCTGTGAGTGGTCACAGTCAGGAAAGAATCCAGCCTCAACACTCCACCTTAGCTGTGTTACTGTCTTGAAGCTTGTGAAGGCTGCCTTGAAATTTGGTTTGTGAACCTGACTAATTTGACCCTGGATAAGTCAGGTATTAGTGGAGAAGGGTTAGTATGCTTATTTTAGCTCCAAGGAACTCTGTTGATTGCACAGAAAGTGCTTGAGGCATGTACTTTTCCTAGCTGAGTCTAGTTTTGAACAATAACTATTCACTTTATAATTGATAGCCAGTTCAGACTAGCCAAAGAGATTGTTTGCTCTGATTTCTTAACTTAAATTTGGAGAGCTTTTGAATCCTACTAATTGGAATGAATGTGTCTTGCTATTAATTTTTTGTCATACCCAAGTTCTTAACAGCCTATCAGTTGCTAGATTTGAACACATCCCAGCAGGAAGTACAGCAATACAGGGTCTGAGAGTGAGCTACATTTCTGCCTCTGCATTATGCTATAATTGCATCCTGGAGGATGGAGTTATACTGAGCCCTTTCCCAGTTTGCACTGGTTTGATGGCTGCTGCTTTTGTAGAAAGGCAAGTTAGGAGTTGTGTGCCATGTCTGGAGTTCTCTGACTGCTCTTTCACTGTGTGTGGGTGGGAGTCCCCTGTCCTCTGGTAATTGTTAGGAGGAAGTGTTTTCACAAGTTTTTTTTTTTAAGCTGACAGGAGAAAAACTGAAGCTGAAGAGAGTGAGACAAAGCTGACCATGGAGCAAACCTGACTGCCCAGATCTCTCTTCAGGTTTTTGTTTAAAGAAGCTGAGAAAGGTGAAAGCTGGGACTTCTGACACTAATCAAAGGAGAAGAAAAGTCCCACCTGGGAAGGTTGATGTGCAGGCAGCATAGCAGCAAGCTGGAAGATGTAACTGAGAAATACAGCACAAAGAAACGATGCTGCAAGGCGTACTGAGCTTGTGATCCTCAAGCATATTGTCTGGGGAGGCTCAGCTTCTTTTGTTCCAGAAATTCCCTTTAAATGCTTGGTAGTAAGTTGAGAAAAACAGATCTGATAAGCTTCTTGGTCACAAACCAGGTACTGCTGGTTCTTGCTGTTCCTGACCAGCTTCTCTCTGGGGTTCCCCCAAGGCTGCCCATGGCCCAGGAGCCCATCCCAGTCCTCAGGGATGTCAGCCCCTGTCCCAGGGACTGCACACCAGAGCCAGTCTCCAGCTCCCCACTGCCTTGCCTTGCCCACCCATGGACCCTGTAGAGCCAGGCCCATGTGCTGTGTGGCCTCAGCCCATCCTTGTGGTCCTCTTTGGACATTCTGGGGCTGTGTCTGACCTTGTTCCCCTTGCTGGGCCTGACCCTGACCCCCCCTGTGCAGCCTGATGTCCTGCCTGGCCTCAGCCCATCCCTGGAGGTGCCTGATGCCCTCAGCTCTGCCTGTCCCTGCCCTGCTATAGAATTCAGAGTCACATCTCTAGTACAAATTTAAATGAGAATTATTAATAAATCTTTTAACTTACTTAGTGACTAAGCCTGGAGGTTTTAGGGCAGTGACAAATACACAGGCACAGTCGCAGAAACAGGATTCTGCAGTGGGCATTGCCAGCATCAGTTCTCCAGCCCTGAGTCAGGCTCTCTGGCTCTGGTACAGCAATCATGCATTAACACTCTGCATCTCCAAATGTACATGAGTTTGCAGTGCACTAATTTGAGGCTGGTGGGAGATTATCTTCTTGCTTTTGCTCATAAGGGGAAAGGGAAATTGTGAACTGGTAATCCTTAACACACCAACAAGTGTTTGTTAAAGTTTTTGGTGTAGGAGGTTCCACAACATTTGTAAGTAGCCTGCTTATTACAGGGTTTTTTTTTTGCAAGTGAATTATAATGAAGTTACTACAGAGACCCATTAGCACTGCCAAAAATCCTGAATGTGTACTCTCACTCTTCAGTGTCCCATGACAGATTTAATGTATCTCTGGCTCTTTAGTAAAGCTGTGGTATGCTCAATGTTTTAGGTATACCTGTGGGAGCTTACAGAAGTATTTTCTTTACTATTTTATCCTTAAAATCTTTGTTTTCACATCAAGGCATGTGAGCTACATTGACCTCGCATGCACAACTTGACAAGAGTTTGCCTTGATCTAAATATTTGTCTTGTGGGGATTGTGGACATGAAAAGTTATGGCCAGCAAACTGGAAAGAAGAGAGAGACTGACTACACAGAAAAAAAAACTTATGTACAATTTAAGCTGAGCTTACTAGTCATTCATCTTCTCTACCTTTTTGTCCTGTAGAACTTTTTAAGATGACCAATTACTGTCAACAGTGATTGCTAGTGAGACATTTGGGAAAGGGGATGAACTCTGTATTTCTGTAGGATTCTGTGCTTTTGTCTACTTGGTTCTTATGTACAATAAAGGATTCTTGCGTATTTTCAAATATTAAAAAAGTGAAAGGAGTAAGGGTTTTGTTTTTAATTGGTAGTTGTTAATTGGTTTCTCTGTAAGGTATTGATAGACCAAGTCCTGACATTAAATGTTTCTTACAGTGCAGCCTCACATAGTCCTGAATTGGGCTCTGCCAATAATACACATGCTAAACTTGAAATGAAAACACTTGGAACTGAAAAGTTAAAATAATATTAATACCTACAAGTTTCCTTATATTTGTGGCCCAGATTTTTAGAGATGACACTTTTTAATGGTTAATTTTAAGTTACGCACAGTGGTCATGATGTCAGTTGCAATACAGAGAAAGGAAATAAAAGTATGCTGGATTTGCAGACCCTTTGATGGAAATCCTGAAGAGTATTTACCTGATTTACCCTGTGCCAGATTACAAAACTAATTCATAATCATGCTGTGTTGGGAAGGAAGAGGGGGCACTTCCACCTAAAATAATCATCTGCTGTATGTTTCAGTGAGAGGAATCAAATCATTTTTGCTTCTCTCCCTGAATCCTCCAGGTGGCAATCGTGCACCAGAGTTAATATGAAGCTTTTTCTGGCCTTTAGTCTTTTCCACATTGTCCCTGGGATGGCAACAACAGAGGGTGCTGCTGTCAGCTATGGCAGTGCAGAGTAGTGCACATAACTTGGATGCAGACTGATTTCATAGACTTGAGCAGTCCTAAGTTGGGTTGTGGTGGATACAAATATATTTATCTCTACAGTTGGTAGTTAGGAAAATAAGCTATGATGGAATAGATTTAAGGTTTGTCTATGTAAGTTTATGTGGCAGTGAAAATAAGCTATGATGGAATAGATTTAAAGTTTGTAAGTTTAAGTGGCAGTACTGTTTCAGCAGGCTCTGGTGCCTGCAGACCTGTTCATTTTCCTGGAAAAATTAGTGAGAGAAGAATTGTTTCAGTTACAAACTTCAGAACTTGAATCACATAATTTTACCTTTATAGGTATGATTTGTAGTGGGATGTTTACTTACCCCCCTTTTTACTTGTATGGTCTAACTTCATTAGGAAACTCATTAATTTTTAATATTAGATTACCTTGTCTTCCCCAATTATGAAGACATTGGTGTGATGCAGTCTGCATTTTTTATCAGACTTTACCAGATTTTATGCTCTATCTGTAAATACATATATTTGAAATAGAAGGTTTGCCCCTACCTTGTCCTGAAGAAAGGACTGGTGGCTTTTGGGTTTAATTTTACAGGGAAGGATTTTGGTAGGATTGGTCCTATCAGATAGCAGGTGCACTTCAGTTCAGGTTACAAGCAGCTTCATTCCCTGTCTTCACTTGCTCATTTACGTAGAGGAAGCAAAATCTGTAATGCTGGGACTGAATCTGTTTCTCTTCCAGGTGTTGAATCTGAAACTCATCATGTCCCTACCTGACAGAAAAGTGCCCTTTAAGCTGCAGATGCCCAAGTGGCTGCTCTTTACCTCCGCTGTGTGCAGTGATTTGATAAGTGCTGTTCCTGTTACCTGTGGGTTTTTGTTGCTGTTCAGGATTACCCCAGACTGCAAGCCTTGCTTGCACCTTTTGCAGCTTGAGGAGCAGTTTTATAGAGAAGCAGAGTGATGTGACTTTGTTAGGGAGTTGGTGGAGCAAAACAGAAGCTGCTGAAGTGCTTGTGCTGTGAGCAGCAGAGTGGGAATGGCTGATGGAGGGATAGTCACTGTAGAACCATGTAATTGTTTAGGTGGAAAAGACCTTTAAGATTGTAGAGTCCAGATGTTAACCCAGCTGTTAACAAGTGTTAACAAGTAGTTTTAACACTTGAATAATGCAGGGTTATTGTCTGGGTCTGGACCTGTGTGAGCTTAGACTGAGTACCATCAAATTTCCAGACATGATCTCCTGCATCTTCAGGTCTGTTGTGTTAAAGCAGTGTAACCCACTGAGAGGACTACAAAAAAACTGGAGTAGCTGTATTTCTGAGCTGCCTAACACATCTCTCCACACCTTCTGTTGTCCAAAATTTCATGTAAATATCCAAAGCAAACTTGAAAAGGAAGCTTCAATTAGTGAAGCTGCAAATCTGAGTGAGTTTCTAAAAGTAATCATAGAGTCACAGAATATCCTGTGTTGGAAGGGGACTCACAAGGATCATGAAAGTCCCTGCACAGGACACTCTAAGAATCTCAGCAAATGTCTGAGAGCATTGTCCAAATGCCCCTTAAATTCTGCCAGTCTTGCTGCTGTGGCCACTTCCCTAGGGAGCCTGTTGGAGTTCCCAACCATCCTCTGGGTGAAAACCTTTTGCCTAAAAGCCAACCTAAACCTCTCCTTCCCCTTCATGCCATTCCCTCAGGTCCTGGACAGGTCACCAGAGGGAACAGCTCAGTGTGTGCCCTTCCTCTTCCCCTGGAGGAAGTTGTACCTGCAGTGAACTCTCCCCTCAATCTCCTCCAGGCTGAACAGACCAAGAGCCCTCAGCTGCTGCTCATGTGGCCTTCACTGTCTTCATGGCCCTCCTTTGGACGCTGTCATGGCTTTATGTCTTCTTAACATTGTGGTGCCCAAAACTGCCCCCAGGACTGGAGGTGGGGCTGCCCCAGTGCAGAGCAGAGTGGGACAGTCCTGTCCCTCACCTGGCTGGTGATGCTGGGACACAGCTGTCCCAGATGCTCTGGTGATGTCCCCAGGACACAGCTGGCCCTCCTCAGCAGGTGGCTTGAGTAGATTACAATGGACCTTGGCAGGCACCACCTCATGGAGGAGTGCATTTGAGATGCCTTAGGGAAATGGTAGTGTTAATGTTGAAATTTTGGCAGGCAGTGCTTGAAGACACCAAATACTTCTCAGATATATTTTTGTATGTCTTGAAAGCTGAATGTGAAAAACCAAAAGCCTGCTTAATTCACTTTTGAAGTTCTGGGGGAAGAATGGAAAAGGTCAAGAAATGTAAAAATTGCAGTTAAGCTGAAATGTTAATTTGGTTGTGCCTAGCAATTGCTGTTCCTTTCCTTTGTACTTTTTAAATTGCTAGCTTTGTAGGGATTTTTGTCTTTAAATGAATTTGATGATTTCAGTTTTCTTTTTTTAAGAGTTTATCTTTTTATTACCCAGCTGAACAGTTATGATAATGAGTTTGGTTTGCATTTTGCTTGTAAGATTAAAGCTGATGGTGAGACTACATAGTCAATGGCAACATTAGTTTGCAGTTCTGAGAGTGTAAGTGCTCAACAGACTAGTTTTCTGTCAGTTTTCAAAGACAAATGCTAAGCAGAGATGTTCAGCCTTTCCAGTTAACTTGCTGAAAAATGGGTACATCAATTCTGATAGCAGAATCTGTCTTTCAGAGAGCTCTGCTGGTATCTGCTGCAGTCTCTATAGCTTGGAAAGAAATTACTTTATGTATGATGTTATAGCTTGATGGCTAATGAAAAAGAGTCTTAAAGAACAAAATCATTGAAATCTCAACTTAATTCCATTTTGTTTATATAATTTGGATTTTAACTCCTGAGTAAGTTACATTATTTAGTTATTAGTATTGTTTATCACCACTGTAAGATTGTTTTGTGCAAGCTTTTTAGTAGTAACAGGGAAACATTTGGAAGTGCTGTCTTACCAATGATAGTCCAAAGCAGTTCAGTATTTTGGTTTATTCAAGGATAGAGGGGACTGGGAAGTGGAGCTTTTGTGTACAGGAGGGGCCAAAAGTGCCTTTGACACAAGTCCTGGGTGAACCCTCTGCCTCCAGCCTACTTCCTCCTGCTCCTGCCTTGTGGTTGGTGTCCTCCTCCCATGTACTGATGCTCTAGTGTGGGCTCTCGTGCTGCAAATCAGACTAGTGAGGAAGCTTGTAGTAAAGCAAACCTTAATAAAAAAAGAAAGGAAAATGGGAGGTGGAATTTCTGTTTAGATTTGCTACTGAAGAAAAGGAATGTAAAACTATTGCCATTTTCTGCCAGGTAAACCATTCTCACTAAATGTACACAAAAAATGTTATGCCTTCTTTTGTAGCTTGGTAACCTCTCTCTGGTTTGCTGCATTGGTTTGTTTTCAAGTGTTTGTGGAAATACAAGGGTGTACCTGTAAGAAGTGCAAGGAGACATTGCTGTCTCTGGTAGTCAAACACAGAGTTGGGAGAGTTACCTCTGTACCCAGTGAGGAGATCACTATTGAATGTTTTTCAGTTTTTATTAGGATGCAGTACTTAATCTGGGGCATTTAGGTGAGAGCTTGTTATGTGAGGTTGTTGGTCGGAGACAAGGGACGACACAAACTCACTGAGTGTCTTGGACAAACAATGTGTTTTGTTGTTCAAATCTTCTTTTTATAGGGAGTTTGAATTTCCCCGACTCAGGGCTGGGATCTCTCTCTGCCCAGATCTCTGGCCAGCGGTGTTTCTGCGCCTAGGCTTGAATGGGGATGGCTGAGGGTCCCTGTATAGGTTTGAATCCAGCCTATCTGGGGACTGTTCATCTTTTTTTTGGAACCAACCATGCTAGGCAGATTGGATTAGTGTTATATCTAGGTTTACCTTGTCCAGCTACAGTGTGACAGCACTGCCACAAGAGCTGATTATTGTTTGTTAAAGGATCTGTTAATGAAGTGAAGTTGGTTTCCGTTGTGGATAGCACTGGAAACCTAATTTAAAAGTTATATGGAAAAAAATAAGCTTTGAAGGCTGATAGTAATTCTGCAGGAATATTAGCTTTTCTAGGTTTTGGTTTTGTTTTGTTTGTTGTTTTTTTTTCTCAGTATAGATGTACATTAAGTTCAACTGAGAGGAGCTAAAAAAGTCTCATAAGAGCAAACAGTTTAGGTCACAGTTTCTCATCAGTTGTACCTGCCATGGAAGTATCTTATTCAGGTGTGTACAAGAAATGCCCTGAACTGCTTTAAAGGGTGACTTCATTGCCCTCTCTGTGTCTATCCCAAAGTCTTTCTAGTTTGTTCTGAAGAGCTAGTTTGAGAGGAGGAAACAGCCACAAGAACTTGAGGAAAAGCTGTAGGCATCGTAGACAACAAGATGGCTTTCCCCCCTATCCTGAAGACTTGAATTAAGTAGAGCTCCATTACTAACAAATTGCTTGTTTTCAATCCTGTGCAATTTAGCTTTTTGGTCTCGCTTGCTGTTAAGCTGATAGATTCAGATATCCTGCTTGAGGTACCCTGATTGTTTTTAAAAAAACCTTCCTGCTTTAGTGGGAGACTGTTTTTGTCCTTGGTAGTTTAATTCCCTGTTCTGCAAGATGGGTTTGCATGACTAGTTCTACTGACTCCCAGCAATCTTTGCATTCATGCTGCTTAGCATTGACATGGATGCCCAAGCCAGCCTCTAGTTTATGCTGATTTACAGCTCAGACTTCTTTTAAGTCTCCAACCTTTCGGGGTGTAAAAGTAGCAGTTCCAGACTTGCAGTTTTTGTAGCCTGAGTGTTGCTGTGTTTACCTAATGACAAACTGAAGTTACTTTAAAATAAGTGTTATGTCTGTAGTAGCCGACACAGTCATTATTTAATGCTAAACATGTTTTATATTCAGTAAAGCCAATAATTACCTATTAAAATTCTATAAATTCTTAATTGAATATTCTTCAGACAAAAATACTAACTAAGCAATTTTTTCCTCCATTATTTTGAGAAATGTTTTACAGTACTGATTTTCATGTTCTGCTTAAAATAGACATTGGGAGATTTTTGTAGTTTCTTTGGAACTGAGGTTGAGAGGGCTTATGGAGCCATGTAATTCTTATGGTATTCTGAAAAAGAAATAATTTGCACAGTATTGGTACTTGATGTCTTAAGTACTTTAAGACCTTCTTAATGTAGTTTGGCATGTTGTAGATTATACAGATACAGACTATATTGGCAAAATAAGTTTTATTTTAATATTTTAATTAAGTTAATGTCTGGTGTGTGTTTTTTTCCCCCTAACAGGTGCAGGGAAAACACCGACTTTAGGAGGAGGATTCCACGCCAACCTGGGAAAGGAGTCACGAGCAAAAACTCTACAGAATGGTACTAGCAAGTTTTAGTCTTGCTGATATGAATTCTTTTTATTAATATGGTCGATACAATTAATTTTTAGTTTTGAATGTGACCTCAAAACCTTGGCGGGCCCCTCATTATTCAGTGGACAAGTCTGCTTAGTGCTGATTTTTCATTGTGCTCTCATTTGGCTGCTACACCTGATTTATGAGTTCATGTGGCTGACTGACAAAGGGTAATGGCACCTGACAATATTACTGTGGTTTAAAAGGGCTTTTTCAAGGTTGACATGCCCATTGCACCTTTTTATTATCTGTTAAACCTATTGTGGCTTTTTATTTAGTCCATTTTCAGGGTTCTTGGAATACTTTATTCATGTTTATTTAAAAGTATAGTTCTTCAAATATTTTTGGTCTTAAGCAATGCAAGTGTGAGATAATGCATATAAGTAATCATGTGCTTAATATGGGATCATTGAATAGAGAGAGGAAAAATGGAAAAAAGGTTTTAGCGCACAGATGACATTAAAATAAATATTCTCATTACATGCTTTACATTTTAATTGAGATTTCCATATTCTACACTCTTTAAAGAGGATGAATAAAACCAGCTTTTATTCCAGGAGCAGAATGGTCTTCCAGTTTGCTGTTGCTCATATCAAGGGACAGGAGTTGTCATTTTTTGGTTAATTAATACTCCTGTCTCATGACTCTTGGAGATGACAGCTGATGGACTGTCATAGCAAAGTCTCAGAAGCTGACATGTAATTAACCATGGATGTAAATGGGTTTTATGATAAGGTACTCATTTGGGGGAGATATTTTAGGGAAAGGTATTTTCCTAAATTAATCTTACATTTGCAACTCAACACAGAAAAATCTTGCCTATATTATGCCTCTGTAGGTATATGAAGAGTAAGATTGATCTGGTATTGTATCTTCATAGGTATGGAGAGGCTAGGATTGATCTGTGTCATTGAAGTATAGTCAGATTACTCTACTCAGCATTATTCAGCTGATATATATACAGGTTGTTTTATATACAGAATGTTTTATTCAGCTGTTTTTACTTAAGAGTATTGAGCCCTGTTTGTTTGGCAAAGTAAAGCTTGCACTTTAGGTGAGCTAGTGTCAGTGTCAGGTCTGAAGTTACTATCTTTGGAATTTTAAATTTCCTGTCTAACATGTAACCTATATAAGCAGTGGGATAAGCCACTGAACTTGATGAAGTCTGGTTTTGGATTAAGGCACTTTAATCAAAACTGTAATTTTGAACAGGCATTTTAAAAATAAATTGGCTTTTTGTGCATAAGAACTTCACAGTTGTCTGTAATTGTAAAAAGTAAAATGCTGATGGAAGGAAATCTGTCTTGTTGCTTCGTGGAGTGTTTGAATCCTTCAAAAGCCCTTTTGGTTATGCCAAAAGGTAATCACAAGTAAAGACAGTGTAGGCGTTTTTCTAGAATCTAAACACAGCTTTTTTCTTGGATGAGTGTTTGCGGGGAATATGTCTGAGCATCTTCCTTCCCCACAGCTTTTGTGTGGGGGGCCTCCCTGATCAAAAACAGTGATTGTGACTTGGCTAAAGTATATCAGCACTGTATACAAAAACATTTAGTTGCTTTACATGAACTTATCTCCCAAACAGTCTTGAAATAGGAAAATAATTTGTCTTTTTAGTTACACTTCTCTGAAGCTCTTTGCAGGTTTTCTTCTATGTTTTTTTCCTCTGTCTATCCATTATATAAGGAGCAAGTGTTTGGTCTTTGATTTCTGTAGCCAACCTGCATTTGTCATGCTGCCAATCTATCTCTGGGAAAGTTCTTTTCAGTGAGCTAAGTGATGTTCTTGCTCAGTCCCAGGCATGACAACAGCAGCTGATATTTCAGGTAGAGCAATTGGTGTTTGAAAGCCTTTTCTTTTCTGTCGCTGAATAATGAGCCGGTTGTCTGCTGCTTTTAATCACACTTCTGGCTTTACATAGTTTTTAATTGCAAATTGAGCTATGGCAATGAGCTTACAAAATCTCACCCTGTCACTGTGGGCCCATGATCGTGGCTTTTTTTTGGGGTGAAATTATGTTAAATATCCATCATGGTTAGACTTGAAAGTGTAGCAAAGTAAATGAAATTACTGGACGTATTTTAAAGGAGAGGTAGGTATGGAGTGCTTCATTGAATGAAGCTGAAGTGCACTGCTAGTTGGCTGTATGAAAAATGAACAGTTATAAAAATTGCTGAGCTACTTATTTATTTGCTGGTGCCACTCTGTTGGCGTTTCCAAAGTTAACTGTGCTGCAGGTGAAGTGCTGAACTTGCTCCCATGGGGATGCTGGTGCAGGACAGCCTGCGAGGGCGGCCACTGGTGGCTCCTCCTGCTAAAAGGGAGAGCCAGGCCCTGGGAAGCAGGGATGGGCAGTGGATGGAGTCCCCAGAGTGCTGGGGAGCAGCTGAGAGCCCGTGTGTGGTCCGAGACTGCTGGCAGCTCTCGCTCTGCGCCTGCTCTGCTCGCCAGCAACCTGTGGGGAAAGTCCGGCCGTGGAGCAGGGACTTGCTGGGTTTTAAAAACCAACCACCTCCCCCTGCTATCCCTCCTTCCCCCCACTCCTTCCTCATGTGCTTTGGGCCAAATTCTTCTTTACTGTAAAGTCTGTCTTTCCAGGGGAGGTGATCTGGACTCACTGTCTCTTACTTAATTACCAGCAAAGCAGCTGGGCTTGGCTGAGTGTATGATGCTGCTGGTTTTTTTGAGGCTTTTAATGAAAGGATGTTAGAATTTGATGAAGAACAGTTTTGCATTAGAATGCTTAAGGTAATAACTTTTTTTTCCCATGCATTCTAAAGTGAAGAAATGCAAAAGTAAAATCTCCCAGCAACTGCTCATCAGTTCTGGACTCTTCTACAAAATCATGGTGTGCATTGGTGTTTTTATAAATATGTGTATTTATGCTCTAAACAAAGCCATGGGCAAACTCTGACCATTTTGTAGTTTTCAGGTTTGTGTAAGAATGTCCATTACACAGAACAAGTCTCCCTTACCACACATATCTTTGCTGTACCTTTCCTTACTATTTATAATGCAGCAGGGCATGGCTGTTCAGTTTCTCCCTTTCTTTTCTGAACCAGCTGATGTTTGTGTGTGTTTGTTTGGGAATGGCTGCTTACAGCAACTGGAGTCTTGTTTACACTTGCTAAAATATTTATGCAGAGAAGATTTAATACTGTTGTATTTGTTCATAATCACTTTGATTTTTAGAGTGCAGTACTGTGCTAATTGAGTGTATGAAGCTCCACAAGTTCAACAGGCTCAGGCCCACAAAATGTTTTGCATCTGTACATACAGACCTCATTTTTGTAGTAAAAACCTGGACATCTGTGAGATGATGTGGTGTTTCAGCTTCAACTTTGTTTGAATGGATATGGCAAAATAGCTAAATACTACTGTTTTTCTGAAAAAGAAGAATTGTGAGTAAAATACCAGCTCAGAGGGGAGACTCTTTGAGAAGACATGTTCAGAGGAATTTGAGCCTCTTCAAATTTCTACAGTATTGGTCAACACTTACAGTTACTTCCAGAGCTGAAATGCAGAGTGATGTCTCTTTAAATCCCATTTTACAGTTCTGTGCTGCATTACATAATCTCTCTAAATAGCCAGTTTATTCTTGTTTCCTTGCAGGCAATCTGCTCTCGCTGTATCAGTGTCAGAGTCGTTGTTACAGGGGAATTTTTCTTGACTTGGAGCTCTGATACTTTCAGTAGTCTTCAGTGACCAAAAAGAAAAGGGACAGGGGGAGGAGGGTCAATGGCGTGATTATATATATTATATTATTATTGAAAGTTTCAGTTGCAGATATTAAAATTTGGTCTAAACTAAGTTTGAAGATTGCAGCTGCATCTAGCTTAATCCAATTTCTGAACTGTTGTGCTGTGTTTTTAATTATTTCTTTAAATGAATGTGTGTTTTCCCTCAGTCCTCTTAAATACCAAAACATAGCTAACAGTATTTTAATGCTAAATGGGAAAGTGTTTCTGAAGATGGTCTGTAATGCATTTTTTACTGTTTGCATTTACACTATTTGTTTAATTCTTTAACATTTGTTGTCATCACTCATTTTATAGCTGGTTTGTTACAAGTGATTATGGAGGGATCTGGTTCCTCCCAGAACCATACATTGTGAATTAAAAAAGGACAATATATTACACATGTGAAGAACAGAAGTATCCAAAGGGGAGGAACAGAGAGCAAAACTAGAACAGCAAGGGAAGGGAGAATAGTGGAATCCTAGAATAACTGAGATTGGAAGAGACCTCTGGAGGCTGACAAAATGGCTTTGAAATTGCATTAAGCTGCTGAGGGCCTAGAGCAGCTGAACTCCAGCTATTACCAAGGAAGGATAGGACAGTTTCCCTGGTCAACCTGTTCTGCAATGGTTGGCTACCCTCACTGTGAGGAATTTTTTCCTTGTGTCGAGTCAGAACTTATTTTGATGAAATGCAACTCTTGCTTTTTGTCCTTTTGCTGTGCATTTCTCATGAAGCAGCTCTGGCTGCATCTTTATAAGCTCCTACTGCAAAGCTGAAGGCACCAAAGAGAATTCTCCCTCAGCTTTCTTGAGAGTCAGCAAATTCATCTGTCAGCCTCATCCACGTGCTGCAGTCTCCAAATCATCACAGGGACTCTTTGCTGGACTTGTTCCAATATGCCAATGCCTCTTCTGCAGAGGAGCTCTGAACTGGACAAAGTACTCTAAATATAGTCTCATAAGTGCTCAACAGGGGATGATAATCACTTCTCTGGACCTGCTGGCTGCAGTTTTAATAATGTGGCTCTGGGATGAAATTAACCTTCACCACTGTGATTGGGTGCTGCTGAGCCATGGTCAGCTTTTTGTCCATGAGGAAACTAGACCCTTTTCTGCAAAAAAGTCAAACAGAGTCCAGCCTCTGCTTTTGCCCTGCAGTTTTTCTGTCCCAGGTGCAGAAAAATTGCATTTGGCTCATGAGGCTTCTGTCAGCTCATTTCTGCAGCATCTTAGGATTCCTCTGAATAGTGGCTCTGCCCATCAGCATATTGGCCACTGTTCCAATGGGATGTCATCTGTAGGCTGGCAAAGGAAACCTCCTGGCCTGTTATTCATGTTGTTAATGAAGGCATTAAACAGTATTGATCCCAGTGTAAGTCTGATGGTGAAAGTGCTGAGGACTATCTTTGAACCAGGCCAGCCTCTCACTCAAGTTGCTGTTCACTGGCCTAGTCCAGATCTCTGCAATTTGGCCGCCAGGGAGAATGATGAAATGGGATGAGGGAACAGCTGCAGTTTGAATTTATCTTGACTTCATTCTGGCTGTTGCAGCTGGGCATGATCCACCCTCATTGACTCTGTGCTGGCAATTCCTGGTTACATTCTTGGGTTTTGTCTGTCTGGAAATGGTTTCCAGGTAGATTGTAGCCTTCCAAGAGGCTGAGAGGAGCCTCACTCACCTCTGGAGTCCTACTTCTTCCTCTGGAAGAGAAGCCTGGTACTTGCTGCCTTCAAGTCAGAGAGGACCTCTTTAAATTCCTACAACTTTTTGAAGATGGCAGAGATTACTCTTTTTACTGCCTCCCTTTGCATTCTCAAATATATCTCATCAAGTCCAATTAACTTGTGTGTGTAGATTGTGCTTAAGGGAGCCCTTGCTCAGTCTTTACCATGGATAGTTGCTGACCTATTCTCTGAACCAACTGAAGCCCTCTGAAATCCAGTGTTGTAATTATGCTACCCATCTTTCTCACACCCCTCAAGATCTTGTTTATCTGGGGTTGCTGTAATCAAGCCTTGCCATCAGATTTTACACCCTCCACCACTTCTTCCTTTCCCAAGAGTGGCAGGTGTATCACAGCCTCTGCTTGACCTGTTCCTGATGTGCTCTGGAATTCCACTGGATTGCCTGTGACCCACTATGGTTCCTCAGCTGCTGGGGTGGATGCAGTTCACCATGAGAACCTGGAGGTCTTCCTGCTTTCTAAAGAAAGCTTCATCTTCAGGATCAGATGGTCTATGGGAGGTGCTCGTCACTGTTTCTTTTGGCCTTGCCTCTCATCCAAACCTATTTACTTTTTATTGACCTGTCAATCATTTTTCAGCAGAGCTTCAGACTTTCAGGCTGTTCCTCTGTATAGAATGAATCCCTGTCACCTTCCCTGTCTGTCCTTGTGCAGCCTGTCACCATCCATCTCCTTACTCCAGGCACGTGAGCTGTTCCACATTGTGTCTGTAACTCCCCAGTGAATTTGTAGTTTTGCAGCTGTGCATAGGCTTTGAAGTCTTCCAGACTGTTTCCTTCATCAGATGCAGTCTTTTCTTTGACTCTTCCTCCTGTATCAATTCCTGTCCCTGGCTTTGATTTCAGTAATGAAACTTCTGGTCTAGGCTCTCTGCCATCATCTTGTCCTTGCCTTCATTTCTGTTGTGATAGAAGCTAATCCTAATCCTCTCATATCTCTGTTTATTAACACCACATCGAATTTTCTCTCTTGTTGTCTTTTAAACTAATCATTGCTTAAAGTTCTCCTTTTCTGGTTTGGCCTCATATCTTCCTAAATTTCTTTACTCACTAAGGCTTTGAAAGACTTCCTCTTCTAGCCAGACCATTGCTTCAGTTTTACCCTTTGATCTGCCTACTGCCTTGTCCCTTACGAGTCCTTTCTTACCATTAGCGCTTTCTCTCTCATCCATTGCCTTCATCTTCACATTTCATGTTAACTTTCCCCACCTCTCTTTGAGGATAAGGGGGCATCTTCTCCTTTTCATTTGGGATGATATTACATGTTTTTCATGTGTGAGTGTGTTTGGTTGGGTGGTGGATTTTTTGTTGTTTGTTTTGTTTGGTGGTTGATGTTTCAAGTGCAACCTTTTCCCTTGGTAAACTTCTTCAACCTCAACATACCTCTTCCATCTAGTCCTATGTCATGGCTGGACATGGGTGGCAAAATTTAGATGTCTGTGTGAGCTCCTGTTTCTCATCTCCTTTCAGAGGCTCTGCATAGAGGCAGACAGATTTAGGGTGTGATTAATTTAATCTGAAGGGAAGTCAGTGACTCATTCTCTGAAGCGTCTGTTTCTCTTCACTCACTGAAAGGAAGTCTATATTGACTAAGCCCAGTCACTCATCTCTGAAGATAAGGGTGATGAATTGTAGGCTTTGGTGTCTGCTGAATCTGTCTGTATTTGTGTATCTCCCTGTTGACATAGAGTTAACGTGGCCAGAACTGAACTACAAATTGCATCCAACTGTTCTGGCCCTTTGCATGTTAACAAGTTCAAACTTCTTCCTACTGAGGCCACTCACAGCTTTCTTTCCTCCTGTCTTGTAGATCCACCCTCTCCAGCATCTGCTAAACCATGGATGTGTCCTATCCATAACATTCACATATTTGTTTCTTGAATAAGTGTTTCTTGACTTTCATTACTCTTTCTCTCTCATCAGAACATGCTCCAGAGCCAGGAATGCAGAAAAGTTGTGACCTGGAATGCTAATTCTTTGGTCCTTAACTTCTTCATCAAACAATTTTTAAAGGAATGTTGTTTTCCTTTCACATTTGTGATTGCTGTTACTGATCACACAACAATTCAAGAGGAAACTTCCCTGGTGTTACTGAGCTGTTGTGTTTGACCTCCAGCTTGCTGGACCTCTGTGCTTCTGAGGCTCGCTTGGATGTCAGTAAGTGTGGGCTTTCTTGATCTTCTGCTTCAGTGCAGGCTCTGGTACGTTCCACAGCTTGATGCTGGACTCCCTGGTGGCTGAATCTTCAGGGTATCTCAGTATCTTGCACACTTTTCTCAGAGCTTTGTGTTCAGGGTTTGCAGGCAACTGCACTAATCAGCAAAGACACTTCAGGAAAACAAACAAAAAACCTCAGGGGCAGAAAACCTACTCTTTAGCCAGCATGAGTTACTGCAAGAATTTGGATGAAAGCAGAATATTATATTTTATATTTCCCTGCCTGTTTCCCTATTACTCCAGAGTTTGATTCAGAAGCCTCTGAGGAAGCTGGGATCCTTCTGGTTGATATTCTGGCTTCTATTCAGGCACATGGAGAATCTCTTCAACCTCATTTTGCTGATGAGATTCTGTCCTTCATCATCTCCAGTTTCTTTTGTTAAAAGACCAGTTGAGTTCATCAGCTGATAAGGGATGACTTTTAGGTTATACATTGATTAATTAGTTTCTACTTGAGTTGAAATTTGAAAATTTTTATTGTCTTAAATCTTGGCCATTTTTATGTTTCACTGGGGAATGATGAATAAAGTACTTGTCTTGGAGATGCTTTTGCTGTGCTCTTTATCCTTACAGGGACAGTTTAATGGAGAAGAGTCCATGTGTCCTTTAATGAGTTCTGTTATTTTCTAAGAAGATCTGGGATCCTTTAAGAGTAGAGGATCTGCTGGAGATAATGCCCAGATTTTGCCCAGAGGCTGATTGACAACTTAAAACTTTGAGCACAGCAGTCCACTGGCTTTGCTGGTCTTCCTAACTTTGTTCCTGTGTTTTCTTAGCCAGAAAAGGGAAAAATTAGAAAAGGCATTTCTGAAATTCCTGAGAGGTGTTGGTTCAGTCTGTATGTGACTGAGCAAACAGAAGGATTGTCCTGTGACTGAGAACAGTCTCTGTTGTTACTTTTTCTTTTAATTTTGAAGGTTGTCTTTGAAGTTGAAAAAAAATAAAATTGCAGTCTTAATCAAATGAGTTAACATGACTTGGGTTGACTTAACTAATAACTAGAAATATTTGCATGTTCAGCTGCTTTGAACTGGCCTGTTTGTGACTCTGGAGTTTAAAGCATCTTTCATGATTCCTTTGCTCTGTCTCCTCTCTGGTGTCTGCTCTGTCTCTTGGTTTATTAGCTGACTGTGGGCAAGAGAACTCTTGTGACAGGGAAGCACAAGTCTCTCCTTCATTTTATCAAACAAGAGAAGAAATGCCCTCTAAAGTTCTGCACACTTGTGAAATTTCTGGCTTGGATATTAAAGTTTTGGCCTTTTTTATTTCCAAATTTGTCTCTTAAATTTGACATTTTCTCTGTGACACAGAGTAGCATGGTACTGATCCCATTTGTGGAATTCACTTATGGAGATTCATCTCCCTGCAGCCTTGTGTAGGTAATTGAAACTTGTCATTTCTCTTGAGAGCAATTCTTTAGTTAAAGATAGTTTACCTAGTAGGCTAATGTTTTTTAAAACATTTGCTTTTTATAGTACTATTCACAAGGAAATGAACTTGGGTATTAATAGGTTTATCTTTCTTCTTGTACAGTGTGGGAGAAAATAGGTGATTGCCTCTCTCCTTCCTCCCCCTCTAGTAATATCTTTACATTTCAGAGCTAGATTTCTTCTAACAAGCAACTGAATTAAGCCATTTTAACTTTGCAATGTTGTCAGACAAGCAGGTAGTACTCCAGGTAATATAGCTTTGGTTTAACTTCCATGTAACTGCTGCTTTCTTTCTTGATAATAAAAGAGTGTGTACGTCACTTTTATGGCATAGGGCTGTCTTAAACATTGAAATGTGAGTTTTGAAGTGTTTGTGTCATTTTATAGGCACTGTGGCTCAAAACTTGAGAGGAGGAAGGCTGTTGTTGCTTTTTAATGCTGTGATCTCTGGTAGTGCTGAGTTCTTGTCATGTGTTGAAAGTGCTTTTTGTTTTGCTCTGTGGAATAAATTGGAGTGCTGGTGATGTGGCAGCACAGGAGAGCATTCCCTAAGCCTGAGGGTCTGCAGGTGTGATTTGCTTTTGGAGCAATTGCATTTTTTGGAAGATTGTTTTTCTGAAATGATGGCTGCAGCATTAAACTTCTGGACCTCTGCAGAAATAACAACAGAAGAAATTCAGAAACTGCTGGACTTCTGTATCAGGCATGAAATGTGTGTCAGTGAGAGCTTCCTGTATCCAGTACAGCCACACCAGCAAATTTATTAGCACACTGACCTCTGTCAGCCCCCTGCTCAAAAGAAGAAACCACCAAAAACCTCAGAACTAAACTCTGGCCCCAGCCTGAACAACAGCTCTGTGCACACAAGCAAGTTCTCTTGGAGCTGGGTGATTGCAGTCCTGGGCTTTGCTGCCCTCCCTGCAGGTTGTGCTGTCAGCTCAGAGGGCTGGTTTGGTGCAGTGTGTGGGTGGAAGGAGCTGTTGTGTAAAGGGTTGGGAACTCCTCTGGGTGGTATTGCCATCAGAACCCGCAGCTCTGGAGTCCAGCCCACCTTGTAAGAGCAGAGCCAGTTCAATCCCAGCCTTTCCCATCCCTCAGCTGCCCCTTCCCACCCCTTCATCCAAATGTGCCGGGCTGCAGCTTGGGCAATGCACCTCTTTACTGGGGCAGTGAAAAGATCTGGGTTTCACAAGCAAAATAAAGGAAAAAAAAAGAACCAACCCTTGTTTTCCTTTTATCATTTCACTCCTCCACATGCCACCAGAGATTGGAGGAGGGAGTGGGTGACGCAGAGATGAGCAGGAGCCTCCTAAACCCGTTCTGCAGCACGAGAGGCTGAACGCAGAGCTGCGCACTGAGCTTCTCTCTCTCTTCTTTTTTCTCTTACTGTTTTTTAAACATTTATTTATAACCCACTGTCCTGTTACGTTCAGTCCTGCACAGTCAGTGTGAAGGAAGGTGTTTTCTGTTCTTTTGGCTTGGCTTAGTATGAGTGGGAAGACTTTTTAGCAATGTTCTGTTCATTGACTGCTGCTGGCAGATGGATGCTCTCCGCTTGAAGTGCCTCAGGCCTTGATATCTTCCGTTTTCTCCCCCTCCCTCCTCCCAGCACACACCCCGGAGTGTGCAGGCTGTGCTAATTTAGTCACAACTTAAAAGGAGTGATGAAGAAGAAATGCTCAGCTCTAATAGAATTCTTGTCGCTCATGACATCTTCGGGGAGCACATTTTCATTTCAGGATCCCTAAGGATTTTTTCCAGCAATGTGTATTAGATGTTCTGTGATGCTTCGATGGAGCAGCAGGAAAATTTGTAATGCATTTTAGGACCAAGATGCTAATTCTGTTTATATATTAATCAGTTTAGAAAATACAGCATACATGACATCCAGTTTGATATTTTTCAAGTATTTTAGTAACCCAGGCTTGACTCTTTCTGGTTCTGAGGTGGCTTTTCTATCTGTCTGAACTACAAAGCAAACCTTTAAACAATCATTTGGTTAACCTAATATGTTCAAACATTTGAACCAATTACTGTATTTAATAAACTGAGTGTTCCTATATCAAGAGTTTTCCTTGCTTACCATCATAAGTCAGCTGATGATAGGTCTGAGGAGTTTGATTAATTTTTCAACAGAACCACAAAATTTTACCATTTGCTGGTAAAAATTGCTTGTATTTTTAATGGAAAATAAAGCCAAATTATACCCAATCTGACTTAAAAGCTGTTCTTCTGTGCTGATGATTATGCCTTAACTTAGTGGATGTTTTCAAAATCCTGTACAGCCTCAATCACCAGATGGTGCTGTTACACACTGCTCAAAACATGCCTGGAAAATAAGTTTCAATTCTACCATTGCCATACTTCTTGAAGTGTAATTTAATGGGAGGAGTGGTGAGAAAAAGAATTTCTTTCTTTAACCATGTCTTTAAATTAGAGCCTTTCCTGAAAAATTGGGTTTTGCTCTTGTGAGAGGTGCTCAGAGCAGAATTTTCTGTCACATGGTTTATGACCATGTTTGATGTAAAAATGTTATATGGGATAATTTAGGAGGGTGGATGCTGACTGTGTGGGACCATGTCTGGGCTGTAGTCAGTGTGTGATTCCTTCTTGGTTGCTGAGATTATGAAGACTTGCAGTAAGCAATGAAGGAGTGTAATATGCAAATATTGAATGTTTTAGTAAAGGTGAAAGGCTGAAGAGTGATGTCTCTTCTTAAGCGGGACATAACCTGTTTAATGAATGAGATGTAAATTAATCTGGTGAATTTGGAAGGGAAGAACTCCAGTCTCCTCTGGAAAGACTCTCTTTAAAAAAAGAAACCCAGGTTCCTAATGCACAATTTCTTTTCAACGTCTTCAGTAAATGTAATGCTTTTTCTCTTATTTAGAAAAAAACTCTGCAACATACATATAAAATGCAGTAATTTTTCCCCCTCAGCAGTTGTAAAGTAATTAGAGTTGTAAAGAAAGTTGCCTTTTTCCTAAGGCTTTGCAGAACTGGTTGTTTATGGTTAAATGTGGAATGGGAAATCATGAGTTTAAAGTTGCAAACTCTTCCCTTTAGATGAAGATGTTTTCCCCATCTTTGTACTCAAATAATTGAATCATTTTGGAAAATAAAAACAGCTAAGTACTAGGCTGTACTACTTAGACTAAACCTAAGTAGTGCTAAACATGTAGATAGAAATGAAAGAAGTTTAAGTAATTGCAGGAGGGGGGAAGAATTCTCAAATGCCTATCCCTCCTGAAGGCATTATTATTGCTGTAATTTTAGATGTAATTTCCTACATTAAGAATGTAACGCTTGAAAAAATGGATTTTATTGTTTCCTAAGCAATGATTTTTTTTTAAACTTTGTTTTCTAATAAACATTCAAAGACACTTTAAGAACAGAGAGAGAAGGTCTCCTCAAACCCAGGCTCCAGTGTGGCAAGCTGGGTTTTGGATACTTAAGCCTGGTTTTGATCCATGCTGTGTAAACCTGCCCTGGCTGTCAGCAGGAGCTGTATTTGCTTGGCATTACTGCTTGGGACACCAAGTATGTAGCTAGAAGATGGCTTTAATCACCAAGATTTAAAGCCTTCATGCTGTTACAACAAAGCTGTCCCAAACAAACACAGTGCAAATTAATTGGAAAGGCCATTGATTGCTTAGGTGTTTAATGTCAGTTCAGAGGATTCCTGCCTTTTCAACCCAAAGAGGCTTCTCTTAAGTTTGAACAATAGAAAAATCAAACATGGATCTTTCTTCAAAGAAAGGTCATTAGCACTGAATGACACAAAACAAGTGGCTAATTATATCCAAATGTGTGACTCCCTAAGATGTTATATTATGTGAATGAGCATATAAATGCATTTTTAATAAAATCAATTAGAAATGGAATTTTTAGAAGAAAGCTGTATACTCTTCCTTTATGTGCCCTAATGTCATTCAGTTGATTATTTGTACTTTTGGGTAGTATATTATGAAATGCATAATATTAAGAAAGCAGATTAGGGTCACAGCTCCAGTTTCTGAGTTTCTGTGTTTGTGGAATCACTTAGGATGTACAGGAATTACACCCACACCTTCTCCTGTATGGCTGTTATTCCATAGAGAGAATGTATTGATTAGTATTTCCACTGTACCTTCATATTTTTTATATATATATATATATATATATCAGATATGCTACTTGATTGCTCTTATAAATCAGTAGTCAGGGAAAGCACTCTGTGCATTTTTATGGTAGGAATCATGAATTTGCTACTTTGCTTTGTAGTCCATCCACTTAGGATGAATTTCTGAGAATGGGTTGCTCTGCAGACGCTGGTCTGGTCTGAGGCTTGAGGGCTATTTTGGTAACAATATAGACCTTAGGAACTTGAGGTTGCTTTTTTGTGTCCTGTCCTTACAAAATTGATGTATAAGACAAAGCCACCTTCAATGTCCTTCCTTTTTAGAAAGCATCACATTATCTTGTCTGAAAGCGGGACATAAATGTTGTGGTTTCCAGCCACACTCTCATGGGTTTGCACAGGTGCTGAAGCATGGGTGATCATCCTTAAAAGTCATCCTGGTACTTATTTCCAGAGTTTGGCAGAGCCAGTTGATGCATTTCTGGTTCCACTGGGCACGTGTGCATATGCATGTAAGCTCAGATGCACAGAAATACTTTTACATGGGGAAAGACAATTTGTAAATTAGATTAGGAGATGGATATCTTTGCTCCTGGCATGTAGTGACAGGGCAAGAGGGAATGGCTTTAAGCTGAAGGAGGTTAGGTCTAGATTAGATACTAGGAAGAAATTCTTCCCTTTAAGGCTGATGAGACAGTGGCTGATTGGCTGATGCTGCTTGGAGAAGTCATGGCTGCCCCACCCCTGGAAGTGTTCAAGGCCGGGTTGGATGGTGCTTGGAGAAACCTGGCCTGGTGTCCCTGCCCATGGCAGGAGGGGTTGGAGCTTGATTATCTCTAAGGTCCCTTCCAGCCCAAACCATTCTGTGATCCCATGATGTTTCTGTAACCTTAGACAAAGCACAGAAGTTGGGTGTTACCGATGAGCTTCACTCAAAGCTTGTGGCTGCACTTCTTGCCAAGGCTTGTCTCACTTCTCTTTCTTGCTCTGGCTGATGCCTGTAGAAAATTGACTGTTTGTTTTTTTTCCTTGGGTTGTGTCTCAGCACAAAATCTTCATCAAAATCTTCAGAGCACTGGGAGCGGGTGCAAGGGGTGGTGGTGGGATGGATGGGGGGATGTTGGATTTCCCCTTTCAATTGTCCCCAGCAGCTTCATCCTCTGCTATTTTACCTGTTTTATTATGAAAGAAAAAAGTAGAGTTCTTCTAATCCAAGAAGGATAGGGAAAGTACTCTTACAAAAAAATAAAATGATGAAAAGTACAGGCCTAGCTGGTCCAGTTGAATCTAGTCTTCATGCTGGGGTTTTTGTGTGTCCTCTCCTGCTTTTTACCCTACATTTACTGTGGAGTGAAAAGAGGAAAACAGACTTTATATGAAAATGCAGTAAATCACTAATAGCTCTTAATTTATTATTCACTCCTCTCTAATTACCAGCCTCCATTTTAAATGTGAGATGAATCCTCACAATTTGCTAATCCAAATTCATCCTCATTTTCAAAGGTGAGGATGAAGCTGTCCTCCTATTGTCAGCAAATCAGCAGCTATAAATTAGGAGATTTTAGAGGGGTTGCCTTATTATCCTGAGCTCCATGCAACTTGCCAAATCCAAGCAGGTGTTATGTTTGCTTGCTCCCTCATTGTGAAAGCTCAGGGAAAATAGCTAGAAATAAAATTGTCGAATGTCAGCAGAAATCTTGTGATTTCACGGCAGTACTAATGTGGGTGACTAGCTTTGAAAATGCAGCCCCTTTCCACCTTAAAAAAAATTCTCTATCTAAAGGTTTCTTCTTTTTAGAAGGTAGGAGGTGGGGAAATAATCTGACATATTTAGCTACATGAAATCTTGTTTTTAAAATTAAATACAAGGAAAATAATTTACAAGGTTGCTTAGTGATACTGTGGGAAAATGTGTATCGAGACTATTCAAAGGCATCTCAAAGTAGATTTAGAAACTATGGTTCCTGACAAGCACTAGAAAAAAAAATACTGCTTCTGGTGCAAGCTGAATCAGTCCTTGAGTGTGTCAAGAAAGAATACCACTTTTCAAGTGATTTTTGGAACAAATCCAGGGTGCTTGTGAGGTGACGTTTGTTGTCTGAGTGGTCTGTGTTATTCCAGCTGGCCCTATACTAAAAGTTAACTCTTGCTTGCTGCCAGCTTCTTTCTTGAGAGCAAATGAGTATCTGTAGCTTTGGCCAAAATAAAGTTGTTAGACATCCTGTGGATCATAAACATACTTCTGTCTCTTTGTGTTCTCTGTGCATGGTGAGTTCACCATGCATTGGTGGCACATGGTCTCCTCAATGGTAGTTTGCACCATACTATAGATCTGGGGGAACTGGGAATAGAAAAAATGTTCATTTTGCAGGACTACAGCAGTGCTCAGATGCTCTTTTTGCCATCAGGTACACAGATTTCCTACTGCATGTGTGGGTAGTTTGTTACCCCCAACATTGCTCTTTGCTTTTTGATCTGACATGTACGATAAATTTTGTTCTGAGATCATTGCAGTGTTTGATTCCAGCTTTAAGAAGAAGAGGAACCTTGAGGAAACTGATCAAGGTCTTTGACATAGAGGGGAAAAAAGCTTTGAGGTTGTTTTGGATTTCTGAGAAACTGATTTGTCATGCCAGCAAAGTCAAGTTGTGGGATTACAGTGACACTGAATATTGCATACCAAATTCAATATCCAAAGAAAACTTCAGCAGAAGAAAAGGAAAGCATAAGGGAACGTAAGCAGTCACATGGAAGTGAAAATCAAGTTCTTAGAAAAGTACATTTGGGATGAATTGTCTCCTCTGCATTTTGCAGCAGAAGTCAGGGGCTGTCACCTGCCTCCATGGCTCAGCACACGGGATCGTGTGTGGTTTTCCATCTCCTCCAGGAGCACTTGCTCCCTGTTAAGCCAGGAAGGATCCTTGTGTCACATATCCATTCCTGATTCAGTCTGTAGAAAGCCTGAAAGGGAGATGACATAATAACAGCCACTTGCAAGAAGATGTTGTTAAAGTTTGAGAGCTCTGATTTCAAAATGATAACAGGCGCTGGTACTAGAGGGTAAAACCACAGCTGATTTGAGAACCTCAGAAATGTTTGGTTGTGCCAAGTTCAGCTTCCCATGCATGGGGGCATGGCTTTCAGTAGGAATTGAGTGCTTAAGATAATAAAAGCTGGGTTAAACAAAGCAGCACCTATGCTTCTTGTTGTAGGCCAGTGCAGTAGGCATTTGACCATAGAGAAATGTGAACTTGGGTGTGTCCTGTTGCTGTTGTAGCTGCCAGGGACATGGATACCTGGATGTAAGGTTATCTTGCACAAAGCTAGGCAGAATTTCATCAGCCTGTCTGCTTTTCAAAACACTCAAGTAAAATACAAAAGGTAGGAAGGGCCAGATTATAATTGTTCTGCAGAGGGAGAACATGGTCCTTGAGGCTGATTAATGTAGCAATAGAACTTCTGAGGCCTTCAGTGAGGAACTGCTTGTAGCATAAACAGGTCTGAGGCAGGCAGCTGATTGAAGTGTTTGTTTATTTTTGTGGATCTTGAAATAGGTCAGTAAATAGAATTTACTCTGTGGACTGTATTGAAGCAATATGTTAGTTAGGTACAAGATGATGCTCATGTTAAGCGATTCCTTAGGGCAGCTTCTTTGATTACAGCTGCATGAAGTCAAAGAAAAAGCTCATTTTGGTGTTCACAGCACCTGCCTGATTGAAACTCTGAGGCAGGTTGTGTTTTATAGTCAGCTTATTTAAAAAAAAAATATTTCTAATCACTGTCACCAATCAGAAAATGCTGTGAAATTTAGACCTGTCTGTAGTCAGACCTGGGCAATATTAAATTCAGATAGATCATTCTCTCAGCTGGTCTCAGAACTATTTTGGGGGTTTGCTGCAATCAATACTCTTTCTTGTGCTGAGCATCCTGTAGGAGCAGTGGCAGTATCAGGGGAGAAGAATCCATGTCTCCTTTAATGAGATCTGTTAGGATGCTACATAGCAATCATCACATAAATCCACTGATTTCTGTTTAAGTCTTTAGTAGTCAGTATGTTCTCTGGTAGCTATTTTTCACCATACCATATTACCTAGAGGAAAAGGAATTAATAATGCATCTAGTCTTGGATATGTATGTTTAATGGATGATCTCACATCCTATCTTGGAGTCAGGCTGCACAGAAAAAGCCCTTTTGTAATTGATCTTTGAGGTTCAGCACATAAAGAGCAGAAAAATGTAATTGTGCTTCCCTAAAATTTTCCTTAACTACTAAGGACTGGCATACAGGAGGTAAGTAGATTATCTAAAAGAGCAGAGGAAGTTGGTATCTGAAGATTTGGTTATGGAGAAAATTTCTCAGATTTTGTTGCATGAGCAAATGTTGAGATTTTTGGGGTTCTTTTGATGGCATGTGCTGTTAATACAATATTTAATAAATAATGAATGCCATTTAATACTTAATAAATATTTAATTTAGGAAAACTAGAATGGAATGGTGACTGGAAAAAGAATTTAAGAGGCAGAAACTTGAGTAGGTGTATCTTTGCTGTCCAGGTCAGGCTGTTCTGTGTGACTGACAGTGGCTCTGTGCTGTTCTGGGTCAAACTGAGCAGGCTGAAGGCTGTTGTAGAGTCAGCAGTGGTGGCCACATAGGGAGGAAAGGGTGCAGGGATTTTTTTTCCCTTGTTCTGACCACTCAGAATACAGAATGATTCTGTCATGCAAAGCAGCCTCTCTCTGAAGGTTACAGTTTTGCAAAAGCATAAGAACTTCCTTTATCCTACTAAATAATCTTAGCCCATTTCTCTTATATAGCATCATTCCATATCATGAATTTTTCTTGTGTTTTGCCCTTACTGGATTCATATGTTCCAAGCAGTGGGAGTTTCCACCAGTTCCCTTGGGAAACTATTATGAGGTCCAGTGAGTTTTGTTGTAAGGTCCTGTTAACATAGTGCTTCTATTTTCCTTTAATTTCATGTTATTAGCCCTTAAGCATGAACTCATGCTTATATCTATTTATGGCTTAAACTTCCCTCATCTTCCAGAGATCTACTGATCTTCTGCTTTTCTCTTAATAAATCATGTCTGATAATTAGGTGAAGGGTCTAAGTTCAATCTCTGGGTCTTTAAACATCCACCCTCTATTTCCCAGCCATGCTCTTAATCTTTTATTCTAGGGTGATCAGGGCTCCAGAGGAACCAAAGTCTGGTGAGAATTTCCTCATCCCAAACAGTTGTTGTTATATGACATCCCATACATAAATTGTAGCCTCATATAAATGGAAGGCATCACAAACATACAGATAAATATTATTCAGAGATGCCAAATACGTTCTAAGAGGGCCAGGTTGGCTCTCTAGAAATATGTAAATGGCATTGTAGTTTTAATTCCTTACTGAAACAATCTGTACATCTTACTTATACAAATGTTATTGTTTAAAGAAACACAAGGCTGTTCCTGAAATATGTGCATTCTGTCTTTGAACATAAATCTCTTTCCAACTCCAGGCTGAAGTAGGTGCCACAAGAGACTGACTTGATAAATGGCATCACTGATTCACTACATGGTTTAGCTGAGATGTGTGGCAACCTTCAGTTATGCTTAGTTTAAAAGGGAAGGAAATGCAAAATAGAGGCTGAAGCCCTATCCATAATGTCTTCTGTCATCTCTGGGCAGGACAGAGGTGCAATTACCAAGGGCAGCTGTAGCTTTGATCTAAATAGGCTGTTTGTGGTGCTAGAGGAGAGCAGCCCCTGCACAATCACTCTGCTTGCATGAATGCTGTAGCTGATGGACTCAGCTGCCAGGGACAAGCTAAGGGCAGAATTTAATTCTTCAGCTGCAGCCTGGATAAAGATTGATGCTGTCTTACCTAACTGCCAGGTTTCTTATCCCTTCTTTATAAAGGAATAAGTATTTGACCACTCGTCAGCTTCATATAAAAATACCTTAAATAAGTATTAACCTAATACAGTCTTTCTTGCTTTTGTAACAGCTCTGTGCCTTTCCCTGCTTGATTTCAGTTCTCTCTTTCTGCTTCCATTTTTAGATCATGTCTTATCTCTTATCCCTTTGATATCTTTAATAACTCCCTCTTTTTCTTCATCCTCTCAACTACTTCTCTCTGCATCCTTTTACCTTGATGCCTTCTCATTGTATTTCCATGTGTTTTGATGATTTAAGAAATTTGCCAATTAGTTGATATTTATGAAATTTTTACTTTGGAAATGACTGTGTCATCTTCTTTGACTGCCGGCTGGGTAGGGTCTGGATGTGAAGAGAGTGCCCTATGTGTATGTGGAATTACAGGGGAAGAGAAAGGAAAGAAGCCCTCAAAGCCCAAAAAACAAACCCCACAATGGAAATCAGAGCCTGAAAGTAGCTTTGGGCTCTCAGGCCTTTTTCAGTCCTGAGGAAGCAGCAGCAACCTTAAGTAGAGGCTGAGAGCAGAGTGGGTATTTAGTGCCTGTCTGTATGGTCCTTCCTGCCTGCACAGTTGGATGATGGAGAGTGGAAATAACTTACCACTGACAGTTGTGTTTTGACAGAACAACTGGTGTGCAGAGGAGCAGGGCTGAACTCTAGGAGAGGAGAATTGTTCTGCATGTGTCTGAGGACAAGTAAATTCTCAGACATGTTATAAAAGGTGAGTGTTAAAGGTGGACAAGGAAAGGAGGGAAGGTTCACAGGGATATACAGGGGCCTCTTGGCAGGAAAAGGGAAAGGCTGGACTGGCTTTTATAGCAGGGAATATGGATTAAACAGGAAGGTTGGTTTTGTTGGTTTTTTTTAAACAATCTTAGTATGTGTGAACCTATCTAATGGCTGCTGCAGTGCAGCTGGGAAGTGGTAATTGTTCAGCTGTGGTAACTCAATTACTTCTGCTCCTGTCCCTGTCCCCTGGTCTCAGTGGCAGTTCTGGCAGGGGATGCCATCAGCTCCTGCATCCTCCTGGTCCATGAAACTGCTCTGTGACTCCCGGAGCTCCTGTCGGCTCCGTAGCGTTTGCAGGGCTGAGAAATGGCTCCTGTCAGCTTTCACTCTGCAGGGAAGGCAGGAGAGCTGCCTGTCAGGGAGCAGATAACACTGCACTGATTTATATGCTGCTCGCCTCTGCAAAGTTTTCCACTGCAGCAATGGAGCCCTTTGTGTTCACTTTTCATTTTGGTTTTGTTTTAAAGATTTTTGATAACTTTCGGAATTTTTCTCCTATATTGTGCTGTATTCCAGAATTTTTCCAGCTGGGTAGATTGATGACAGTTTTTTGTTAGTTAAATGTTTTTTACATTGTAAAAGTATGAAATAGGTTCTATCATTCTCAAAATGCTAGAACTGTGGGCTTTTAAAACTTTTGAAAATGATCTTTTAAAAACTGTCAGGTTATGTCATGAGAAAATATTTTTCCTTATTTTTCTTGCAGTGATGTAAAAAATGATTTTGGGTGGTTGAAGGTAGTGCTTGGATCAGCAGTAATGCTGTGTGACAGCAGAAATGTTCAGTTCCTTGTTGTGACAAGAGTAACAACTGGTAATTGATAAGTGGAAGGGAAAAGGTTTACGTGTATACAGATATAGAAAAATCTCTAAGAATAACTGTCCTTTAAAATGTAATTTAAAAAAAATCCCTGTCCAAACAATACAGAGGAAGATTAAAGCAAGGCCTAACTGGTGGTGCTTTCAGAAGGAAATCTTGCATGTCCAAAAGCTACCACTGTCTAAAAGTTCTTGGTATTTTGATTTTTTCTTTCCAATTCCCTTAATGTGGGACAGGTAAGGGTTATGCTACATTAATCATACATGTGCTCACAGTTCTTGCCAGTAGTGCAGCTTTCCAGCTGTTTCAACTTTGAAACAGCTGCAAATCTTCTGTGAGTAAAAAAAGTTCAGTTACCTAAACTTTTGGATATAAAAAAAGCCCATATTTGCTTTCTTCCAAAATGAATCTGAAACGACCTGAATCATTCTAATAGACAAATAACTAATGAGCACGATAGCATTTGTTTAAACTGTGCTAATCAGACTTTTGTGCAAGCTGCCTTGCACAGGAGGAGCAGAGAGGGCTGGCAGCAGCAGCAGGGAAGCAGGAGGAAGCGTAGGGATAGTGTGTACTTTTCTCTTTGACCCATTTAGGCTTCAGTCTCACATTTCTTTAAGTCGATCCACGTGTATGTGGCTGCTGACAGCATTTCTCCTCGCCCCTGCCACATTCTGCTGCCGTTAGGGCTTGCGAGGCTGCTTGTTGAGTTACATGAGGGAGCTGGTCCAAATGAAAATTCAGCTTTTTTTGGTTGTTTGGGTTGATTTTCAGCACAGCAAATTCCCTCATCTGTATCAGTGTGTGGCCATTTAAATGTCACATTGGAGGTGGGAATACTGTCTGCAGGAACAGTTGGGCTTTAGCTTCACTTAAAACAGTTGTGGTCCAATTCCTTCAGTGCTGGTGAATCAACAGATAAGGGTTTTGTTGGGGTTTTCTTGCTTTTGTTTTCTTTTAATGTCAGCATTGACTGTGGTTTTCCAATGTGACACCATAAATGAAGTTCACTAAGGACTTTATGAGCAAGCAGTTCTTGAGCTGTGCTGAAAAGAACAATTAAGCAGGGTTAAGAAATGAGCAAGCTGCTGTCTTGAGGATGATGGGCAAGATTAGCAATAGGTTAAATGCAGCCCCTGCATCTGCTGTATGGCTTCTAGTCTGTTGTTGAAGCGTGGGTGGCAGTTAGATGGATAATGGGAATGAAATGGCAGCAGCAGAAGTGCCACCTGTGAGGGAAGCAGAATTCCAGGAACTGCGTGCAGAAAATCAGAGGAACCACTTGTGATGCCAGATTTTTCAGAGTGGTTAAAACAAATTCATTCAAATGGACAGTTGCTGTATATGCAAAGAGGGAGTGGTATCATAGGATCAGGGAATACAAAATGTGCTTGAGGAGAAGTTATGTGGGTGCTTTGCAAGCCTGTTTTGGCATTAATGGAATACAAGGGCAAATTTTGAGGGAATGAATACTTAAAGAAGTACAGGGAAGTGCTGAGAAGAGATGTTAACAGCAAATTTTCTAGGTGAAAGAAAAGTAGCTTAGTATCAAATATTTAAAAAGTGGTTGCAGCAGTGACCACCATCTGAATTTTTAAGACATTAATCTTAAAGATGCATGGTTGTTCTCTTTAGCTGAATGAGTGAATCAGCCTTTGACGTGTTCTGGAAGGGCTTTACCAGGACAGAAGGGACCTGCACCTGGTAGATGGGGAGCTCTCATGGGAGGCAAAATGGATGGGTTGGATTGTTGTCAGCAGGGAGAGAAATTGAATACAGGTCTCTGCACTCAGCTAGTCTGGGTCTGGTCATACAGAGATAAAGAGGAGGCATCAATCCTTCAGTAAACAGGTTTGGATTAAGTGTTTTTTATTTCACAAGGTTGTTTTTAACACAGGTCAGTTTACTGGTTTGGTTTTCTGTTCATTGCCACGAACAGTTTTGCTGGCACAGTTGGTGAAATATCACGGGGAAAGGGCCAGGAACTGTTTTATTCTGCTGAGATAACAGAACAGAGTGTACCCTTGGGCAGCCCCTGGAGCAGCTCTGCCAGGTGACACAGGCACTGGGATGCATCAGTCGGAGCAGGGCCAAGTGTTCCCGGGCTCCAGGTTGCTCAGCCTGGGCACTGACACATCCATAGAGGAACTGGGGAGCTCTTGTGTGGAAGAGCCTGGGTTTGGGATGTTGGGTGCACCCACAAGCAGATGGCAAGATAGGAATTTGGAGCCAGGCTGGAGTTAGGCAGAGCGTGGGCACGAGGCCAGCATGGTCATCACTTTCCTCACGGGCAATTAGGTGTTACTGGGTATAACTCTTAGCTAACCTTGATAAAATTAAACTTGTTATTGTGCTGGGTCAGCACTGCTGCAGTGTCCTGCTGTGCTGCTACTTTTACTGCTCATTGGCCTTTTTCCTTACAGGCTCACAGGGATGAAGCTGTTCCTTGCTCCCAGTATTGCGTGTGTGGCTGGAAATGCTCGGTGTGAGCCCTGCAGCCTCACTTCCCTCCCTTTAAATGTGTTCTTGTCTTTGATCACAGGACTCTCCCCTTGATTAGGCTGCTGGGACCAGCCTTCTTGAATGTACCCCCATTGATCTGCCCTTTTTGTGCCTTTGTTTGTTTGTTTTACTGATTTGTAATACAAATAACATAGAAGCCTGGCATAGAGCAAAGAGCAGGAAATTCATTCAGGCTTTGAGCTGGGAATTGCTGAAATTGAAAGATGTGACAAAGCATGCAGGGATGCTCACACATAAAAACTGCTCTTTTTTCCCTTTTTTGGAGTTCTTTTGGGCAGCCTTTTCAAAGAAAGAAAAGGAACGAAAACCCAAATGCAGAACAAAATCTGCACATAAAATTCAGTTGGTAAAGCAGTTCAAATGCTGGAAATGAATATCCGAGTGCAAACCATCCAAAATGTTTCTTTTAATAGAATCTAGTGTTTGTTACCATAACAATCCTTTTTGCAAAAGAAGGATTAGTGCTGTTAACATGACTCTGTTCCCTGCTTCAGGTAGCACTAGTTTTCAGGGCCCCTTGAGCAAATTGCAGAAAGGGAGGAAAATCCATATGCCTGGATTTTGATGATGCACTTTAGTATCGTAATAACAATTCATTTAGGCTCTGGCTTTGTACTGCCTGTTATTTCCCTAGAAACTTATGATTCATCCTGACAAATATATGAAATAACAGTGTCACAGCCTCTGTCAGACTGAAGGGAAGGCTGCAGATGAGCAGGCAGAAGCCAGATAAGAGTAATGTAGACTGTAGCTCCTTGACATTACTGACTTTTAAGGGGTCCAAAAAAAGGTATGATTCCTTTTCCATAGGGGAAGAGAACAAGATGTTTCTGTAGTAACGAGATCATAAAAGAAAGAAAATTGCTTGTAAAGAATATGTCTGATTTTCCCTCTTTTTCTACTTTGCTTCTATTATAACTTAAGCTGCAGTTTTGCTTTCAGCTGCCTCTTGTGTAAGCATTTAATAGAACCAAGATATTCTACAAATCTATTTTTTTGACAGTGATTTCTTGCCTGCACATTTTGTTTTGTAATAACCACCGTTTCCTCTGTCAAAAGAATGGAAATTATCTGAAATAAAAGGATAGTAGCGTTCTGTGGTCCTATGTGAACTTGTCACTTCAGGTCTGCTGTGCCAGTACAAAGCATTGAGGTTGGCATGGGATGAGAAGATGATGGTGTTTCTTTCAGCATGCTGGGAGTAGATGGGTAGAAACACTTTTTTTTTTTTTTTTTTTAGTAGGCTTGGAACTAAAAGCTGAAAAGAGCCTTTTGTTTTTTGCTGCAGATTCAGGAGCGTGATAAACTTTACTACTTGGTAGCCTGGGAACTTGATTTTGTGTGTTGATTACACAAGTGCAAACTTCTCTCTTTCTCTCACTTCTCCCCCTGCCTCCCCCTCCACCCGATGGTATGACGAGCCTTTGAGAAATAAATGGGAATTGCGTGATGTGTGCTCTGTGCATTGCAAAATTTCTGTAGTTTCTAGACTTTTGTTCTTTTGCTCTGTAAAAGGAAATTTATTGCTTTACACTGGTGAGGGACAGGGGAGGATTTTTCAAACCTTGCTGTTGGGCTTGTCCTGCCTTTTTAAAAAGACACTGTTCCCTGCCCTTCTCCCAAAGGTACTTAGATACCAATTTTGTTGCCATCACTAAATTGCAAGGGCAGCATGAAGTGTAAGCTTTGACCTCAAAGGTGCTATTTCTTGTTTAAAAAAAGAATCCCAGCATCTGTCAGAAACCTGTAAGGCCCAAAAGAGACAATGCTTGTTGCAAGTTACTAATAAAAGATGCATCTACTAAGAGGCTTGTTTTACCCCTATATATTTTGTCTTATAACTTGTGCTTCTACATAGCAATTCAGAAAAAAAATGCAATACTTAATTCTGGATGTACCATGTGATGATATTCCTTTATTGTACTGAGATAGTAGCTGCAGGTTTTTAGAGCAGGGTCACATTGAAACTTTTTTTAAAAGCTGTCCTGCAGGATAAAATGGATAAGAAAGTCAGGAAGGTGTTGTGAGTGCTCTATAACCCAGATCATGATAGGGTTTAAAGGTGTATCAGTTCTTTTCCATCCAGTAGTGAATCTCAATTCACTGGAGTTTGTGACACTGTGATGGAATCAGGTGAAAACTGAGTGGAGCAGATTGCTAATAAACTGCACTGTGTGGTTGGATATTCCCACTGTTTTGGCTGAGATCCTCAGCTGCTCCTGAGCAGCTCACTGGGAGCACACAGTGAGAGTGGCAGTCAGAGCAAAGATGGGGACAGGAGGGAAGCAGCAACTGCAAGGTTCTAAAATGCCACCCAGCTAGCAGGGAGCAGTGGGAGTGGGAGGATGTTCAAGGGCTCATGGCCATAATGCAGTGCTGTAGGTCTGCTGGAGGGAATTGCTCATCTCTCCAGCCCTGGAGCTTGCAGCTGCTCAGCTGCTCCTCCCTGCACTGACCCTGCTGCTGGGGGAGCAGCATCCCAGTGCTTAGCAGGGCTTGTGGCTGCCGCTGCTCGCTTTTGGGGACTTCTCATGTTGAGCACTGGCAGTATGAATGAGTATTTGGACTCCTTTCTTGTTTGTCAGCAGTAGCTGGAGCGTTGGATAGAAAGTTTATTTTGATCAGTTGTTTTCTTAAAGCCCAGTTTCTCTATGTATGAACATCTGCTCTTCAGATATCAACAGATTAAATCACTGTATTTATAGTTAAATAAAATGTTACAGAGGCACATTTTTCAGCTCTGGAAATGTCAGATTGGGCAGCTAGGCAGAGAAGGTTGGAAGTCACAAAATGACATACATTTGGTTGTCATCTGACTAGGGTGAGGGCACTCTACAATGGCTTAGTTGTGTACTGCAGTACTGGGTGACAGCCAGCTAGCTGATACCTGCCTTTTCTTGGGCTCTGTGAAGAGCATTCTTGAATCTGGGAAGGAACCAGAAGGAGTAAAGGGTATCTTGAAGTTTCCTGTGGAGAAATCTAGAAGCACAGTTGCTAATGCTAACTTTTCCAGCTATTTTTTTTTTCATAGTGTTACATAAGATACCAGAAAAATAGAATTTTGTTGTCATGTTAAATTCAAGGGGCGGAGGTGGTGATGAGGAAACAACAAAGCTTTTGATCTTTCTTTAGTAAATAGGAGACTGGTTGCAGAATGTAAATGTTTGTCTTAGATGATGCTGTAAGCAGTACATTTCTTTCTCTCTTTTCACAAATAAGGACAAAACCAAGTTAGTCATCAAGATACACATAATTTCTAGGATGATTCTTGTCCTGAATTAAGTTGTTCATTTTGGAGATAAGCAGCAGTGTAACAGTTGTCTTGTTTTTCCACAGACTCTATGACTGATATAATACCACAGGGCAGCTTGAGGGAGTCCTAGCACACAGAATTAAAACCTCCTCTGGTCTGCAGAAGGCTGAGTAAAGCATTCAGAGAAATAGCATTTCCTAAGTAGACAAGTACCTTTCTCTTAAATCTCTTTGGTAGAGATCTCTTTTATTTTTTCAGTAGACAATTGCCCCTACAGTAATTCTACTTTAAAATACTGACGGTGGATGAAGAGTTCAGCTAAAAGAGCATGTATTACTCAAACAAGCATACTGTTTTCTTAGGAAGGATTATGATGAATTAATTATATTTTAACATTTGAAATTAGGAAGAGGTTAAATACTCAGAATATTAATGGTAGCTTGGGGATGGGAGCAGCTCAGTGGTGAAAATAGCTTATGAAAGAAATTAATTTCAAGTATCTTCCTCTATGTTATTCTTTTTTTCCTCTTTTGGCATGTTCTTTGTTTTTGAAGGGAAGCTGGTTTGCTGCCACTGCAGAATGAGTTTTTAGTACTCAAGTGCGTTTTTTTCCCCCCCCCAAAATAAGTATAAACTGATTTTTTCTTAGGGACAGAAGAAGCAGCATACAGACTGTAGAGTCTGTATGCTGCTTCTGAAATAAAATTCTGGAAAGACCAGGTGCTAGTTAGTACCTTAATTTTAGGAAGATGTGGTATTTGTATTTGAGGCTGGTGAGTGCCAGTCCAGGGCCTGCTGATGGCAGTGGAAAAACTGCTCACCTGCTGGGCTTTGGATTACCCTTGAGTAGCTTATTGTGCCCACACCTCCCTTGGAGGGCGATGGATCCTTCCTCTGCTCTTACTTCACGGTCCAAACATGTTACACCTGGTTGACCCATGTGCCTTAAAGGATATCTTGGTGGTGAGTGCAGTAATTTCCACGTGTGCAGGAAGGAGAAGCTGCTGCTTTGTGACAGCTCCTGTTTGGCCGGAGTCCTGCTGGCCCCAGCTGCCTGGCTGGAGCCACTTCTTGTTAAAACCAACATCTTTGGCAAAAGGGTGTTCAGAGGTGAAGCTTTTTTACCAAGGTATTAGTGATGATGGTGTAGGGGTTTGCATTAAATTAAGATGTGTGGTCTGTGCAGGAGCTGGTGGTATTGTGGGAAGCATTGTGTGGTTGCCATTGCTTCCTGTGAGCGGTGGTGGGCATGGCAGGCACCTTTGTGCCCCTCCACAAGCTGCTCCTGACATCTCTGAAGAGAGCAGATGAGAGTTTCCTGTAAATACATGTGCTGGAAACATCTGCCCAGCACATTCAATGAAAGGATTTTTCTTGATGTGCTGTCTGACCCCGTATGCTGAGGAACTTGAGTGCTCTGTTTTCCTCATGACTTCCCCCATCTTTTTCTTAAGCTGTCTTTTCAGCACATCCTTCTGAAGCTGGGGCTATGGGGACGGGCTGGACCTCGCTTCCCGCATCTGTCCCAGCAGCTGGACCACTTCCTGCCATGAATCATCCCAAACACACTTTTTTCTTTTTATTGTTTTATGTAAGGGTGAAGGCACATTTGTTTCCTGAAGCCACAGGCTAATCTAAGTAGTCTGGCAGACAAGCCTCAAATGAAGGCTGGGGTGCGAACGTGTTTGGAGGAAGGAAGTGCCTCCCATCACTGGGATCATGGGCAAGGCAGGAGCAGAGCTCTGTCCTTGTGGACTTCATTTGTGGTCAGAGGAACAGCAAACTCCATCACTTCTTGGAGAGCTGCAGCAAAACATCTTCTCTGTTTGCACGTCAGTGTCAAACACATCATGACCTCTGGTTTTTGGCTGCAGCTAATCAAGTGCTAATTGGCAAGTGATGCTAAGGGAGAGGGGCATAATCTTTTGTCTGAGAAGTCTTGGCTATGGCTTGGATCCTCTGTGGGACTGATGTTTGTGGCTTAGTTTTCCAGAGTTCATTGATTGCATGTGTTTCCATTTTAGCAGTCCAAAACAAGGCTTTTTTTTTTCCTGGGGAGCTCAGACTAGTTTCTGAAACTTGAGAGGTCATTGTATTTCACAAAGAGATGAAATCCAAAATTCGCCTCCTTAATTTTGTCTTTAAAAAATCACCCCAACTCTAAAAGACCCCAGCCTAAAAACACATGAACAGCACAGTTGTTAAGCTATTGTTTTCCTTGTTAATTTTCCTAGGGAAGCGTCAGATTCACCACTTGGGAAACCAGCTCCAACTCAATCAGCATTGTCTGGATACTGCCTTTAATTTTTTCAAGATGGCTGTGAGCAAGCATCTGACTCGGGGCAGAAAGAGGACCCACGTCATCGCTGCCTGTCTCTACCTGGTGTGTAGGACAGAAGGAACTCCTCGTATCCTTTCACAGTGAGCAAGTAGAAATAAACAGAAGACTCACTTTTAGCAAGTCAACTATCCCAGTCAGACCTTGTTTCAAAATGGGAAAAGGTAAGTGTTCAAGAGCTAGCTTGGTCATGGCTGGGTTTATACGTGGAAGTGAATGGGAGTGTTTCCTGTGGTTCAAGTAAATTTGTTCCCTGTCTAAATGTGCAATACTTAGTATTTAATGCTATAAATGTCACTCTGCCTCTCATCAACTCATTCAGAGTTATTCATCAATAACTCTGAATTTCTTCTTTCACAACATTTGCTTCAAGTATAAAATTGCACTTCCCCTGTGCTTTGGTAGGGTTTATTGTTCGTGGAGTTTGTTTTTTTGTTGTTGTTGTTGTTGTTTTTTATATTGTTTTTCTCTTTTAAAGTAAATGACAGTTAATCCCAAACCTTCTGCAGTGTCAGCATCAAAGAACAGATTAGAATTCCAGTGGGTTTTTGATCAACATATTTGGATTTCCTTCTTCTGATACTTGCAGGAAGGACCATATCACTCCTGTTTTAGTTCTTGAAAAAAAAAGTTTCATAAATTCTGAAATTTGCTCAAAAATCATACAGGAAATCAGTGGCTGGAGGTGCACACAGGACAGATTTCCAAGTGAGTATCCCTGCTTTACCATCCCTATTTTTGTCTTGGGGAACTTAATTAAAATCCACATAAGCTTCAAATACTGATGACCATCAAAATTAATTTGTTCTATATATTTTTATTTCTTTTATGTTGTATTTTAGTTGCTGGAATTCAGAGTTCAGTGATCAAACAATCACTTCTGTTACTCTGGCTCTGAGCAACCCAGTCTAGTGAAAGGTGTCCCTGCCCATGCCAGGGGTATTGAGACTGGATGTATTTTAAGGCCCCTTCCAACCCCCAAAGCATTCTATCATTTTATCATTCTACAATTCTGTGTTTAGTTTCTTTCTACTTAAAATAGTATGTTCACATCTTCAGTATTCTGATTTGATGTTTTTAACAGATTGCTGCTCTCATTCTATATTTTTGCAGTTGAACGGTTTAGCTTTCCTTTTAAGACTGAGATGATTTTTTTGTCATTTCAGAAAATATATTCAGTATTCTAAAAGGAGTACTTTCTGATCTTGTAGTAGTGTCACAGTAATTGTATTTGCATGTTTAAAAGAATATGGTTTTGCAGGAATAATGGAATTAAAGGCAGGCTTGCCTATTACACTGTTTTTGTCCTACTGTAAAACCTCCATGTGAACTTTGAACATTAGCACTCTATCACTGCCATAAAGACAGTGTTGATTTTAAGGTGTTACCAGTATTTTGATAATATATCTTCCAGGTAACTGCCTGAAAGAGGGTGGGATTAGATTAGCTATTAAAAAATTCTTTACAGTGAGGAGACTGAGGGCTTGGCACAGGTTACCCAGAGCAGCTGTGGCTGCCCCATCCCTGGGAGTGTTCAAGGCCAGGCTGGATGGGGCTCTGAACAACCTGGTCTGGTGGAAAGTGTCCCTGCCCACAGCAGGGATGTTGAAAATAAATTATCTGTAAGAACCCTTTTATGATTCTGTGTTATATTTATGCTCATGTCATGTTTAAAGTAATTTTTTAGAGTTGTTATTTGATACTTCTGAATGATAGCCTAGCTGTAATTTCCAAATCCATTTTTCCCCAATGATAGGGGTAAAAAGCATTTGAAGAAGAGGCAGGTAGGTGCACTGCAGTGTACAGCCATCTGTGCAGCAAGTGCAGCTAACGTAACAAACAAATAAAGCAAAAATAATTTACTTGTTTTTTAACCTTCTCTGAAGTATTTCAGCATATATCTCACTTATGTGCAAGATGTACTGATCTGGTTGACACTTAATAAATCCCTAAATGAATTTCCCAGCTTTCCTTGTTAAATGGAGATAATGTCCTGTGTGATACTTCACATAAAATACTAGGAGTAAAGTATGAATAAAACTGCAAAGATGAGTTCTGTCTTTCCACATCAATAATATCCACCCTCATTTGCACAGTTACTGTGCTGCCTCAGAAAAGATTGTTGTGCATGTCCATAAAGCTCAAATTTTTTAGTGTTTTTCTTTTTTTTTTTAATCCATTAGATAAACCTCATTTTGTCATTGATATTAAGAGTTTAACCTTTGTCACTTTGGGAGAGGGAGTTCATTCAGCTTCTGCCTGTGTTCTGCTATGGTTTTGTTTGTTTGTTTTGTATTGTATTACTATTTAAAATCCAGTGTAGTTTAAAAAACAAAGCCCAAATAAGTGATGGATTCTCAACACTGAAATACGAATTCCTTTTCTGGTATCTTTTCCTTTCAGAAGAAACTTGAAAACCTGAGGGCCACGTGTGCAAATTGCTGACCTTTGAAATTCGAATATGTTCAAGGCTCTGTAGATTAATTATGATCATTATCAGCATTTAATAATTGTTCCCAGCTTAAATCTGGCAGTGCAGACCTGGGCCACAGGAGGCAGGGGTGTTCCCAGGGCCTTTGGAGTACAGGGGCCAAGAGCAGGTGTGGAGAGGATGGCCAAGGGACAAAGTGCTTTAACAAGAATTGAAATCCATGTTCAGGGTAATAAACTCGCTATTGGTTTTGTTCTTCTGGAGAAGGTGATGAGGAAGGCTTGGAAAGAGGAGCAGTACACTGAATAATTCTGTACAAAGGGGAATTGCAGTATTTTTAACACTTCCACATTTAAATACACTGCTCAACCACGTTCCTGAGTTAAAGTGTTCATTGGCATTGTGTTCATTCTAGAATTCTAACAAAGAAATGTGGGAGGAATTTAAAAAAGGAAGTGAAAGGCTGAAAATTGGTGAAAGTATTTTAGAGGAAAGAGGTGACATGGAAGAAGGAGTGAAGGGCAGCAGCATCCTCAGAACTGAGGGACAGCTCACTAATTTTGGGTGGCCCAGATGAGTTATCCAAGTGACCTGGGAGTTGTGGAGGCAGGAGATGTTACCTGGAACAGAACAGTGTTAGCAGTAGAAGACATCAAGTTTCTGAAAAAGTTGTGTGGTAGAAGGAGCAAAAATACCTAGGGCAGTACAGGGAGATGTAGTAAGGGACTGAAGTGACAAGCAATGTTGTGTTCTTGTGGCAGAACCAAAGGAGTGGGAAGCATTTGGAGAGGGAAAAGAGAATGTAATTGTGTCTGCAATTCACTTTGAGGGAGTGGAATGTATTTATCTGACATGGTTATCTGCTTAGTCTTCTTTTTTTCATAATGTACATGTCGCCAGCCAGCCTCTGTGAAAATGTGAAGAATACTTTGGCCAAGTCTACTAGTGCAGTCTGAATTATGCCTGAATAAACCTCAGCCCGAAATAGGAAAACATTATGTTTCTCCTTGGTTCTTATGCGTTATTTAATTAATGCAAAAATGCAAAATATTCTGGTAACTCAAATTTTTTTGATCTGAAAAAATAGTTCCACAACTTAGGGAGAAAATAAAATTTTATTAATCTGAAGAGCAGCTTTCATTTGTAATCCTTTGGAAAGTTTTGTATGTATTATTTGAGATGTGAATTGATTTTGCATCAGTTTATGGTTTTTATTAGGTTATGTGACACAAACCCCCATAGCTTTTCATTTGCCTTCCTTTATTGCTTGTCAGTGTTAACATTTTCCAGGGAAAACAGCTTGCTAACTATTAGCTGGATCTGGGAGGCGTTTCATCCTTCTGATGAGTTGCCTATAAAAACTTCAATTTATTATTCTCTTTATAAAATGTGTCCATGTGTCTGTATTATCAGTGTCAGAAGTAAAGATATAATGCAAAAGATTCCATCTGAAGGAGACAGTGGTTTTTAAACCCTCAGGTGTGATGGAACCTGTTGTCCCTCTCCCAGGGACTGAGTGATGCTGAGCCCTTCCAGTGACGTCTGACTTTGTCTGGCACTGCCAGCGCTCTGGGCAGTTCAGGCTCTGCCTTTTAATTTGTTTCTTGGAATAGTAACAGCCCAGAGTTGTTTCTCTCTGATGTTTTGAGCAGCTTTTCCACCCCTGCCCATGTCAGAATGGAAACAAAGGCCGCTGTAGCTGGTCCCTCCGTTCCCGAGAGAGGGAATTTGGGAAGAGGCAGGCAGGGTGTCTGAGTGACTTATGGGCTCAGCTGTCACCTGTGCCTGCCCCAGGCTCACTCAGGAACAATGACAGCCTGGCCAGGATTTTCCAGGTGGGATATCAGTTTGTTTTAATCGAGGAACATTTCATTCTGTTTGTAATCCTGTTACTGTACACAGCGGTTAGGAAAACTGTACAACTGTCCACTCCTTTGTGTAATGTTTTCCAGTGCTACCACCTGGGGTCTTTTATAACAACTTTTTACATGGTAAATGTCTTTTATCCCACACACATGTACACCTTTTTTATACTATTTATTTATTCTTTTCCTTTGAAGCTCTCTGAAAAATGCACCTTTAGTTGTAAACCAAATCCTGTCTTGTCAGAGCCTAGTAAATAAAACCTTTTCCACATGAGAAGAGTCCCTGCAAATTTCCCTCACTAGCTATTTTGTGTAAATATCCCTCTGCCTCTGAAGGTAAATTCAGGGCAGGTTTTTCTCCCTCCAGTAAAGCTGATCAGTCTCAATGATGGGGGCTAGGAAGCCTCTGACATTGAGGTTGAATTATTCCTGGATAATTCTTTGGTAGCTTTTTTTTGTCAGAGAACAGAGGTGGGATCCTCCTAGGGTCAGACCAAGGTAGCCAAATGAGGCCTCTCTCCTGATTTGTTTGCAAAAGAACATTTCTGAGAAATGTATAAGAAAAATGACCTCTTCAGTTTGGGTGTGGGGAGCAGAAGGCTGTCAGGAGAACCTTTGGTGCCTACAAGTCTTTGAGATGTAAACTTGAGCTGGGTGGGAAAGCACAAGGAGCTTTTCCTCCCTGGCTTCCTCTGCCCTGTGAACCTCCCTTTTGTTTGAGGGAAGATCACGAAGGCATTGCTGGATCCCAGCAGGCAAGAAGGGTTTGGGAAAAAGCTGGGCAGCTGAATGGGGCAGCACTTTGTTATTTCCTATCTGTCTGCTGTACTTGTACTTTACTGCCAAGCTATTTGAAAGTCTCCTGCTTTAATGTGTTTATTTTCATGTCACAGAAAGGGAAGTTGGGAGTATTTATCTTCATTTCCAGGTGCCGAACTGAGGCTAAGTGACACATTCAGAGTTACCCAGAAAATCTGTGATGGAATGAGGAACTGGTCTCTTTAATCCTTGCTTAGGCAGCAGCTCCTGGGCTTCTCTGCCATGTTGGTCTTTGCAAGAGGAGTTCAGCTCATTCCCTGCAAGCATTAGCAGCTCTGTCAGCTCCATGTGCTCTGGGGGAGCTTTGTACAGCCTCGCCATGAGAACCTTTGATGGATTCAATCTTTGTTTCTCTGCTAACGCTTCAAGGTCTGTCTTTGCAAGGAAAAGGGCAAGACTTCCTTTTTTATTAGAAATGAAAAATTATATCTCCAGCCATCTTTTGACCCCTACTAAAACTTCCTGGAGCCAGCAGGCCCTAGTGTTCCTGATTAAAAAGTTAACTTTTGAAATTAGGCTTTAATCAAGAAAATTTTAAAGCTGTGGTTAGGGAGGTTAATAAAACCAGTTTCTGTTTCTCTCTGGTTAAGGACTTTCTTTTAAGTAACTGACCTTTTACTTTTTTTTTCCTTAACTGGTGTTGCATTGAAAATGTGTTTTGTTCGAGTGTGGAGTGTGACAAGGACATATGAGAATAAAAATGGATTTTAAATTGCACGGTTAAAATACATACAATATTTACTCAGGCAAATGACTTCATTCCACTGTGTGGAAAGAGGTGCTGAGATCTTCATAATAAGGTGAACAGAATATTTTCAGTTGGAACTGACCTACAATGATTATCCAGTCCAACTGCTTGACCAATTCAGGGCTGACCAAAAGTTATACCATGTTGTTAAGGGCATTTTCCAAATGCTTCTTAAGCACTGGCAGCCTGAGGGCTTTGACCACCTCTCTAGGAACCCTGTTCCAGTGTTTGACCACATTCTTGGTGAAGAAATGTTTCCTAATGAAGCATTTGCTTGAACTTGAAGGCTTGCAAAACCCTTCTTCACTCAATTTCAAAATGAAGCCTTAAAATTGCTGTGTTTTTGAGCAAATGGATTTTAGCTGGAAGAGCTTCTTCTATTAAGAAAAAATTACTGCCTTAAATAGGGTGTGGCTGTTGTTGCCGCATGTCATTTGCATAGATTTCCAAAGAGTTAGGTGTTTGGTAATGCTTGGCTTTTGAGATCATTCCTGTTTAGTACCACACGAGAAAATGATGGAGATGTAGGGAAGAGGGCAGCCAGGGACAGCAATAGAAATTTAATTTCTGCACCTTAATTTCTCCCCATCACCCTCTCCTCCAGCCAGGGCTGGATCTGTTGAATTTCAACAGCAGGGCTCATGACCTGAAGCCTGCATATCCAGTCTGCTTTTCCATGGAATGAAGGAGAATCATATTATCTTTCACTTGCAGTGCTGCCTCACATATTTTTTTCCCTATAAAGACGTATGTACAAAGCAAGTGTGGTGCTGAGAGAATCACGTGTTTTGTGTTTCCAGTTGCTGGGAAAGTAAAATTTTCCTTTCCATGTGCTCATTGACATAATATATTCCACTGTGAGGCTCTGTCCTCTTCCCTGCTGCATCCCCTTACTGCCAGGGCTGCTCATGGGTGGGCAGCAGTGGGGCAGTGAGGCAGAAGGAGCCTCTCAGATATCTCACCTGGCCTCCAGCTGGGTTGCAGGAGACCCTGTGTTTCCGTCTTTGTTTCCTGTGGATGTCATCTGAAGTGATGCTGGGTACTTGAATTGCTGCACTTGTGCCTGGTGCTTTGCAGTGTTTTTAATTTTAAAGAGAATTCCTTCTTGAGGAGATAATAACCTGAAGCCTTTCAAACTGGTTGTGTGGCTCTGCACCCTGGGGGACAGGGCTGGGGACATGATTAGTGGCCCTCAGGTTCTCCTCTCATCCCTTGGAGGGGAAAGCCATAAACCTGAGTCAGATGTGGCAGAACAGTGAGTGTGATTGCTGACTGGAATTATCCTGCGGGGTGCCCTGCTCTGGAATCATCGAAGCTTTCTGCTGGGAGCCTGCAATTTTAATGTGGAGATTCTGTACTTGGGTGATTTCCTTTGTTCCTTTGAGATGCTGAAAATATAAAGGGGGAAGGGAACTTTACATTGTGGTTTGTGTCAACTCAACATCTGACTGTTTAAATCCTTGTGCTAAATGCCCATCACGGATGCTGCAGGGAGGGAGGGGAAAAGCTGCTGTAAGTGCAGTAGTGATAATTGACCCACTTAAGAGAGCTGCTCTAATTTTGCATGTTACAGCATCCTGGAAATTCAGATAAGAATGTTGATCTCTCCAGCTAATAGGATTTCTAAATATATCATCCAAAAGAAGCAGGAGGACTGCAATTTTGCACGCATATGTGTGTGCTCAGGCTAGTGTTTTGTTTAAGAACTGCACACTCTGAAAATTTGCTTTTCTGCTCACTTGTTACTAACTCTGGATAAAATAGAGCTTGACCTTTGGTCCTGCCAAGGGGAGACCTGATCATGCCCCATTAAATTCACTGATGAAATTCTCACCAGCTTTTGTGTAGAGGAGTGACCAACTTTTTTCCTTTCAGGATGTTGGTACACAGCAGGTGGCTCAAATTGTCAGCTTTTCCATAATGCAGCATTAAACAAACCATCTGCAGAGATGGAGAAGGGGACAGGGTCACAAGATGGCCTATCAAGATTGCAGGTTTTGGCTGGTGTTGATAGCTTTGTTTTCCTCATTTAAGGGAAATTTTGAACGGTAGAGGTCAAAATAATACTCTTTTGAAATCCGCCTGCAGAAATACTTTATTGCTTTGCAGAGCAGAGTGTTTCGAGTCTCTCTCTGGGCAGTTTTTTCTCAAAGCCCACCACTGGAGTGGCCTCACATCCAGTCCTGGGTGCAGTTTTGGGCACCACAAGATAAAAAAAGACATGAAGTTGTGAGAGTGTCCAAAGGAGGGCCACGAGGATGGTGAGCAGCTGTGAGGGGAGGCCACACGAGGGGCAGCTGAGGTCTTGGGGATTGTTCAGCCTGGAAAAGAGGAGGCTGAGGGGAGACCTCCTTGCAGCATATAACTTCCTCATGGGGGAAGAGGAGGGGCAGACACTGATGTCTTTTCTGTGGTGACAGTGACAGGACCCAAGGGAATGACCTGAAGCTGTGTGAGGAGAGGTTTAGGTTGGATATCAGGAAAAGGTTCTTCACCCAGAGAGTCACTGGGCACTGGAACAGCTCCCCAGGGAAGTGATCACAGCACAAAGCCTGACAGCTCAAGAAACATTTGGACAATACTCTTGGACATATAGCCTGACAGCTCAAGAAACATTTGGACGATGCTCCTGGACATATGGTGTGATTCTTGAGGTGCAGGGCCAGGAGTTGGACTTTGATGATTCTTGTGGGTCCTGTTGAACTCAGGATGCTCTATGACTGCTGAAAACCTTGGGGTTTACAGTCAGAAGACCTGCTGGACCTACACTGTTTTAATTCTGGAGGTCCTTTGCCCTTGCCCGTCGTACCTTCCTGTGTTGGGACAAACAAGAATCACTGTTGCCTTTTGAAATGAAGGGACAGGCTTCTGGAGTAGGTTCACTGCAGCCTTTGTGACTGTGGGCTTGAATTACATGATGTGTGGGTAGGAGAAGTGTTTGGCAACCCTGTGCTCCATCACCACATCAGGCCTTGTGTAACTCATAAATACTTACAGCAGAAACATCTGAGCCAGATTTTTAATGTGTGCAATACTGGTCTGTTATTGCATGCATAAAAATAGTAATTAATGAAATGAATTGCATGATCTGTCCTCTTAGTAATTAGCTTCCAGTTTGGGGTGTCTGAACTGATGAGACATTCTCATGGTTAAGGTGAAACAAGGATAGAACCAGAAGCAGGAGTGGGAGAGAGACAAAGACACCAGTAATGCTGGGGTAGAAATAGAAGGGACAGCCCTCACTGGCAGCACTGAGAGGGGGTGAAGCTGAAAAAGTGGTGGCAAAGGCAGGGGGGATAACACAGGAACAATGTCAGGATGAGTTCTGGGTGATGGATGAGGGGAGGGAAGTGTGATGGCAGAGAGGCCTCCTTCCAGGGAAATAAATACAAAGGAGGGATGATAAGGAAAGGATCACACCTCTGATGTCTTTGACCTTCAGCGATCCTTGCATGCTTGTGAAAATAAATATTTAACAATCTTCTTAAAGCTTGTTTAAAAGAGGAAATAATTAAGTTGGCTCTCTGCTTAATACGGTTTATCTCTGCATCTGAATTTTGGGGCTTATGTCAGCAAAACCAGAATTATAACTGGGTGGTGTTTTGACCTGATGGGAGCTAATATGTTGCTAACACCAGCTGAATAAAAACAGTGGGGTACAGGCAGTCATTGTGCAGCACATTCTTGCTTTTGTCAGAGGATATACTGGATATGGTGTGGAATGAGGAGGAGACTCTTCCCCTTCCTTCCCTGCAGCCAGGAGTTCCTCTTAAGGAAAAAAAGAAAAAAAAAAAAGAAAAAAAAAAAGAAAAAAGAAAAAAAGCATTACCTGATGCTAAATCCTGATAGCAAATGTGATCAATTATGGTTGGTGGTTTTGATTCGGTCACTGAAAAATATTGCTGGTTGTAACCATCACTAATATTTTATGCATTTTAATACTTTAAAAGTCAATTAGAGAATTAAACGCTTTCTTTCATTAAAATACGAGATTGTGTATTTGAATTTTAATGCAGTAAGAATGCTGCCTCAGAACACAAATTTATTTTATTAGATTAATTAAGATCAGTAATGCAAAATAGGGTGAACAAAAGCCAGTGCATTGCGACCTATAAGCCCTTCTGTGCTTGCTATCTGCAAATATTTTAGCTTGAGGTTTTCTCAAATTGTGTCCACTTTCATCCTATTCTTAAGTCTTATGCAGCTTTTTCTGTCTTGGCAGTTTTTGATGTCTTAAGAACAAAGTGAAGGTATATCAGAGAAACAATATTACCTGTCAAATTTGTTTTGTAAAAACAGGATTCATTCTCACACCTGACCTGGCCTTATATCTTGAAAGTGGTCTTGATAATGATTTCTCACATCCTAGTGAAGTATAAGCCTTTTAAAAATAGGTAAAGGTCCTTCTCAAGGGCTGCCTTCTTTCCTTCAGATGTTTGTCACTAGGATTTTGTTTGCATGATGTAATTTTCTTAAACCTCACACTGGAATTGCTTGTCAATGAAATATTTTTGGCATTTTGTAACTCATGCCAAGTGCAATGGAGAGCTGAGCCTTTTCTAACTTTCCCCTGTTCCTCTGCCTTTACGGCGAGTCCGTGTCCTTCCTCGAAGGCAAAGAAAATGTCTTTTCAGTTCAACTGCCAGACTGGCTCAGTATTGTTGTAAGAATGAATGATGTAATACTCAATCACATGGTGGTATGTCTGCTATTTTCCCCTCTTTGAGAGAGAGAATAATCTTTCCATCTCATCCAGTTTCAAGAGTCTGGGAAAATAGCAGCCTTAAATGAGGCCCAAAAGAACCAAAATCTTGATTTCTTCCAGAGCTTTTCTTTTGAAGCCAGATGTTCCCCATGTCTTCTTTATTTTGACTTGCTAATTGGAAATAAGATGTTAAAGATAACGTGTGCTCTGAAGCTTGTGTATTGTGTATTTTATTTAGATTTAATCCTTTAAACATTTGACAATAAAACATAAATTGCAGAGCTCTCATCTTTAGATCAGCTGTAAGTGAATCATTTAAGTTTTCAACATCCTTCCAGTTGGGGAGAAACACAGTAGTCTCAGTGATGTTTTGGCTGCATGTGTTAGTAAAGTGCTGTGACATTTCCTAATCAGTATTTTTTTAAATGGAGATATATTGCTGTTTTTTCAATGAAGGAGCAGCTTGGCTCCCAAAAATAAAGTCTTAGCTTATGCCTAGGCAGGGAGTAGAAATCTGAGTGCTCTTCAAATTCCTTTTGTGTTGATATGCAAGGAGGAACAGTGGACAATATATTTTATGTTATCATATATCATAATGGAAAGCAAATTTTGAAAGAGGGGAGATATACAGGCTGAAAAAAGAAGCCTTCTAGTGTGGACAAAAAATACCATGTAACTTCTACTGGGCTATAATATCTTTAATATGGAGAGAAGACTGTGCAGTGTAAATGCATATTCAGCAACATGACATGTACTAACCGAAATGGAAAAGTCCTTATTACATAAAAACCAGAACTCCAAACATTGCTTCTGTCTTATTGTCAGGAGAAATTCTCACCTATCTGTTTTACAGATTTTGCCTTCTCCAATTGGTGTTTTAAACTTTTTATTGTGCCTGTAGTGGCCTTGCAGCTTCCAAAGGAAAACAAAGTTGGTTTTTCATTTCAGGGGCTGTAATGTGTGGCACAGCTCTAGGGCAAACAAGGAGCTGGTGTTTTAAATTAGACTGCAGAAAATTTGAGAGGTTACCTGAACCTGCTTGTTTCTGAGAAAGCACCACTGTGCCCTTGCTTTGCAAGGATTTTGCCTCATTCTAGTTCACTTGCATTAAAAAGACACTTTTTTCTTTCCTTAGTGAATCCATGGCTTCAGAGTAATGCAGTTTTGCCTATCCATCTCTGAAGGCTGTGAGATTATAGATGCTTTTCTTGCTTTTGGACAAAGGAGCTGGGCTGTCTAAATTGAGACTATTTCTTTTGAAATTTGCCATTGAAATCACCAGTGGGCCATCCTTGATCTCCAGGGAAATGAGGAGAGAAATGCAAAATAATTTTTAGTCATTACTGAGGAAGTCTTCTTTTAAAGAGACATTGGGAGGTTGCAGCTGCTGCCTCTCACTTGGTACCTGGGATCAGAGAACATTCAATTTGTATTTATCTGGAGTTCAAAGTTTGGTTTTCCCATGTGAGTGCTTTTAACTTCTGCAAAATCTAAGCTGAATTTTCTTTTCCATTTGAAAACTTTTGGTCCTTAAAGGATCAGTCTTCTGGAGGATGCACCAGCTGGAGTGCATCTGTGCTGCTGTCTCTGAGGGACTCCCAGATCACTGCATTCTTGTCACATCTGGAGGACCCAGTTCATTGCCAATAATTATTTCCAGTGCATATTCAGATTATTGTTTTTCAGTGGAAAAATATTTTTTGTCAATGTCCAGTTTAATATTTATTATCATTCACCTTGACTCTAAACTCTCCCTGTGGCAGAGGAAAGCAACTCAAGTGTTGAGTTCTGCTGCTGTTCTCATTCCTCAGACTTTGAATGGGTGGCTTCAGTGTCTCAGCTGTTTCTCACAGTTATTCAATGGTGAAACAAGAGAATGCTCCAGTCCTTGATTTCTGCTGATAATGTTGGCAGCCCTCCCAGCAGAGCTGTGAATTGGTCACTTTTCCTCCTGTTTCAGCTGGAGAATTTGGGAGCACCATCAGGAGCAGAGAACATTGGCTGAGAGGCAGTATCCACAACATGAGGGCAGCATCAAAAAAAGAAGCTTCAAAATGTAGCTTGGCAAAAGTGTTTCATTACAACAGTCCTTCCTAGTGACAGGCTCTAGGGTAGGATGAAAGACAATACAGTGTATTTTCCACTCCAGCAGTCAGAGGTGTGATACAAGGAAATGTTTGTATAGGTAATGTATCTGAAGGTGATGAAATATGTAGAAAAGCCTGTGCCCTATGCAGGATGGTAGAATAATTTAGATTAGAAGGAGCCTATGGAAGTAATTTCTCCATTTCCTGCTTACATCCTCAGTGGATTCCTGAAGCCCTGCTCTGGTTGAATGTTGATTGTCTTTAGCAGTGGACATCTCATGTTCTCTCTGGGCTTTACCATCATGCCAAAGGGTTTTTTTTCCAAATATGTAAACAGATTTTCTCTTGCTACAGTTTGCTTCTGAGAAGAATTTGGCTCCTCTGTACCCTCTCATTAGGCAGACAGTGTTAGGTGTCCCCTAAAGCCAGGCTGACAAGCCAGGCTTTCTCAGCTTTTCCTTGCAAATCACATTTTCCAGCCCCTCAACCATGTCAGTGTCACTCTGATGTTGTACTGGAGAACCCAGATCTGACCAAGGCTCTCCAGGTGCAGCCTCACTGGTAGTCAATAGAGGGGAATATCCACGTCCCTGGACTGCTGGCTGCACTTTTGCTAACACAGCTCAGTACCTGTTTGGCCTTTCTCAAGGCAAGTGCCCAGTGCTGGCTGCTGCTCAGCTTTTCTGTGGGACATGCAGCTCCTTTGTGCCAGTTCTTCTTTCCCTGCTCAGCCCCAGCCAGTACTGTAGCAAAGGGTTACTCTGTCTTTGCATGTGAGGCTTTTTAGGAAGTTGGAATACAGATGCAGCTCCTGTCAGCCCAGTTCCTCAGCCTCCAAGATCCCTTGTCAGGACCCAGGACATCCCTCTGGCTGTCCTGAGCAGCCAAGACCCCTGCCAGGGGGCTCAGAGACCCTGGCACAGAGCCCAAGATGCCTGTGGTTTGATTATGACCCATGGAGCAAGTTACCAACCTTAGATGAAGATCTGCAAGCCACGAAAAATTAAGTAGAATGATAGTGAATTTATCACGAGGTGAAAAAGTAGATTTTGGGGTTTTTTAGAATGGAGATTCAGGGGGGCAATATGGAGGGATCTGGGCGTGTCCAGCCTTTCTCCTTCTTCTTCTTGGCCTCCATCTTCTGCTGTGATGTTGGCACTTACAGATTGGTTTAGAGTAGAAGCTCAGTGTCTAACATAGGTGATAGGTATTGGGAAGTAATTGTAACCATTGTACACGTAGTTTTTAGTATAAAGACACAACGCTGCCCCGGGGGCAGGCAGAGTGCCTCTGATTGTCTTGCTGGATGGACTTCGGCAGGACAGGAGAAATAATTTTATAGATAAGACACAATAAACAACCTTGAGACCAAGAAATGAGGAGCTGTGACTCCTTCTTCAAGCACTGGGCTGGGGAAAGAGACTTTCCAACTTTTCTTGGGGTCACTCTGACCAGCGAGAGGCCCGACAGTCCCTGTGAGTGCAGCCGCCCCCGTGCTGCAGGACTGCTCCCAGCTCTGTGCCATCTGCATCCCTGCCTGGGGTGCCTCTGCCTCCCTATCTCACTGCTGCTGGAGACACCATTGTCCCCAGGGGATGCCTGCAGCAGCTCTCTGCTAATTGCACTTTGTGCTGTTAACCACAGCCCTTCGAACCTGGCAGTGCAGCCAATTCAATGCTTGCCCAGGCCAGCAAGCCAGGCCATGGTGTCTCAACAGCTTGGCTTTAGCAGCACCGTGGCAGACCACATGTTCAGCTTTGCTGAAGTCACAGTGAGCAGTTCCATTGCAGTGCCAGTGTCCCTGAGCTGGTGTTGGTTGGGGCCGTGTGGAACTGATGGGAAGGTGACACTTTGCACAGGGGTGCAGCTGAGCTGTGTCTGTGCACAGAGCAGGTTTTTTGGTTGGTGCTCTGCATGGAGAATTTATCTTTGCTCAGAGTCTGGAGCTATCTGTTTTCTGATGGGCAACACAGCAAGTGGTCATTGATTTAATTTCCGGGTTTTTTTTAAAGTACTGGTGACTAAAACCTGTTCCTGGCTTGCACAAACCCCAGATTCACATCTGTAAAAGGAGTTAAAAGCTGAGAGGGGAATCAGGGCTGAGCACTGCCCATTCTCCTTTTGAGGCTGTTGCTGCTGTGCAATCTGAAACATGGGAATTGTCAGGCCAGGAGAAAGGCAAACAAGTGGAATCTTTTGTAGGTGAATGGCCAAGCTTAGAGAGGGGGTGGGTGTACCTAGTTCAGCTTCTTTCTCTAAGATTACTCCTGCGTTTCTTTTTTTACAAATGTATTAATTAAATCTTATTCTCTTGACCTAATGTATAAACAGTTGTGGCAGTAGGACTGTAATTTCAGTTTGCCTCCTCCCAGCTGAGGGTCCTGTTGGTGGAGGTGTGGAATTTATATTGTTTTATGGAGAAGGTCAGTATTCTCATCTTCTGATTGGAGAAACTGAGGCATAGAAAAGAAGCAAAATGACTTGTTCATCAAGATGTAGATATTTTTTGTGTCATGTGTGCATCTATACCTCTTACTGCTGCCTCCCATAGTGTAGGAGCCCTGTTGTACATATTGCTTTGTATTTAATTTTTCTGAGATGCTAGACTATACTTTTCCAAGTATATTGTCTAAATATGTTGGAATTTTTAGCTAAAATTTCCAAGAGTAGCAAATTCTGCACTGAGCTTGTTAGCTAAATTCTAAGCTGAATTTATAAATCTCACTAGTGAGAAAAAAGTTATCTTTTTTTTTTGAAAGCTTTGCAAATATGACACAATCAGTGAGCAGCTGTAAACATGAGACTCACAATAGCATTCTCAGTTGTTCAGAGCAGAGCTGTATTTTAGGAGCTTGCCATCAGCCTGCTGGATAATGTTATTTGAAATCACACTGCTGGGTTACAATAAAACTGCTGCAAGACGCCCTGAAAGGCGTCTGAGGAGATCTTTCCCAGCATATCGCTGGCAGTTTTTATTTTCCCAGAGGCAGATGATATGTACATCATTACTGACTTTTTTTTTTTTTTGCTTTCTCTCATGAAGAATTCCAGCCACTGAGATAAGTTTACAGCTTCTTAAAAACTGATAATGACAGAGCAGTCTCTGTGCTGTAAGAGAGACGTGAGATAAGTGCTTGCCATTGCTGCAGCGTTCAAAAGAAGATAATAAAAGGATAAAAGTTTAAAATGACACTTCAGGAAAACACCTTATTTTCCAGCTTGATTAAAGCTATTTAATGAAAGTTGTTAACTTTTAAGAATATGGGAAATACCATTTGCAAGTAAATTAACTTCAGTATGTTCACTAACTGATGCTGTGCAACATTGTCTTGAGATGCTTTGAGAGTTCCTACCTAAGTGAGGGAAATATTGACAGTAATGCCAACAGAATTCCAATATCTTTGACAAGTGAATTGTACCAGATTGCTTAGTGAATACCCAAGTTTTCAGTAGGATATCAGTGGGGGTATTCTGTCCCCTTCCTACCTCTGTTCTCCCCACACACCTTGCCCCAGTAAAGAGTTTTCCTTTATCCTTAATGATTCCTTCATAAAGATGTGTAACCAATACCAAAGGAGTTGACACTCGCTTTATCTTTTTTTTTAACACTGAAAATGGATATGTGTGCTTACAAAGTGATTTTAGAGCAAATTGATGCAAAATCAAATTAAATATTAAACGGAATAAAGGATTTTAAAGTTATTGTAGGAGGTGCTTAGCTATGTGTGTTGGATAATAGAAGCATGAAAATTAGGACTGTCATTCTTGAAAGGAGTGACTGAATCTGTGATATCTCTTGCATCTCTTTATTGTAAGAAGTCCAGGATGTCTCTTAGCTGTTAAACCCTTTTGCATGTTTTGCACAGGGGGACAGATTTCTTTGTTGATTTGCATAGAAAGGCAGTAGCTTGGGTCTTTCAAAGGCAGAGAGCTGGTCTGAAAAAGAATTGTTGCCCATAAAGTTAGTCGCCTGCTGGGGTATTATAGCTGAAATACACTTGAAAGCTTGTTTCTGTGACCTTCTGGGGAGACTTGGGAACCCCAGAGTCAAAATAGTAGACTATTATAGTAGATAGATAATCAGGATATTTCAGAGCATTTTACCAAGGAAGGGGAGGCTGTTATCTTCATTACAAAAACATTATAAAGGATGGAATGTTTTTTGTCGGGCAGTGGCAAAAATGGAAACAGAAATCCAGAGTCCTGAGGCACAGCCAAGAGTCCCTCTGGGTTGTGCCTTTCAATTTCTTGGGAAAGATAGATTCCCAAAGGGAAGCATTTGTTTCCCATCCTTTTGTGTAGATAAAATACAAAGTGTATCAAATGCCTGTGACTGTATTTTCCCTGCTTAATAGATCACCTCAAAGATTTATTCTTGTAATTTAACTCTCTGAAAAGTTAGCTGCCTTTAAAATCTCAGATATGCAAACTCCTCCCTCCACCTGCTCTATTATGCTCGTTCAAGGACCAAATTTAATCTTGTTCTAGAGAGAAGCTTTTGAGACATAAATTTGTTTTAACTTTAAAATCCAGTATATTAGGTCCTTGAAGAGAATGTGTCATGTTGAGAATTGTATTCATTTCAAAGTATGATGCATCACTTTTCCCTAGCCCTGAAAGGTACTTTAAATTGGTATTTGGTATTTTGAAAGTTAGAAAAGCTGGTACAGTTCTTTTTAGGTTTTTTATAGTTTTTATGGAGCTTTGCTCAGTTGGGCTGAACAGAAAGTATCAGTGAAAATATCTTCTTACCCTGCCAGTGACAGCTAAAGGCAATCTCTCACTTGTGCTTTGCTGGGAAGCAGAAGTGAAGATGTGTTTGTATATTGCTTCTTGTCCATAAATTGCTAACTTCAGACTGAGTGCTAACTCAGTGCTTCCGTCTGTTATCAGATCCCAAGATATCTGGGAGATAATTTGAGTTTTCTCCTCTCCTGTTGCCCAATAAACCTCCCTTGAACACTCCTCCAGTGATACTCTAAAGGGCAAGATGCATTATTATATAATTTGGTGAAAAGCTTTATTAGTAACTCATTTGGGATGTGCTGCTATTTATGAACCATAAGGCAGCTCTGAAATACAAACCAAATTCATCAAACCTCAGTGCTGCTATGACTTACGTGGTTTTCTGCTACAGCGAGCACACAGGAATCTTTTTTTAGGTTTAGTGTAGGCATTTCTTAAGGTGAAAGCATGGGCTGAGGAATTTTCAACCCACCAATGCAGTGCATCAGTTCAACTTCATCTATTTATATTCATTTTATTGATAATCCCTAAACCAGGCTGCTTTGAGGAGTTCAGCCACTGTCAGAGTGGGGTGTTGTCCTGACTTCCAAGCAATGCTGGTGAGCTTGTCCTGAGAGCTCAGTTTCTATCTCCACACTGAGTTCAAGTTCTGTAAGAAACACAGGTGATTGGGGAAGATGCTGTGAGTTACTGTAATGCCTCTAATCAAACTTTGATTACTGCAAGAATAGTAATTAACAGTTTGGTGGCATCTGAGGAAGCATTGCTCCACCCATGCCCCAAGAGAGAGCCAGCCATCCTTGGAGCCATGACACTGACATTTCCCAGTGGAGTGCTGTGGGTGTGAGGCAGGGTGAGAAGGCAGAGAGCTCTTCCACCTGCCCAGGTGAGGTTTCCTGATCAGCA
>NW_005054303.1:9494871-9497630 GCF_000277835.1 Geospiza fortis | reverse complement strand
AGGAATGTGCCATGAGAGGGAAAGGTATTCCTGTAGTGCCCCCTTGCAGAACACCAGGGCTCCCTTTGGTGCAGTTCAGGTAATGAAAGGTTTCTGCAGGTGTGTGCCTGTGGGCATCTGATGGAGAAGGGTTTGTCACTGTGTTATGTGATATATGCAGAGATGGTTCTCTGAAGGCCTTTGAGAGTGGGAAATTTAACACATCCCATTGTTGTACTTCCCACCAAAGGCCCTTAAAGAGCCAGCAGCACTGGAAGGGCAAGGATGCAATTAATTCCTTTTGAAGCTGTATTTTCTTATTTTCTCTTAAAACAAAGGCTCTAGTGTCAGATATTTTTTTTTTTTTTTTTTTTTGCTAAATGAGTGGCAGTGTTTTATGTGCATGATATTAGATCGTGCCTATGCCTGGATAAATCAAGTCCACTGATCTTGGCAGAAAAGCAGCATCTGAGTTTGTGTGCATGTCCCAGTGCAGGGACAACAGCTGCTGCCATGCTCCCATCCCAGCACAGGTCTGCTGAGATAATTCACCCAGGAGCACTTAATACCAGTGCATTTGCCTCAGTGTGGGTATGAAAGCTAAGATGTAACACTTGGCTTCTGGCGTGGGAATGTAAAACATTCGGTGTCCACAGATTTTGGTTTTACTCTGATTAAATTGAGCACTGTAATGCTGCTTTTTAAAGAAGTATAGGTGAGTGCTTACTAGGGTAAAACCAGAGTGGTACTGTGGCAATTCTGACACAGGAACTGTGTTTGTACTTAAAGCAAGGGAGGTTTTATCAGTTTATAACATTTTGGGTTGCTATAAAGCAGTTACTCTGCAGTAACTGCTTACTTGTTTTTCCTCCTTACTTAAGGCTTCTCTTTCAGATAAGGTCGGTCTTTGTGTTTTGGAGCAAGCTGGGAAAAACTGTGCAAACTTTAAAGAGAAATTTGAGAAGGCGGGATGGGTGACGGAGAGATTGTCTCAGGCTCCAGTTTTGGAGAATGTGTTAAGCCACTGTGAGCTGGCACAGCCTCAGAAAGAAGATATCTTGCTTTGGCCTTGCTTTCTCAGTCCTCCCTCAGTCCATCCCCTGCCCTCTATCAGCCCAGGTGTTGATGCAGTTACGTGTGAGCTGGGGAGTTAATCCAGCTGAAAACGGGCAAAAGGACAAGACTGTTAATTTCAGACAGTTCCTTTGGCTGGTTTGCCAGGTTGCTGCACAAATAGCAGCCATGGGGAGGGGGTGGTAATGAACTGCAATCAAGCTAGTTATGTCAGATTTTAAAAAATTTTTTCATATTTTTACATATTTCCAAACTCTTGCATTTGGAGTTTTCTGAAAAAGCAGAGTGTCAGGCTGATGACTCTGCAGGTTTTCCTCTGCCACCTCTGAGCAGGCAGTGATTTTCCTCTGCTGCTTCTCTCGGCCAGCTGCTTCACATTTCCAAATGTGTGCACTGCTGCTGTGCTGAATACTTGAGAGCCATCTCAGAATAGTTCTTCTGAGTCTGCACCTCTGACTTCTTTGGAACTTTTCTTTCACTGTTGGTACAAGAGTCATAACCTTTATAGACTTTGTACACATACAGAAGAGAGAGAACTGAACTCCTTTACATTTACTTAAATCTTCACTATCAATGTCCTCCTTCTGTCCTTTGTAAAATTCCACTTTATTATCAAATTGTCACTCTGTGCAGATTTTTGGACTGTGCACTTTCATACCTGCTTGTGTTTTCTGCAGTGATTTTACAATTATTCTGGTTTATTTTTCCCCTTGCAGCTTGAGCTTTGCTCCTTTCCTGCTGCCTCTCTCCCATTCTCATCTGCCAGCCCTGCTCTTTCAAGTTCTTCCTTAAACCTTGCTTCTCCTAGCAACCTCTCTTGTTTTCCCTTGCCAGTGCTTGTTCAATTTACTGTTCAGGGGATGGGGTCTCTCTTTCTTGTTTGGAGACTTTTTGTTGTTTGAATATAGCCAACTGTTATTTATACATGGCCACATCATTCAAGTTGAAGATTAACCTCATGTCTCTCAGAACTTTCAAAATTAATATTTACATTTTCATTCTATGCCTAAATTTTCTTTGCCCTAAGCAAATATACTAACTAGATTATCTTTCAGGGGCTTAGTATGGATATTCTTTGCATATTTTATCCCTTTGATACCCTGTATAATTGCAAGCTGACTGTACAAGCATTCTGAGACAAGAAATGTATTTTTTACTTTTTTTTTTCTGTTGTGTTGCATTGTGCTGTAAGTTTATATGTGACTATTAAAAATTTACATGTGACTGTGTAAATACTTGGCACTACCCCACAAAGCAGGTTTTTTACTTGAAGTCAGTAACACTGGGAGCACAGCTTAGCCCCTGTCCTTTGAAGCCCACGTTCTCCAAGGGCAGCATTTTCAGAAGTGCTGAATGCTCCCTGCATATTCAGCCAGCCTGGGTGCTTTGGAAAATGTTCCTCTAAATGGCAATGACTCTGAAGACAATTATTGAGAAAAAAAAGCTGCAGCATTAATTTAGGAATGAGTGAACTGTACGTGTGTTGGAGTCTGAAGGCTGATGCAGCTCTCAGGCTTGGATCCCTGCCTTTGGCAGCTGCTGGAGAGGCAGGTGTGGGGAGAACTGGTGTCAAAGGCTCTTCAGGTCTTAGGTGAGCCAGAAAGGCCCCCTTGTCACCCTCCAGTCAGTGCCACGGGGTCAGGCAGGCTGAGTGCAGCCCCAGATGCCTTTGGTGTGCCTGGTGCTGGCACAATGCTGAATTCCTG
>NW_005054303.1:9492595-9494853 GCF_000277835.1 Geospiza fortis | reverse complement strand
GCTGTGAAGGCAGAGAGGCTGCAGGTGCTGGAAGAGAAGTGCTGCAGAAACATCCTGGTAGACGTGGGGAAGGAGTGGGGCACTGCTTTTTGTTTTCAAACTGGGGATTTTAGAGTGCAGAATTTAGAGCAATACACTTTTATGAAGCACAGCCATACAGCTGTGTGCAAAGAAGAAAAAAAGCCCTCAGACCAAAATGCAGTTCTTTTTTTATCGTGCATTAATCTACACATAAATAAAGATTGCTTTTTATAAAAAACAGCATTTGTGCTTAGCAGTTTCATTTGTTAAGTGCTGTTTTTATTTGTGTACTCAAGTGCAGCCTGTGCTGTGTGGACTTCTTTGCAGAGGCAGAATTGGAGACTGAAGAAATTTTGGAAGCTGGCTCTGTGGGAGTTCAGCCTTGAGGCAAAACTTTCATTAGAGTTGTCAGAAATGAGTTTTCTACAAAAGAATTGAGTTGGGGTATTATTTTCTAATTGTTTTAGTTCGGTGTCATTGGAAAGAGAAATGTTTACTTTAAACAATTAGCATTGTCAGTCATTCTCAATTAATGGCTAATTGGTGAAAGTTTGTAAAGCAGCAGAGGTATAATCATGATAAGTCATAATCAGAAATCATATGGTGTAGGAAATTATGGAAGGGAGAGGTTGTGAATTGGGTGTTGATCTGAAAGGTTGGAAACTAGGTTCTGGGCCAGACAAGTGCTGTCACTAGATTTTCACCCTGGTATCACCCCACTTTTGTGTTCAGCCTCCCTTTTGTCTTTTCTCCATATATTTGTTAAAGAAAGTGCTTCTGGGAAGTTCCCATTTGTTATGTAGTTTATCCAGAACCCTGACACTGAAATTGCAAATATTTCTTTTAATTAAGAATGTGAGAAAATTTTGTTGTAATATTTTTTTATTTTGTTTTTCAGACATATTTCCTGTTAGGCTTTGCTTTTTTATTTGCAACCAGCTGAATTGCTGCTGTTGAGTACAGAAAGTGAGATTCTATTTAAATATTTTATATGTTTAATGGATCTGGTTTTAGTTTTTGTGAGAAACAGAAAGCATTTTAGCTTAAGCTGAATAAAGGTGACACTTCATTTCAGTCAGCAGGACTTTTATGGATGTCAGATTTCTCCTGAGTGGCTTGCAGTCACAGTTCTTGACACCACTCCTCCTTCCATGGTATGGCTGCTTTTGTAGGAAGCTTGTAAAAATAAGTAAAAAATGGTCCAAGGGTAACTTAACAAAAACTAAATCACTAACTAAAATAAATGCTAGACCCTTTGTCTTCTCCCTGATTCTTAATATGGGCCTGTGTCTCCCAGATCAAACATGCTAATCAGTGGAAGAATTTTGAAAAGTAGGATGAAATAATTTGAAGATTTCCTGATTATTGTAGATTGTCAGACACTAAAGATTTTAATTTTTTAAAGATTTCTTTAGGAGGGGTAACAACTGCATTGTAAATGATAGTTGTTACTTTAACAGCATCTTGCACAATTTATTCCTGCAAATGGCAGATTTGCCTCCTGCTAGATGTTGTTACTGAAAATCAGGGGGATTTTGCTGCACAAGTACTTTAGGATTGCTGGAATATGGAAAATGTAGGTCTCTCTGAAGTACAAATGCATGCTTGTTTTGGTATTTTGGGTTTTAGGTTTCCGGTACTATTCATTTCTTCATGAACTTTTGTTTCCTCTGGTGCTGAGAATGAGATCATTATTGCTGTGAATCATGGAGTTCTCATATTATCCACATTATAAAGGCAGAAAAGGAACATTTTGGCTGCTCAGTCTGACCTTTTGCATCATGTTGGCCAAAGGATTCCCTTCAATTTAACTTTTTTACTTTAGACTTATCTTGATTTAGACATTGAGACATTTCTAGTGATGGACAGACAGTTGCATACCTTGGTGAAACTTGCTTAAAGACTTAATAGCAAAGGAAAAGTAGTTTAAACTGTTAATGCTTTTTCTTTTCCATTTATTTGTTTTTAACTTGGGCACATTTATAACCTGAGTCCCCTTGTGCCCTGTTTTTTGCATGGGTACATCCACAGTACCAGTAGCTTTCCATCCCTTCAGGAGCTTTTCCATGTGGGTAGCAGTCTCCATATGTAAAATGATCATTGTTTTCTTCCAGCCTCAAAGAAAACATTTGTCTTATGATTGTATAATTTTTGAATACATATTAAGTATTATCTGCTGTTTTCAGCTGTTGTTGTATGTTCTCCTGGACTGTTCCAGCTCTGAACAGGAGTTTGAA
>NW_005054303.1:9476833-9492573 GCF_000277835.1 Geospiza fortis | reverse complement strand
CCCACAATGTTCATAGTAAAGGCCAACCCAGTGCTACTGCATGACTCAAGTTTCCCCTTTTGCTTTGCTGTAATAGCTGCACGTCTAATCAGGGAGAGAGATTGCTGGGGGCTACCTTAAATGAAACCAGAAGCACCACATTTTTATTGTGACCTTTGCTTACAATTTTGGTGGACATTTGAACTAACTTCTCTAAGGAGCAAGGGAACTGTATGTTAAAGCATCTATAGCGTGGCTCTAAATTGATTCAGAGTTGCTTATGAATTTCCCAATCCTTAGCTCTGATCTTGTGTCATTATAAATGCATAAAAAGGTGGGTTTGTTTTCATTGCAGTAATAAAGCCTAAGCATTTGTAATGTATTAGTAAGTTTAGATTTTCCACCTAAGTGTCTTCAGCAGTTTGAGGAGATTGAAGAATACTCTGGTATGCAGATTTCATGACTGTAACTGAAATGCCTGGGTTAGAGAAGCACCTCTCTGACTCACCTAAAATCTGAATTAGCATTTGGCACTGATGCTCCTTCCAACTCCTGTCTCCAGTGACAGCAGCCAGGCTCTAGGACCACTCAGTTATTCACTTTGGTGCCTCAATAACCTATGAGATGCCTCAATAACCTATGAGATCCATTTCTTTTGGTGTTTCAGGGGTTTTTTTCCTCCTAAATTGTGGTGAGATCTATCAGATATGAGTGATAATTTTGCTTTGTCTCATTGGGGCCAGTATCTCAGGGTGGGCACAGAAAAATCAGGCACTTCAAGTCAATAATGAGCTGGGAACATTTTCAGACTTAGAATATTTCTTGAGCACAAGATTGGCATAGTGATTTCTTCCTAGATCTGTTTGATGAGCTGACAATTATTATGGTTCCTTGGCAATTGCATTGCTAACGTCTTTCCATTTTCTCTTTTTTCACTTTTACAAAAAATTTGCACTGAATTCAGCATTGCTCTGTGTAGATTTCTAAACTGTGTATTTTACAGATGGTTTTTGTTAGCAGTTTCCTTACTGTGTTAAAATTTCAGATTACTGTAATGTCTTGCATAATACTACCTATAATGGATTTCTGATTTTTTTTTCACAGCCATACTGAATTTTCAGCTAATTAACTACCCAGCATTGCTGTGGTTTTTAATGTGGAAATTAATTTCCACCAAATAATATTAACATAATGTATTAAATTTTGTAACAAATTTGGAGTACATTCATACGATTTCGAATGCAAACTAAGGGTAGAAATGCTCAAGGATAAAAGTTCTTAGCAAGGAAAATGTTTATGTATAAACTGATTACGTTATCTGAATTACTCTCCTTCCTCAGCTGATAATGTTTAGGAGAAATGTGCACTGTATTACCCTGGATTACTTGAAGAACATTCACTAATACTTATGTTACCACAACATGCACCAAGCTACACTGGTGTCCCTGCATTTTATTTAGTGCTGGATTTCTTAGCACATTGCTGCGTGCAAAACCTCACACACAGCCCTGCATACATGTTTTCTTTGCGTGCTTCACTCTCTCCCCTTCTCTCACACTTTACCTTGACACTCCTTTTAATGATAAAACCCTTTTACAACATGTGAGCCACACCTGAGTAGCTGATAGGATATCCAGCATGGGCTCATTAACAGCAGGAAAAGGGCTACCTTTGCACCTTGGGCTTCATGGTGCTTTCTTTTATTTTTTCCTCCTCTGTTTTGGACAATGTTTAGACAATGTAGCCATAAGTGTGCTTGCTTTCAGTTAAATCTAATGGAAACTTGTAGTGGTTTGGCTTGTTTTTAACTATTATGTTTTCCAAGTGTGCCCATAATGAGTAGATGGTGACCTAATATTTTGCAGCAGCACAGGATATCATGAAGGGAGTAAAAACTGAATGCAAACACTGGATTTGCTTGGCTGGAGAAGGGAGCAGCCAAAGCAGCTTTCCCTTCCCAGCTCTTTGACCTCATAGAAGAGAGCAAAAGAAACTTATTTTAGTTTTCTTGGTTTGCTCTTCCATCTGTGTTTCTGGGCTCCTAAGCTGGCATAGGAGACTGATGATACTTTATATTCTAAAGTGTAATGAGAGTGTTCTTAATGCTATTACTGTTTTTAGTTATCATAGAATAATAGAATGGCCTGAGTTGGAAGTGACCTTAAAGGCCATCTAGTTCCAGTCCCTGCCTCATACAGAGACATCTTCCATGAGTCCAGGTTGCTCCAAGCCCCATCCAGCCTGGCCTTGAACACATCTAGGGATGGAGCATCCACAGCTTCTCTGGGTAACCTGTGCCAGGGCCTCAGCACCCTCACACTAACAAATTCCTTCCCAATATCCAATCTAACTCTACTCTCAGTTTGAAGCCATTCCCCCTTGTCCTGTCACTACAAGCTCTTCTCCATCTTTCTTCAGGCTCCTTTCAGGTACCAGAAGGCAGCAATTGGGTCATCCCAAAGCCTTCTCTTTTCCAGGTTGAATAATCCAAATTATCTCAGCCTTTCCTCATGGCAGAGCTGCTCCATCCCTCTGGTCATCTTGGTGGCCTTCCCCGAACTCTGTCCAGCAGTTCAGTGTCCTTCCTGTGCTGGGATCCCAGCAGTGGGCTGGGGTCTGAGCAGAGCAGAGGATCCCCACACCCCTGGGTCTTTCTTGGGCTGCAGGATATGGTGAGTGTTGTAGGTCACACAAGTTGTTGGCTTGTTCTTTGAGACCATCTCACTACTGTGGTCATTCTGTTACTGTCAACTTGAGCAGTAAATTCAGCAGGTGCTGGCAGGGTGTTTTAGGCAGCTGAACAATTAATTGCATGTTGGCTGTTAGCATAAGTGGTGAATTGATCTAACCCATATTTAGTTTCTTTAACAGTTAACCTGGGTTTATTTCTTCCCTCACTTTGGCTGGCTAATGAAATGAAATTAAGAAATACTGTCACATTCAAGAAGCATGTATGTTCCTTGACTTCTTTCACAGACATGTTACTTGACCTCAGTGACCTTCTTCAGGTATTGTACCCAGTTTTATTTTGACTTTTCTTTTAATTGTTAAAGTTTAAGATGTTTTAGTTTTTCTCTAAAAAATCTGAGTGGAAAATCACTGGGCTTGGAAATCTGAGTAATTTTCCAGTAATATTAAATGTCAGAAAATTCTTTTGCTTTTAATGCCGCAAACAATGTAGAAGGAGGTTGGTATGATCCTTTCAGCAGGTTTCAGAGTCACTGCAGTGGCACAGGGTCAGATGCTGCATATTTTTAAAACAACAGTTGTTGACGACAGAAATAACCTTTTTGGTAGGTAATGCTGCATAAATGTATTTGTGCACTTCAGAACTGTGTTTTATAAAATGTATTTTGAGAGAAATACGAACTTGCTCTGTCTGGAAATAGAAATGGAAATAGAAATAGAGAGCTCTACTGACATATGTTGTCCTACCCTCATTCTCTCTGTTACAACTGTTTTACATACAATGCGAGTAGGTTACTTGCATCTATTTTTGTCCTCCCAGCTGTCTTGGTAAATGGCATCCCTCTGAAGACTATTTATTGCTTGAAGCAATCTGCTGGAATAGCAATAATCAAATGCATCTTTAATTCTGAAATTTAGTAACTTTCTTCTCTTTTCTAAACTCTGATTGAATTATTTTGATTGCTCACGACCAAACAGTACATGTGTAGAATGGAAGGTTTGTTTTCCTTCTAAACACAGGTAATTTTTCATGGTGATGGTTTTGAAATAGAATGATCACAGTAATATGAAGAACAGTCACAATGTGAACTAGAAGAAGAGGTATTGTATCTGTAAGAAGAAAAAGAAAAATGTATTGTCAGCAGAAACAGACAAGAGAGATTGATTTGTCTTCTCCCCTCTGTGCATTCCAGCCAGAAAAGATTCTGAGATGGGACTTATGGGGGACCAAAAGGTTAAAGAGAGGTAACTGAGGAGATGAGAGAAACAGAAATGTATGAGTAGTAGGGAAATAATCAACCCCTGAAAGAGAAAAATCCAAGATTTCAGTATCTTCATTTGCATTTAACTGTCTTCTGATGAGCTCTGCTTTATGGCTTCTTTAAGGTGAATCTGAGCAAACAGGAATGTTGAATGTTATTGTTAACTCTACCTATCCAGAAAGTCCTGTTTAAGAATACATCAATGAGTTTTTCAGGTTCTAGCTTGATGGTTTTTTCCTCCTCGCCAAGTCTGTTAAAAAAAATATCAAACAAACAAACCCCCACAAACAAAACCACAAACCACACAGAAAACCACAACTATAAACTGAGCCAAAAAAAAAAAACAACACAACCAAAAAAAACCACCCAAGCCACCTTGGTAGCAAAACATTTATGGCCCAGGCAGTAAATTTCAGTACATTCTGCTTTGCATAAGTCTTTGCTCACAAAACCTAAAAAAGAATTAGTTTGTTAAAAATAGTTCATTAGATGATACTATTTTACTTTGAACTGCCTCTTTTTTTCAAGGACTACTCTCCCACACTGAAGTTGGGATATAAATGTTCTTAAGGAAGAAGAGTTGAGAGCAGCAGTAGTAGTGATGGCAGCAAATTAATTTCCAAAGTACTTAATTTGTTCATACTCATCTGTTCAAGATTTGTCATAGTGGTGGTCCAAGTAACTGTTTTTCTTGGGGAGATGAGAAAGGTGTTGATTTTATATCACAAAAAAAATCACATCTGAAGTCTAAAAAATGAGCTACTGCTGAGCTGCACCATCCTGGCTTAGAAACTAATAGTGAATGTTGAGATTTTTCTTCAGAATGTTCCTGATGCAGCTCAGTTGCAGTGGGAGGTGAGGGACCTGCAGGGCTCTTTGTCATCTGGCTGCAGGAATTTTGTCAGAAAGTCACCACATGAAGCATCCTTACAGATTGTCTCCATGGAGGCCACTGACTGAATTACTGAGCACCCTGAAATAGGCTTCAGTGCATTTGAGGGTGAAATAATCATAGAATCATAGAATCAAAAGACCTCCAAGATCACCAGGTCCAGCCATCAACCACCACCATGCCCACCATTTGACCAAGTCCTGAATCTGCTGTTACCTGTAACTCAGTATTTGTTTAATGACATACATTATATTCTTTTTCTCTTGCTGCTCTTTAGAAAAAAAGTGGTAGAGGAAATCCTAAGAATGCCCTCCTAGGCCGTGGTTTGTACTTGTAGTACAACCCCTCTTCCTGTCTTTCTTGAATTCCTTTGGGACTTAAAATATAAAAAAAAAAAAAAAGCTGTCCTCTACAGTGTAATGTGCTTTTAGGATAGTATTGTGCTGCTAAAACTTAGCAATAGAGGAGACTAATTTTTACTGTTAATGGCAGTCTGTTTAAAAAGTCTTATCAGTTTTCCTCTTATGCTGCTGACTGAGATGTGGGAGTTTGTCTTGTTCCTCTGGGGAACTGGTGCATTTTCATAAGAATTTTTGGAGCTTCAAAATTGCTGCCATTTTGGGAAAAGACAAAAAGTCTTTTTTTTTTTTTAATTGGAAAGGCAATTTCCTTGGTGTTTTATCTTCATGTAAAATACATCTTACATCTTGGAAATCTCCTGTTGAAAGTGTTGTTGGATCCAGAATGCCTCTGATACATTTGGACTTCAAAGCAGGATCTGAAATGATCTGAAAATGTCCAGAGCACTGTTACAAATCAGGCGCCTTCCTTGTGCCGAGCAGTCGTGCTGCTTGTTGATTGAGTTGGAAGGACAGGGAAAGTACTTGCTTATATTTTCAGATCCTGCATTTTACTTGCAAATATAGTCCTTAGAGAGGTCTGCAATCAGGCCTTTTGTTTGCTTTTTTGTTAGTCCAATCTAAGCAACAGGCCTGGCTTGTTTAGGAGAGCTGCAAAGCCTGTCTAGCCTTGGCCAAGTTCTGAACAGTTCAGGTTTTCTCCCATCTTTCCAAGCATCCCATTCCTTGCACCTGGAGAACTATTTGGCTGAAGTTTCATCTCAGTGTGGTGAAAGGCTGCCTTTCACATCCTCAGAAATGGCTGGGGTTTTTTTAGTCTCTTGTCATCTCCAGTGTCATGGTCTTTGCAATGGGGTTGTAAAAGGCTTTTGGGAAGGGTTTGGCAGTGCTCTGATCCCCAGCTTCAGCCTAGTAGAATATAATTTTTAGCATGCCTTGTGGTGTGTCCTGCTGTTAAACAAGGCTGGTGTTCACTGAAGAGATCTCAGCCATCTAAAGAGCCAGGCTCTTTATAAGAGTGTGCAGCAGGAAAATTACCAGCAATGGATGTAATTAATTAAAAGGGGATGTCTCTACTTGGTATCAAGAAAAGGTTTTTCACTGTGAGGACAGCCAAGTGTGGAAACAGGTCATTTAGAGCAGTTTTGAAGTTTTTATCCATCAAGGCTCTCAAGATCCAGAGCAACCTGGTCTCTTCTTGTGGCTGAGCCTGCTTGGAGCAGGAGGTTGGGCTGAGACTTCATGAGATCCATTCCCACCTGATCTACACTGTGGTTCTAGGTAAGGGAAGAGGATGCCCAAGAAGTGAAAATCAGTAACTAGTACTTGCTTGGTCTCTCTTCCACTTCAGAATACAAGTCTCACCCCTATTTCTTCATCTGCAGTTTGTCTAGTACTTGCTTGTCTAGAAGGATTTTTATTGTGAATCACTTTTGAACACTTGTTTTCATTTATTTAATCTAAAGGTAGCACTGACCTCCTTGACTCCTCTATGATTATTGCAAATTATTGCTCTTTGGCTTTCTTTCATAGATGGTTTGATAATGGCTTATTGTACTGCTGTGGTATTGGAGGAAGAACTCCAGGACTGCCATGGATGTGATTAGCAGAAGGAGACTCCTTTGGAGTCCCCTGACTGACGGCAGTGTTTTAAAGCCCAGTATGAGAGGGAAGCTGCTAAAAGTTTTGATTTGTGTCTCTTTTGAATGGCAGCCTGACAAGCTGAGTTTGGTACTTGTTTGTATTTTTGTGGATATTTGCTCTAAATGCAGTATGGATCAAAAAAATTAGGATGTTTCAGTTTATTGCATAGAGAAAAGTAAACTAGAGTATTCTTTTAAAGACTGCACTGGTTTGCTTCAGTTTTTGATACCTTTGTTCATTTAAAGTTATTAACATGTTGACTGTATTTGCCTTTATTGCCCCTATGCAAATTGCTGTTGATTGAGTTAATTTAAACAACCTGTTTGGGACCTTCAGGCATTACTACACTAGAAATGTTAATAATGAATCAAATAACCACAGGTGCCTCTTTCCCCAGCAACAGACACTCTCCTTAAAAACTCATTTGCTTTTCATGCTTGCTTAATTATTTAGGCAAGCAGCCATGGATGTTTCACAGTGTGAATTCTCATCGCGTTCCAACTGCCCGCTCTTTGTCTTTCCAGAGGAATATCTTAACCACTGTCACCATTTGTTGTACTCTGCCAGAATGCCACACTATGGTCTTGAAAAGCCTTTTTGGAAATTGCTTGTAGAAGGGTTATTGTTTTATAACTTACAGTCCAACAGAAACTTCCATTCAATGGTAGCAGCTTTATTTTTTGCTACTCTCCAGAAGTTAACGTGACCTGGTAACCTGGTAACTGTATGAATGGGAGAGTCTCTGTTTCCCCAGGAGAGTTTAAAATTCTGGGAGGTGTTAGACTGATGAATTCCTGTGTTACTGGAAATGAGGTGTTGTTATTTCTGAAAGTGGAAGTATATTGGTATTTGTGAACAGATCAGGCATGATGTGAAAGCAAGAGGAGATGATGAAAGGATAAGAGTCTCTCTGGAAATGTCCCTTTGAAATCAGTGTCTGATGACTGACAGATGTGAAATGAAAAGACTGTCTCCAAAAAATACTGTGAAGGGCAAAGAGCATAACAAGTAGAAGGATCTTGTTGTGAAGGTGTAACTGAATAATTGGAAGCCATTCCTTCACTAAATGCCCCTTTTAATTAACATAATGTGTTTGATAATGAGAGCAGAAATTAACTATTGGTAAAGGACAACATCTTAGAGAATCTTAAGGTCTCCTGTAAAGAGAGGTTTTTGCAGTGCCTTGATGAGCACGTACTTTGTCTGAAAAATATCTTCCTGCTAAAGAAGCTACTTGTTTTTTTGTTTTGCCTTTTTTTAAATTTAAAAAAAATCTGTGATGGGTCCACATGCTTGTGAACTTACTCTGTTAAATATGAGTTGAATGTAAGAGAATATGGTAAAAACTATCAGGGTATGCAAATATTTTAAAATCTCCCCTCTACGAGAGGTTGACACCCCTCTTTTGCATTAGATGTTGATGCCTAAACCTAGTGATTGCATCAAGTTTAGGAAATTTTAATATATGCTGAAAATCTGAAAAAAAAGAGCACAAGTCTTATGAAAGTATATAAAGCAATTGTCTCACTTCAACAGTTTTGATTGGGGAGAGTTTGGAGAAATACTGTTTTTCAGTATGATCCTTTTAAATTAAGGGGAAAAGAGGCTGAAGTTGATGTGGTAAGCTTTAAAGCTGCACCAATTCAAGTTTAAGCCAGAGACATCCTTTTAGAAGGGCATTTTTGTTTATTCACCATTCTAAGAACTCATATAAAATTAGGTTTTATAAATGCAAATGTCATATGATTCTAAATTTGGAACGTTAAGCTTTTGATGGATTGGAGTATATGAATTTTTATAAGAAGTTCTTAATGAAGAAAGAACTAGAAATTAAAGTAGGCCTCTAAATTAATTCTCCTAATTTTATAAGCTTAATGGAGTGCAGAAAAACCAAATGATGAGAGTAAAGGAAGACCTCTCTAAATGCCTATTTTATATCATATCTCCTCCATCATGGGATTTGTGTGTGCATGTGAGTAATAGCTGAAATCAGTGATAGAGGAATAAAATTTTAGTGAAAGGGCCACCTTCCACTAAACCCAGGAGACCTTAAATGTCATGTTTCAGGAGTTCAATGGCATTACAGATTTCTGAGTGAACTTTATGCCATCTTTAATTTTTCATTTATGAGAAGTGCCCCAGAACCTGTGAGTATCTGTTAATATTCAGAGTTGAGAAGCATATTGTTTGAGAGGGCCTGAAGTCATTTTTCCTACTGATTTGCCAGAAAAACTGGAAGCAATTAAGTATTCCTGATTCTTTTTGTGACCCTGGCATTAAAAATATGTGAGCTTCATGAGGAAAACAATACAGAACATGGACTGTACTGTATATTTTGCTTTCTTTCTAAACAGGTAGTAACCAGAAACTACAAGGAAATGGGCTTGTGAGCAAAAGAAAGAAATTCCCTCATTTACCATTTCTATTTTAATTTATTATTTTGTGCAAATACATTGCCTGCACCTTGATGTCATAAAACACTGATGACGTGGCTGAAGTGGAAGAGCAGGTTAGATTTAAGTGCATTACTTCTCAAATAAACCATAGATCAGGAGACTTTTAGTTAGTCCAAGGAAAGAAGGGTAAATAGTAATTGAGCACATTTATTATTCATTTGTCTTTGCTTTAGATTTAATTTGGAAATCACTTTGATTGTTAGAACTTCACTAGAAAAAAAAATCCATCCTTCTTTATGCCTCTTCATATTTATTTGCTCTTTATTATTGAGTTTATGGAAAGTTTGCTTGGGAGGAGTTTTAGAGAGTGATGTGGTTTGATGGGGACAAACATCAAGTGGCAAGGAAAAAGGCTAGAAGGAAAAAATACTTGTTTGGATTAGAATTTTATGTTGTTTTTACCCCTAGACTAATATGAGAGAACTAGTTGAGTTTGTGAAGCCTCTAATGGAAACATCATATGTACTTGGCTCCACTGAAGTAACTTTATTGATTTGTGCAGTGAAATTGTCCTTGCAGAACAAGATCTAAGTGATGAGGCTCAAGATTTATAGTAACTTGGTCTGCCAGCTTAGAAGGCTGAAATTACAGCCAAACACTCATTCTTTATGTTAATATTTTTTAGACAAAAGGTCAAAACAGTCCTTTTTGAGCTTGCAGTGAATCTAAAGCAAGCTGAAATGCTGCAGACATTTTGCTTTAGTGATATCTGTTCTGTCTCAGTGGCTCATGGAAAGTCACACACTCTCAGGCTCCAGTATCAATTGCCAGATTCTGTAGGTGTGTATTTTTTTCTGTATAAAATTTGGTAACTTATATCCTAGAAAATAGACTTCTCATTCAGAGGGTATATTTTGCTCTTTTCCTTCCTCTAGACTAGTGCTTCTATGTTGTCTACTATTTCAGGAAGAAAAAGGGCAGTAAAATTTAAGGCTGTATTTTTGCATCTTGTAGGCCAGTCCAGCCATTGGTCAGACACAGCATGAAATACACTCATTTCTCACTAAATATGGAATGAATTACCATCATCTCATGTATAATTGATTGCACAGTCACTTTCAGGATATGTGATCATTCTGAGGATATCTTTGAAGTTCTAATTTCTGATTTTTTAAATATATTTGAGAAAAATACACTTTAAGAACATTTTCACATAAACATTTTGAAGGGCTAGGTGAAAATATGTCAGTTGTTTGGGGGTTTGGTTGTTTTTGAGGTACTTATATTTTAGCTAGGTTGGTAGAACCATCTATACACTTGGGAGGAAAGCCTGCTTTTAACCTTATGATGGCAAAGCTCTTTGATGAAATGGAAAGAGCAGTAGTTTTCTAATTCCATAGGCTTGTGCCATAATCATCACTCAGTTGTGTAATTGACTGCTAAGTATACACTTCACTATCCAGGCACAGGGAAGAGAGGGGCAGTTTTGTTCCATAAAAGCAACTGAGTATATTCCATTGTTCAAAACAAACCCCAAACCTACTTGCTTGGAGTGTAGGAGGATGGAGTTTTTTATACTAACCTTGACCTTTACATATGCCTTGGGGGAAACAAGGTGTTCACGGAGCTCCGTGGGAATGTTTGAGACTGATTGGGAACTGGAGTATATCCTGCCTTTCTTGCTGACCACAAAAACACATCTTAAGATAGAGAAAGAAAACTTCCTCAGACTTGTAAAACACAAATATGGCTGTCTGTGCTATAAATTGCAAATCAGAGCATGAAGAGTAACTCCTACCCTCAATTTACATCCTCCTGGGTGCAGCAGTGAAGGAGGGGATGGGAGCAGAGCTCTGTCCCTGGTGCCTGAGCAGGTTTGGTGTGGTTTAGGGCTTTTCTGATTATTTTTTTGTGTTGTTTTTTGTTTTGTTCATAATGTTTTTCATGCAATCTGAGGCAATGTCCAAACAGCAAGATATGACAAATAACCCTTGGGGCATGCAGCACCACTCCTTGATTTGGTGAAAAGTTTGGTGTGTGCTTGTGCAATACTTAATTACGCCATTACAGATGATCATGCAGAACCGAAATTTGCACTGACTTGTATTTGTTCAGGTTTTGTAATGGTGCAAGATAAATGACACTTTATATATACTGATATTACATTTAAGTCTACTTAATGCCTTATGATGTAATGTGACAACTGAAAAACTGTACTACAGAGCAGCACTGAGCCCACTGAAGAGCATGATGAACAACTTTTTATAATTTTTTCAATATAAACTTATGCTTTGATTTACAATGCTAATTTGTGCAGATTTTGACAGGCACTGAGTATTATCCTGTACATATGAATATTGCTTATATAACTTGAATTTTTTTAAGCAGGTTAAGATTTTGAAAGTTGGGGTTTTCTCCTTTCCATATAAATGTTCTATTAAAAACATTTGTGGTTTATGATCTACATAATGCTTTTTTTGTCTTTTAATAGGTGAATGTCTATGTGCTGGGAAAAACCTTCCTTGTGTTGGCCAGAGAACTCTGCATAAATGCTCCAGCCATACTTATTTTTTTAATGATTTGACTATTTGAGTATTTTATTCCTATGGTTACTTGAAAAGAAATATGTATGTATGTATGTATATATGCACAGTATTGTATGTTAATACTCAAGTAGAAACTTTACAGTGAAGCTGGAATCAGTCCAGGCTGAGGAGCATTTCTGACTATAAGAGCCTGTTCTCCTTTATGGAAGAGCTTTTTTGGAACTAGATGCTGTTTTCTTTTGCAAATAGTTTTGTTGCTTTTTCCAAGAGTAATTTGGGCTATACTAAGACAATGGACTGACGTGTAACAAATTTGTGTGTGTCAGCAAGCTCCTGCAGGCCTGTCACGCTTCAATTCCACAGATGCAACATTTGATAAGTATTTGCCAAATTTACTATCTGTCCATCACCTGTAGCTGAGCTGCTCAGTGCTTGAAATACAATTGGCTTGATGGAAAGTGAGCAACTTTTTCCAAACATGTGAATAACTTCTAACAAGTCAACACTGAAATTGTAACTGTGATGGAAAGGTGGGGTTTAACCTGTCAAAAGGCTATAGAAGCCATTCTCTAGGTTGTGGGTTTAAGCCAAGGGAATTTGTGCCAATTCCAGTTAAAAGAGCGCATTTATACTGAGATCTTGTGACTGTTACCCACCTCTGTGTAGGAATTATCTGCCTGCATCTTTACCCACTCTCACTCCCACTCTCTTTCATCTGTACCAAGAGAATCAGATGGCTGTGTTGCAGAAGGACAACACGGGCACACCCCTTGAGCTGTTCTGGGCTGGCACAGGGCTGTTGCCTCTGCAGCAAGGGGAGCAGCAGCTTGCACACGGAGCATCGCCACAGCGGCTCTGCTGCAGAGGTCTTCTTCTCAGTAATCCACTTCCCTTCTTACTTTTCGTTACTTTTTTTGGTCCTTTTTTTAGAGAGAGAAAACAGGCAGGATTTGCATTGCAGCTTAGTTTCAAGGTGAAAATTAATGCAGCTTGGGAAAAGGCAAACTTGTTAGATGTAGAGGTACTTGTTACACATGGAAAAAATACTGGTTTAGACTGCTGTTCTCTTCCAAGCCCATCCTAAGATTTACAAAATCCAGTAAATATTTCTAATTGGCTCAGCTATCATCATGAGACCTTTGAGAAAAAACTTTTATCACTTTCTGAGGAAAGTACCAGCATAGAATGATTGCTGATAATGCCTGAGACTGTGTTTTCCAAAAAAGAGCAGGAGGAAAGATCCAACAGCTTTTTTTTTTTTTTTAAGGTGGCTTATTTCTAATTAGTAATCTTAAGTGAACCTAAACACCATCTTGCAAGTATTTTTCTAATGCCTGCTGCTCTGTATAAAGATGGGATGTAAATTCAGATCGTGTCTGCCAGTAATACAGCCCTGTCACTGAATTAATTAACTTCATCTGTGTGTCTTGACTCTGGCCATTCAAGGGAGGGTATAGTTTGACAGGTGCAAGTGGCAGTGTTGCTGTTTGGGGGGACAGGCTGGAGGATAACAGAGATGCTGCATGTGAAGGGGCATTAGGAATTTTCAAATATAACCACAGGATCATTTTGATCAGCTTTGATTATACTGATGGTTTGTCTATCTTCAGCTTGGGCAACACACAAAAAACCCTGGGCTTCCTCAAATGTCAGCTCCTTTTCTCATGAAGGGAAAATAAAGGCTGCTGATGGAATAGTTTCAGTTACCAGGAGAGAGAACATTCCTATTTGCTGGATGTGGATGCACACAGGGACCAGACTATGGTGTCATCGCCCCTGTTAGCTGTACATGAATTAACACACACGAGCCATAAGGTCAGCAAAGATCAAGTACACAGGATTTAGGGCAAGTAAAAATGTTTTATATTTCACAGATTCGTAAACTGCTCTAGTTTAGAATATTCTGTTTGAGTCAGCTGCAGTCTGCAAGTTAGTTATCTATATACAAAATAAATGCACAGTACGTGCAAAATTTAACATTTTTCTGCATGTTGCAGTCTTAATAATTAAGTCAAATAGCTTATGAATAAATAAAATAAGATTAAATTCAAGAGCATTCCTTCACTTATTTGTATAGCCTGATGTAGCAGATAGGTAAGTAGCATAACATTCCATACTGCTGCAGAGTTCGTAGTAAAACCGAAAAATCCCTTAATGTGCATCATTGCAGCACTGGAATACAATCAAGGTGAAATGCATCATGCATAGAAAATGAGCTCAGGTATTTGTCCTCCTTGTACTCCGGTCCCATTAGTACTGTCCGAGGAGCACTGGAACTGGAACGTCACTTTCCCGCACTGCACTTCAGTCATTCCCTCTTGTCCAAAGTAACTGAGTTCGTTCCCATCGAGAATAGCACTTACATTGTAAAACGTGTCCTGCTCAACCTGCACAGGGTGTTCAAACCACACCGAGAAGGTGTTACTGGAGCCGTCGGAGGTAAACTTTGTCAGGTTTTGAGCAAGGACAACGCCTAAGCGCTTCAGTTCGATTTTGACGCTGTATTCAGCTTTGCCACAGCTTGACCCATACAATCCCAGTCCCGCTATAAATATCCGTTTGTCCACGGCAAACTGAATACTGTCACACCGGCCCCGGTACCTCCACTGATTGCTGCGATACGCAGACGACTGAAACCGGTGGCAGCGCTGAGGCACGAGTCCTTTTCTTTTCGTCAGGGGGAACTCTAATTTGGGTTTATTCGCGGCTGTGTACCATAGGAATATGTTGTGCGTCTCCTCAAGGGTGAGGATGTCGGACTGGGCAGCTCCGTTGGCAAACTCTTCCAAAGTCATGGTTGGAATCCGCACCAAGTACAAAGCTTTCCCTAATACATTCCTCTTGTTGCGTGGCGTCACCGGCAGCCCTTGCCTTTTGCATTCAGCCTCTGCCCAGTTGAGAACAGCCTCGAAAACTACCACTTCCTTGGTGTTGAGTGCTTCCCGGGTTACAATGATCTCTAGTGTTTGTTGATCTATCTCACAGAAGCCCTCTGACTTCAGTGCCATTTCTGCCTGAGCATCAATCACTTCCCAGCAGCGCTGCGTCAGCTCTGGCTCCTCGAAGAGCCTGCTCTGAGACAGCAGGACACAAGCGTTCTTCGCTTCTAAGCTGGTCTCCAAAAAATTGACGCAAGCCTTTGCTAGGGCCGGCACGATGTACTTCTTGGCAGCATAGAGTGTAGCCAGAACTGTGTCAGCTTCCAGGTCTATTTCATCACTATACATGTATCTAGACGGAGGGGTGAAAAAAAAAATTAGCTTCTCAGGGAAAAAAAAAGTAGGCCATGAAAATAATCTATATTCGTCTTTGCTGGCAGTGAATCTGACATTCAATATTTGTCAGCACATTAAGTAAACAGCAATAAGTGCATATTGCACAATGTCAATTAGGAGATGTATATTTTATAAGCTACTTTGATTCTGTCCATGTAATTAGCAGATTTGTAGTGGCCACTTACTTTAATAGGATTAGAAAGGCTGCAGGTTCCACATCTGGTATATGGATTTCAGATTTGACCTCTGCGAGATCGCCATAAAACATAGCATAGAAGACAGAGCTACCAACTGCCAAAACATACTGGAAAATAAAGAGAGAGAAGCCTCAGTAACATGGATCAGAAACAGCTGAGCGTTCAGGCTTTCCTAAAAGCTACATTTAGCGAAAGTTACAAGCTGCAGTGGAAGCAGAACACTGCCTTAGACTGCTCCCTTTAATTGCAGTGTATATGCGAATTACTTCTGGGATTAGACAAGAGCTATAATTAGGAAAAAAAAAAAAAGTGGAACCTAGTTGTACGGCAGGGGGAAAAGGCGACCTGCACAGCAGCATTAAAAAGCCAAAAATTATCTGCACAAACCTTATGGGCAGGAACTTTCTTGGATGCCCCTGGCGGGCCCACGATGAAGTGAACGTCAGCCATGAGTTCGTTATTGAACATCAGCGCGTTCCTGCAAGCAGGGGAGGGGGGAGAA
>NW_005054303.1:9476201-9476604 GCF_000277835.1 Geospiza fortis | reverse complement strand
TGCAATCTTAGTGTTGGTGCTGGCAGGGTAAAGGTCTGCAGCCATCTTCTTCTTCAGGGACAGGGGCACTATCTCATAGCATCCTGGCACCTTGCCGTTTGACCTCACACTCTTTTTGGACTTCTTTAAGGTCTCTGGAAGCAGAAGAAAAAAAGTCAAACACTTCATGATCCTGCCATTGAGGCAACCAGGGGGCAGTGGCATGAGCAAGAGAACTAACAGATCCCAAGTGCGAGTCCCACTATCAGGATATTTTGTACGCTTCTAGATGCAGGGTGGCCTTTGGTTTTTTTGGAGTGTGTGCCCGCTCTTTGGTTACCGGCCCGACGCACCTTTCCGGGGGGAAAGGGGTGATGCTGTGTCGGATCACTGCCAGCGCTCACCTTGGCTTGTGGGGGGGTCC
>NW_005054303.1:9469648-9475382 GCF_000277835.1 Geospiza fortis | reverse complement strand
GGGGAGCCGCGCTGCCCCGCGGGGCGGCCCACCGGGGCGCGGGGGGCATGGCCGCGGCAGGGTCCGCCAGACGGGGGACGCTGCTGGGGTTCCTCCCCTCTCCCCGCAGCCTTGCGCTCTCCCTGTGCCCGCCGTCCCCGCCCAGGCCGTCCCGCCCATCCTCCGGGATCATTCGGCGAGGACTGTCCCCGTCTCTGTGCCCGTTCCCTGGGGGCGACCTGCAGCGCGATCGGCGCTCGCTTCGCTGCGGGCCCTCCCACTTTCGGCGGGGAGCACTCTTCGGAACACAACTCGAAATTGTTCTTACATCCCTCTTAGTGACTGTGTGGCATCAAAGTTCTTCCAAAAGTCCAAGTTCCAAGTCAGAATTGGGATCAGGAGAGAAGGGAAAGTCTTCAGCAAAACACATGCTCCTTGCTTAACACATGAAATAATGGTTTTCTTGTGATCTGCTTCATGGCCCCCAACATTCCCTTTGAGGAAAACCAACACGGTTTTGCCCGACTGTAACTTGCTCGCGTGTGTGGAGTTGCAGCCCCAGAGGTCACCCAAAGTCAAAGGGGACCCTCGTGCGGGCAGGTGCACCCGTGCTGGTTTGGTGCACCTGGAACGAAGCAATGTGTTTGGGGTTTGCAGCTTCTAACAGTTCTTATTTATTTATTTCCAAATGTTTACATCCATGCAGGACCTGTGTATGCTAACCTGGGTTTAGCTTCTGATTTATATATTCACTGTCCTACTTTATTTGGTTACTTTAAAGCTTGCTATTTAAAACCCACCCACGTATTCATTTTCTGACTGTTTGGTGGCTTCAGAATTCAAATTAACGATGTGCAATGTTTTGTCAAATGACCTGTGGGCATGAATGCCAGCACAAATGTCTGAATAGCTACAATGCAAATGTGTAAATGCTCCCGAAATTCAGCTCTGAAACTCAGCTCCAGAGACAGAGCTGCGAGTTGCTGCTCACAATCTGGTGAGGTATGTGGTGAAAAGAATGGAAGTAATTCTGGTCCAATTGGTAGTATTATTAAACTGGCCAAAGTTGGGTTCTGTGAAGTTTGACTCCATATAAATCATGGATTGATTGAGGAATGATAGCTGAAAAGGGGGTTTTCCTAAAGGTGAGCCTATTTGTTTGTATTGTGTATTACCATTATTAATTCAGTCCAGTTTCTAGAGGGTACCCCTACCAATGGTAAGTGTAATTGTTGTACCTTTTCAAAGTGAGCTGCTGAAGGTTACTTGATTTGTGCAAAAACCAATAATAGGGTTATGAAGAAAATTCCCAGGGGAGGGAGGTCTTGGGCTGTATGTCCCTTCCAAAGATGCCAGGTAGATTTTACCAAAATACCCCAAGTGGCAAGGTTTAAGTATCTTCTGGTAATAGTATGTTAGCTAACAGGGTGGCCAGAAGCATTTCCAACTGTTTCAGCAACTTCAGGATTAGTATTAAAGTATTTTTGGAACAAATAATTCCAAGATACGGGATTGTGGAAGCAATAGACTCAGATAGGGGAACTCATTTTACAGGAAAGATCCTTCAAGGGGTGATGACTGCTTTAGGAATACAATGGATCCTCCATATCCCCTGGCACCCCCAGAGCTTGGGCTGGGTTGAAACAATGAATGGAGAAATAAAGGAACACCTTTTGAAGCTGGTGATAGATACTAAGATGCCATGGGTACAGCTCTTGCCCCTGGCTTTGGCAAGTATAAGGGCCAGACCCAGAGGAGATAGTCAGTTATCTCCCTTTGAATTCATGTTGGAATTCCTTACCCTTGTCATTCTCAACCTAGTGTGGGGATGGAAATAAGTGATGTATATTTAAAGCAATATGTGGCCAGGATACTGTCTGCTCTGTTCTGGCAGCTGCTGAAGCTGGGCACTCTCTGGATAAGAAGAGATGGGAAAGCAAACCAGGCATTGCTACATGTTCCTGTAGTGCCAAGAGCGAAGTTTAAATGTATGTTGAACCCCAGGCTATGGTTTCTGAAAGGTTGGGTTTTTTGTTGTTGAATTTGGAATATGTCATTTCTCTAGAGTAGAACTTCATAAAGTCATACTTGGAAGTGCAGAACACTTGTCTTAGAATCATGGGGATTGGTAAAGTTCTCCTAAACCTTTGATTTTTCAAGTCATGTTTGGGTCATGTTTGCAGCCTGGAATTTCTTCAGTTTTGAGGGAATTTGAGGTTGAAGTTCTTGCTTTATAAGTGCTTTAATTTAAATGCTTCTGCAGGGCTGACAGGCATTATCACCTATGGTGTGATCTTGGTAATTATGGATAGCAACAGGGCATCATTGTTAGGGCTTGGTGCTAAATGAAACTGCTTTGATTAGTTGTAAATCCCTAAGATTTTTACAGTATTTTGAGCTGAATTTTCATCTTTATCGGTTGAAGTGCCCACGTAGGGGATCAGCAGAGGAAATTGAGTTGGGACTAATAGTTAACAATTTACCGTACATCATGGATTTTCGGTCAAGTGATAAAAGGCTGGCAGGAAATGAGAAATTGATATCTCAACTAAGAGTAAACATGTGTTAAGTGTAGCTTTTACAAGATTGTTTGATAAATTATAAATTGGTTTAGGCAGAGCACAATCTGTACTGACATATTTTGGTTAGTTTGAAGCTGTTAACACCAACGCTTGAAATAAGTTTATACATCTGGAGGCAGATCTGTGGCCGATGTAAATTGTCATAGTGCTAATGATGTTAATTGGGTTCCAGCACTTTATGCTGATGGAAGTCTGCCTTAGTGTCTGTAATAAAGTGTTTTGTATTCTTGGAATGTGAGTCTGAGAAGCAGCTGGAATTATCTTGGAAGGTAACTAGATTTTTGTTGGGGAGGACTTTAAGCAAATGAATTTTTTCAAGCTTAGTTGGTAGTTAGGTTTGAGATGAAGCGTGGAAGTTACCTTGTTACTTTTTGAGAGATGTTGGAAGTTTTGGGCCTAAATCGTGTCCTCATTCTTCAAAAGCTTTTGTAAATGCTTCACTTTGGGCGTGATTTCCATGATAACAGTAATACTGCTCACGTCACAGTCAGCGTGTGCAGCCTTGGATGCTGAAAAGCATGTGGGAATGTTTATGCAGTGCTTTAAAGATCTCCTGTCTAGAGAGCAAGAAATTGTTTTGTTTTAGGTAATCTAAAAAAGCTTCTAAAGCTTAGTGGTAGAGGATTTGCCCAGCAGCACCGTCTGTGTTTGCTGAGGTGAAGCCAGACAAGCCCAGCAGCCTTGCTGCGCTGCATTTCCTAAATCCATGTGAGGGTTTGGCATAACTGTGTTACTTTCTGTTGCAGATCCGTGTTTGTACATTCCCCGTTTTGCACACATGCTGGAGTTCGGGGATAAGAACCACGAGGTGTCCATGACGGCTCTGAGGCTGCTGCAGAGGATGAAGAGGGACTGGATGCACACGGGGCGCCGGCCCTCGGGGCTCTGCGGGGCGGGTACGTCCGAGCCTGGCCGTGTCCCTTCCCCGTTCTCACTGCTGATATCCACCTCCGAGGGGTTTTGTTCCGTCAGGCATCTACAGATTATATAGGTCTTCATGGAAATAGTTTCTGAAACTAGAACTTCATTTTTGCCCTTTTTCCTGCAGTACTTGCTCAGACCCTTTGTAGCGTACAGTTGGAATTTTTTTTTTTAAGCTCCTTTCTGGTGCTTTTCTTGCCCCCACTCTGCAGGCTCTAGCTGCTAAAAGGTTTTTTTGTCAGCTAAAATGACACCATTAGTAAAAGCACTTTGATTTGTGTCTTTACACAGAGTCTTATGCAAGAAGTGCCCTCTTTGACCTGTTTTGTGGAACTATTTTTTTCTCTTTCTTCATCTTTTTCCAAGATCCATCGCTGTCATGATGCTTGCATAAAACCTATGGGTTTGGGAGGGCCAGGTTAAAAGACAGTAGCCAGTGGGGTCAGAATAATGAAGAGTGTAGGTAGTCACAGAGTTCATGTATGTGCATTATTTTATTTGAAAAATCTTACATGTTTATGCATGAATGAGAAGTAATGCTCAAACCTTTGAGAACCTAGGACTATGCAATTTTTTGACATTTCTAGCCCCTTTTTGTTAATAGTATTTGATTGTTGCACATTGCTAAAAATTTGAATATAGGCTATGGGAGAGCAGTCTGCTCTTTGATGTGCTACATGGGGTGTATCCACACGAGCAAGTAATTTAATTCTACAGACATGGATCAATAGATGAAGCAGGTGGTGCTGAGCCCCCTCCATCCATCCATGCAATATGCAGCTCACGTGTTGGACTGTGGACTGGGTTTAGTTTGGTTCCCTGGCTTAAAATTAAGTCTGTGCCACACATAGCTCAAATGACCAATTGTTAGTTCAGCCCTGATGCTCCTGTTAGGAGCACTTTAAACACATACCAGAAGTGAAGCTCTGGTTTAGTTTCCTCTATAAAAAAGCACTTTTTTATTCTTAAAACTGCTCTGTGCAGTGAGCAACTGTATGATGAGTGGGGGTGGTCTTCAAAACAGAGCTGGTGCTCTGAATCAAGATACCATGTAAATGCAACTGGTTATCTGGCATTTAGAGGGTCTTGCAGGAGAGCACTTGGGCACCAGCAAGACAGGGATAGTAGTGGCAGCAATGAGGAGACCAGCTTAGGCACATTCAGTGTTTCTCTGGAGATCTCTTTATTCGGGACAGAATTCAATGAGTCCTGCTAAAAAGATGGTAGCTGAAAATAAGTGATCATTGAAATATTCTTGTGCTGTAGATAATCATAGTTTCCCAAATGTTAAAGTGCAGAAATTTTCAGGGTGCAACTTGCACTCAGCTTAATGGGTAGAAAGCAAAGTTTGTGAAGTCAGGTCCATCACCAGTATTCCAGGACACAGCTGAGCATAGGCATTTACAGCTCCTTAGCTGAAGGCAGGGACAAAGAGAGGCTATAGTTAGTTACCTGTTTCCTGCTTTTCTCCAGGAAATTTCCCTATGTTTGATATTAACTTTCCCTGCTTGTTCTCTAGCTCTGCTAGTGGCAGCAAGAATGCATGATTTCCGACGGACTGTTAAAGAGGTCATCAGGGTGGTGAAGGTTTGTGAGTCCACATTAAGGAAAAGGTCAGTGCAGTTTTACTGCTTTTATCTTTGGTTTACAGTACTGAACAGTGATATAGTCTAAAATAAATGGATATTGGAGAAAACCAGGTTATTTTTGTAAGTGCCATGAATCAAAGAAGTGTATGTTTTAGCTCATTTTAAAGTACTAACACCTTGCCTCTTATGTAAGGCCTCAAATGCTGAGCAGAGATGGTAAGGAGTGCTCTGCCTATTTAACGGGTGAAGACTTGAAGGCAAAATAATGCTGTGTCAGTAATATTAACAGTATTGTCATGTCCTCAGAAAAAATAATTTATTGATTCTCAAAACTGACAGTCTACTGTGAGGTTTTTTTTTTTCATTAATCCAGAAGCCAAGTGATGAGAAGTCTTGTCTTTAAGCAGTTACTGAACAGAACTTTTCAAAATATTTTGCTGAAGTGTTCAGTTTTGGTAGTGTTGCACTGCTAATAAATAGAAGACAGCACAGTGAATCTAATTATAAGTTCAGTGAAGGATCCCCTGAAAAATGGGAATTTTCCAAGTACCTTTTGTGTGTTTATTTTTTTAAATATCAAGTAGTATTTTCCATGTTTAATGATGCAAGCAGATAGCCAGTTTCTGTCATTTTACTTTTGAAAAGTTGTAACATACTCTTTCC